>NC_091944.1:5272500-5588750 GCF_041260155.1 Ptychodera flava | reverse complement strand
GACTTTTCGCGTATGTCATTATAACTCTGAAAGAATTTTGCGACTCGAAATAATGGTAGCCTTGGCTTCTTCGCAATAGTGAAATAACTTTCACGTTTTCAATTCATATCCATAATCACAGTATAACCACCTCCACCATTACTATTACTAATTAGCGAGATACATACGAGGATGAATACAATCCAATTCATCACTTCCATCTTCACAATCAGAGTGACCATTACATCGCATTTCCTGTGAAATACACTTGGATTCGTCGTAGCACAGGATCTCCGTGTCATCATTGCATGTTTGGGGTAAAATTGGACCGTCAGTACTACTTGGGATCTCATCTGTAAAAGTGTGGCATAATTTGACTATAGAAAGAGGAAGATATCAACATACCTGGAGACACTCATAATTCATCAGTCATACACCCTAACATACACGCATATATATATATATATATATATATATATATATATATATATATATATATATATATATATATATATATATATATATATATATATATATATATATATATATATATATATATATATATATGCTGTGTCATGTAGGCTTTGATCAATGATGTATGTCTAACCATGTATGTATGTATGTATGTATGTATGTATGTATGTATGTATGTATGTATGTATGTATGTATGTATGTATGTATGTATGTATGTATGTATGTATGTATGTATGTATTTGGAGCGGAAAGGAAATGTTAAAAAGCTGGCAAGTATAATTTGTCAATGCGTTACATTATCAGCAGCATACCTTCACAGGACACGAAGTTTGATCCAAGGCGATATCCAGTACGACAAGTACAATTAAAGCCTCCGTCATAGTTGACACACATATGTTCACATGGGTTACTTTCACATTCGTCAACATCTGATAGGATTATAAATGTAAAAAAAGAAACAAAGCTTATTTGACTAGCTTATCAGCATTAAGGAAATTTCTAAATTTCACTGGAATGACAAATTTTATGACTTTGTACTGCAACCTTCGCATGTCATTGTTGATGTCATGAATTTGAGCCTTTCGCAGTAAACTATGTACTCCGATTGACATTAATACACACGCTATGAATGTATGGTAAATTTTTGTCTCGGCTGATTAAAACAACATGTGATAAAAGGGTCATTAGTTTTCCTTTGTGCAATCATGGTAAGCCTATCAATGACCTGGATATTGACACGTGCCACTTCCTACTCCTTAGCGTTTTAAATTGCTTTGAAACTCATACCAAACCCCCTAAATGTGTTGTGACGACATATTATAAACTGTACTTTTCGATGTCGACGTCGATTACATGAAGTTTTGATATAACATACATTACAAATAAGACACACGCAAGTTTTGAAAATTTCATTAAAGCCCCAATAGTTGCTAATTTTATGCATTATTTTCATGACTTTATTTTCAAACCAAAGTTGGTTCGTGTGAATGTGCTAACTGAAGGACGTGTATTGAAATATCACTGCTCCCTGATTCGGACCATGCCTACACGTTTTAACAGGCTTAATAATAAACGGAAGCCGCACCCATAATATGGCGGCCCCATGGGAAAATACAAAAAAGAGTATTTCCGGCACACACACATCGTGATCATACCAGAAACAAGCATGACGCCATTTACTTGAATGCACAACACACGATAGCCAACATTTTGTTGTTTTAATCTTAATTTTCTCTGTCATATGATTAGTTTTTGAAAATGGCGGGAAATCTAAAATGATGTTAAAACCTCTGAACTTACATACTACTTTTGACAGTCATGACTAGGGATATTGTGAGATCGGTTTGCCAAACATTTGCAGCTATTGGGGCTTTAAGAATGGGAGCAATTACGGTACAGACATTTGAAATGATTGCGTCACGTTACCGTACCTTTGCAAGTCACTTTATCTGACAGGAGCTTGTATCCAGACAAACACTTGCATGAAAAAGTGCCATTTCCAGAAATACACAGCTGTGAACAATTGTGCCTATTGTTTTCGCATTCATCTATTTCTGTTGGAAGAAGACTTTGCGGTTTACATTGTCAGTTAATTTAGAAGGTTAACGCTTAGCACACACTTGAATGCCACTTTGCACATATTACCGAAAAGACCTGAGCGGGGTTATTTTGAAAGATTTTGTTATATAATGTCTACCACAAATACCACAGGCAGGCATGCATTTTAGAAACGGTCTTGCTTCTTTCAAACGGTAGACTTCCCCCTGTTAGTAAGTTTGCGTCTACATGGCATGATCAGCTCTCACTTCCATGGACTAGTTATTTGAAAATCAATACACTATTTGAGGGTTTGTATTATATATGAGTACCTTGGCATGCCATGTTATCTGACAGAAGCTCGTAACCAGGATAACAAGCGCACTCAATGGTGCTATTTCCGTTGATGCACCGCTGAGAACAAGTACCTGTGTCAAATTCGCATTCATTTATATCTGTAGAAATGTAAAGAAAGTATTGAGAGAAGAAAATAGAAGGAAGTCAACTTTTGATTGGAATAGCTTGCTTCGAATGGTTCATTCTTATTGGTATTTACCAAGACCAATTATGGGGCGTTTTAAATTCCTAATGACTGTACTCCTACACAGATTTGTGTCGCAAGATAGTAACATGATTGGGACTAATTTGGGATAATTGGATTTTCGTATTTTTCAAATTTCTCACATCTGTTAGGTGCCCTTTAGCTGAATGTTGTAATATTACAAATTACTCATAAAAACATGTGTATAATGTAAAGGGAAAAGCAGATTGCAGAGACATTACGTCAGCATCCAATTATCCCAAATTAGTTCCAATCGTGTTTAGTGCAGACTTTTCTAACACTTCTGTTTTGTGAAACAGTCGAAGTCTATGCCCACATAGTATCAAAAAAGCGACATGATGGATAAATGTTACTAACAAATAAAATTTTCAGCGAAGAAATGGTCGAAGATTAAAATGTCTTCCCTTTCTATATTCTTGGTGTTGTTATTTAATATTTGCGAGAAGGCATCTTATGTAATGATGTTGTGGTTAATCAAAATATTTCAAGGAATGCAAGCTTGGCGTTACAGGTATTTGTTTTGATAGTGATTTCCACCTTAGCAATTCCACATATAACTCGTGTTTCCTAACTTCAGTTACGCTCATGACATTATAATAGAGAATAAATAGCCCCATCATGTGTTAGGACGTTAATGAGACACACATAATGCATTGGTATGGAGTTACATAATACATTGGTCCTGATAATGAAAGAGTTTTTCTGCTTCCTTTGGAAATTTCTCATGGCTACCAATGTAAGCTTCAAAGTAAAGATCACCAATCAATGAACAACACGTATTCCCTATATACAGGAATTTTCTCTTTAACTTCCGCAACAACGTAGGCTTCCCCTTGGCATTGCACACTGTGTAAATGTTGAAATATCTCCTTCCTTGTGGCTTATCGATGCAGTCCAAATATGGCACATTCAAATTTTAAACTCTTATCTTAAAATGCCATCATGACATCCATGATGCTATTCTTCCCTAACAGAGACCTTAGATTATTTGATTATGATTACATTGTGTACGCAAAATCTCTCATCGAGCATGTTTTTGGAGGTAAGCATAGCATAGATTTCATAGCCATCGAAACCCTACACATACAATGATAAATTTACCCTCAAATATGAGTTAGTACAACATGCAAAACCGCTCTTTTAATTAAAACAAATTAATGACATTCATTACCAGAAGTTGTACGCATTGTCTCTTATTCATAGATGCATGTGTTCATTTTTAAGAAAAGAAGTGATAACTTATCGCTTGTAAAAGATTCAGTGTATCTTTTCTATTTCGACAATACCTTCACAAGTGATGCCATCAAGCAGCCTGTATCCAGAGTAACAAGAACACTCAAAGGTACCATTTCCAGGTTTGCATATTTGAGAACAATTGTGTTCACCGTCTTCGCATTTATTTATAGCTGTTGAATTAAGATAGAAAGAAAATGATAGTTCTTTTGCGTCCAAGAATTAGACACAATAATCTTTTGTTTATATTGTGACTTTCAGTTCATTCCATTTTTTTCTTTAAATAAATGCACCAATGAATATATTTCCATGCATTGAATAAATAGAATACAGCACGGTTAAAATTAAAACCTGGACTCAAATAGTAATAAAAAATCAGTGAAGTGTAGATTATGTGCATTATGACGCATAAAAAAGGTAAGGAATTTGACCAGCGGTGTTTTTGGGAACGAGCACAAGAAACAGCAGAGAAAATATTTCAGCATTTTTTTTCCGGCCCAGTCTCACCAACACCAATATAAAAATGTAGCGCCGACCGGCGCAAACATATTTCAATTAGTGTATTGAAATATATGCCATCATGGCATCCACGATGCTTTAGTTCCCTAACAGAGACCTTAGATTATTTGATAATGATTTATCCCGTTGTGTATACTGACCGAGTGTATTGCGCTTAAAATTCTGAAGAAATAAGCATAATCTCTCAGGCATATTTTTGGAGATAAGCATAGCATAGATTTCACAGCCATTGAAACCCTACACATACAATGATAAATTTACCCTCAAATATGAGTTAGTACAACATGCAAAACCGCTCTTTTAATTAAAACAAATTAATGACATTCATTACCAGAAGTTGTACGCATTGTCTCTTATTCATAGATGCATGTGTTCATTTTTAAGAAAAAGAAGTGATGACTTATCGCTTGTAAAAGATTCAGTGTATCTTTTCTATTTCGACAATACCTTCACAAGTGATGCCATCAAGCAGCCTGTATCCAGAGTAACAAGAACACTCAAAGGTACCATTTCCAGGAATGCATATTTGAGAACAATTGTGTTCACCGTCTTCGCATTTATTTATAGCTGTTGAATTAAGATAGAAAGAAAATGATAGTTTTTTTTGCGTCCAAGAATTTGACACAATAATCTTTTGTTTATATTGTGACTTTCAGTTCATTCCATTTTTTTTCTTTAAATAAATGCACCTATGAATATATTTCCATGCATTGAATAAATAGAAAACAGCACGGTTAAAATTAAAACTTGTACTCAAATAGTAATAAAAAAATCAGTGAAGTGTAGATTATGTGCATTATGACGCATAAAAAGGTAAGGAATTTGACCAACGGTGTTTTTGGGAACGAGCACAAGAAACGGCAGAGAAAATATTTCAGCATTTTTTTCGCAGCCAAGCCTCACCAACACCAATATAAAAATGTAGCGCCGACCGGCGCAAACATATTTGAATTAGTGTATTGAAATATATAGTTAATTGACTGAAGAGTTCGCACCCAAAGGTGCTTGCACTTAATGGACAGATCATCTGTTGCAAAGTTACATCTCTGGGATGATGATCCGACTCGCATCATAGGATTTCTTTTTACTTAATTAAACGATTGAAGTAGTTGATTTACCCGAAATATTAGTGATTAAAGACACATACGGCGCAAAGTTACGCACTGTCACGATCCCTCTATGGACCGTGGCACTGTGTACGGTATCGGCTAGTGTAGTGGAAGTGCAATGGCGTTCAAATGCAGTAAGATGTATAAGCAACAGAACGTGAAAGCATAAGACGACGGGTTTTGCAAATCCTGGAAATCTACGAACTTTTGTCTTGCCTGATGATCAATACTGGCCGGGGGTCTGAACAACCGATCAAATTTCGCTCTTATCTTAGATATTACCTTGAGCCATTCTGTGGCAAACTGTCTGCCGTCCTAAATTTTGGCGGTCACTTAGCACAAACCACCTTGAAGGCTCATTCACAACATATGTATGCACTAATGACCTGGTGCAATGATGATGTGTTTTCATGCTCCAGCATCTGTGATATTGCCAATGTGAGAGCTCTTCATAATATGCTGTGAACATGATTGGAACTAATTTGGGATAATTGGATCTTCATATTTTTCAAATTTCATAAAAGTGTAAGGTACCATATAGCTGAATGTTGCAATATTACAAATTACAAACAAAACAAGAGTTTAACGTATAAAGAAGAGCAGATAGCTTACATTTGGAGACTAAACCGACATTATTTCACTATCCAATTATCCCAAATTAGTTTCAATCTTGTTCAGTGCTGTGTTGCTAAAAATGAAGCCGATTCATGTAGGCATGAATATGTGGTCAAAAGTCTCAGCAAATCGCCCTACAGTATTAACACGGCAAACGAGAGCGAAGGCATGTACCTAAATAGCTCGCAACTAAGATAGTTGAATTGTAGCGACATCATTTGCAACAAAATGAATGACCCTCCATGACCATGACCTAGTACCTTTTGCAGTTATACTCTCATTCTTGTACTTCATTTCGTTTATCAGCAGAACGATCTACTGTATTGTTGTATAAATTAACTTTGTTCCCGAGTCTCTGTCAGCTGTATGAAACGCAATAATGTCACTTCATATAGTATTACTCTTAATGAATGGTATGATTAAGAATTTGTATAAAGAGTGCATGAATACTGATCATTCCTAGTGATGTGAATTTTCTTCAAACCATTGATCAATCAGATTTTCGACCGTTCAAATTGAACCCGTTTGGTTGTTATGTTATCCCATCATGGCCAACATCAAGACCTACCTGTGCATTGACCATTCTCATACATGTAGCCTTCATAGCAGCTGCACCAGAAACTACCAGGTTCCCCCATGCATAGTTGGTCGCATTGGCATTCTGTTTGCGGAAAATTACACTGGCTCAGTTCGGCGCACCAGCAAAAACCAAAGCACTATTTAACCGCTTTCTTTCAGGACTACATTAAAGGTATACTGTCACCTGTTCCAAGTTTGCCACAGTTACCATGGAAAGAGAAAATCTAACCAATCACAGATTTTAAGCGGGTGGCCGCTTTTTAAAAACAGCGCCCTCACATGGACATTTTGAATACAAAGGAACGCCCCTTTGACCATATATGGGCATATTTAGATTGCAGGTGACTGTATACCTTTAAACTAGTGACAGTAGAGCAATCTAAAGTCAGTACCAAATATTTTCATGCAAGTCTCACAAGTAACCCAAAGTCCTTCTTTGTTCGGGTCAATGCATAACATTCATTTAACACGATTGGAACTAATTTGGGATAATGGGGATAATTGGATGATGAAGTAATATCGATTTAATCTGCAAATGTAAGCTCATCTGTAATATCGCAACACTCAGATATAAGGCACATAACACTTTTGAGAAATTTGAAAAATATAAAGATCCAATTATCCCATGTTAGTTCCAATCGTGTTATTTGCAATTTTGGGATTTTATTACTCAAAGTCGATGCATCCATAAATGGGTTTTCATGCACTGAATAAAATACATGCAAATACTGAATGAAGTAAATGAATAGCTCGGTAAAAGACAAATAGATAAATAAATATATGACATTTTGTGAATATCCACGCAGGTTAATTCGTCTATTCATTCCCTTCTAACATTCTGCATTCCATGAACTTAAGTGCAAACTTATCTTTCTATATTTGGTAACACTATACAAAGTACAAGCGTCTAGGCTTTGGCTGTGGAAAGAAAGTCTGATTTTGCATATCGAGTTCTACATTACACATACATGCACCTATCAGCTGTAAGGGATGTGCAGCAGCATTTCGATAGTAAACCACATATTTTCTTTCAAGTACGCATGCGAAAACAAGTTTTCTCAGGCCTAAGAGTGTGGCAATACCATCACAATTTGGTTATAAAAACAAATGAAGTGCAGCTAATTCTGTGCATTATAGTCGTCATATTTAAGAAAAAACTTTGGTCTGTTGAAAACGTGAAACCGTTTCGTACATATCTGCATTGGCTCCTTAAACATGTGAGATAAATCTATCTTAAATTATGTCTGAAAGTCAGTAGACTAAATATGGCTGTCTTGTAACTGGCAAACATGCTGGTATTACATTCCTTGCATATTGGTTTCTGTCCACTATCTTCTCTTATCATTGATATCACAGCAGACGAATAACTCCATATATCTTGACCGAGAAATGATTGAAAGATGTTTCTGTGGAGCAAGTAAAAGCAACTGCCTGGCGGACGATATTATTTTGTTGAAAGCAATTCAAGTATTGTCCATATGTCACCTACCACAATTGCTTTCGTCACTTCCGTCAAAGCATTCTGGGACGCCATTGCAAATGGAGCTGGGTTTTAGACACCTCATGCCGTCGCATGGTATCTCGTCTGGTGCACAGCCTGTTTTTAGGCATCCATATGACAATAATCTTATAAAATGACCGCATATCGAAGACATAGCGTAACTCTCTACAAAGATTGTCCTTACACTGACAAAACGTATTTTAATACTTCATGTATTGGATCAGTATCGAATTATATTCAAGGCAGTTCTTTTTTTTCAAAATCTTTTACAGAACAGATCTAGGATTTATTTACTGTCAAACTGAAATTCGCCTATAGAGGTTGCCTCTCGTCTGACTCGAATTCGTTTTTAATAGAATATAACAGCAAGTTTGCTTTACAAACTGCTTTGTGTAATAACATAGAAGTGTTGAGCATGTCATCAGTGAATATTCTGTAGAGGCATTTATAAAATAGTGTTTGAGAACGATATACTTGTAGATAGATGGTGCATAAACCTATAGCATTCTTTGATTTCAGTGTTTTAATGTGCATAGAAGATGTGCATTTAAGTTTGTTAAAGTCTATGAAGAGCTTTTGCATAAAGAATGAGCTTGTGAACATATCTTTAGGGAAGTAATATTTATATCTAGTGGACTGAAAGGTTCACTCAGCCATTTATTAGTTTCCTATCAACAATACCAATATAAACATAATTTATTGATTTGCATTGTGGTGCTGCGGTGAGAAAAAAACATTTGTAATGCAACCCTAGCTTAGACGTAAGGTATCTTTGATATGTCGCTCTCATAAATAGTACATTTGTTGCCCTTCGAGGACTTGTGAAAAGTGATCGCTACACTGGATGGTTGAAATTAAAAAAACAAAAAATGCCATGCTTCGTTTAAAAGAGTATATTTTACTGTAAAAAAACGAAAAACTAAATTTGCTGTTTGCAAGTGAATAATAATGTGCAATATTATAAGAGAATTTTACTTGTGACTCCCATGTTAGGAGTTAAGTCGAGCGCAGATAAGTTCCGCTTTCATGCAATGAGATTGCAAGATTAATGTGATATATATGAACATACCTGGACAGTACAACTCATCAGATAGATCAGCACAGTCTATGATTTTATCACAGCATTTAGAATTATCAATACATGTACCATCAAGACACGAAAACTGATCTACCCCACAGGCAGAATATTCTGAAACATTTTTCAAAAAATCCATCGATCATGAATGTGAGCACTTGCAAAATGGTATCAAAATTGACCGACAATTATACATTATTCTCTTCCCGATTGCTAAAGCTTTCATAGTTTTAGATTGTAAAAGTCATGTTTTAAAGATGGGGCACTTTTTTCAGTCGTTGCAGACAATCGATTTGCTGCGATGTATAAAAGTTGTAATGATTTCAATTTAATACTGACGCTTCATCGTGCAAAAATCAAAAGGGGCTTATCAAATCTGTTCGATAACAAGGCGTGTATATCTAATCAAAATCGACTATATTAGTGGACAAGACATCTTTTTAGTTGAGTCTTATTTTTTTAAATACCGAAATATTACCTCTTGTAATTCGTATCAGTGTCATTGCTGCACCTCAATCATTTACAATATTTATTAATTGGAAATTTCACGAATATACACAAAATGTGTGTAACCTTTAACCAAAAAAAATAATAACATTAAAAGTAGTCTAATATTGAAGTCGTTAAACTAGCTTATCGCAAG
Organism: Ptychodera flava; assembly: GCF_041260155.1. Lineage (NCBI taxonomy): Eukaryota > Metazoa > Hemichordata > Enteropneusta > Ptychoderidae > Ptychodera > Ptychodera flava. The sequence continues at coordinate 5,578,924 of NC_091944.1, read as the reverse complement.
TTTATGTTAGCGTTAACTAAATTTATTAAAGTACCATGTCCTTGGTCAATGAAAGATGTCCTTAACGCAAAGTCAGCTTCAAGTTTTAGCAAAGCTTACTATTACCTTAAAATACTATCCAATGTGTCTTTAAAGATTTGGACGTCGGCATTGTAGTTCGGTCATTGATATTTTAGTAATCGCCTGTTTACTTCAATTATACTAATGGACTGCTTGTATACCAACTGCATTTATATTACTTTTCGAGTCAACTTTTGGATTGTAAATAAAAATTGTACATAACTGTTTCCTTATTGTGTTTAGGATTTCAAGATAAAAAATGCTAATATCGAGTCTTTCAAATATATCTCTTCTTTAAAGATCGCCTGACGTTCTTTTCTCTACCGCAACTCGAAAAACGGTTATTTGGCTGTCTTATCCGTAACCATGGGACGTACACCATAATGTAAACTGAGTTAAACTTACTTCGATCAAAGTGAATACACCAACTCCTTGACGTGTTGAACAAGGGTATAATTGGTGTCGACTGTAAACTTACTTCGATCAATTATACTAATGGACTGCTTGTATACCAACTGCAATTTAGTTGACTCGAAAAGTGATACTTAAATCTTTTGGTTATTAAATAAAAATTGTACATAACTGTTTCCTTATTGTGTTTAGGATTTCAAGATAAAAAATGCTAATATCGAGTCTTTCAAATATATCTCTTCTTTAAAGATCGCCTGACGTTCTTTTCTCTACCGCAACTCGAAAAACGGTTATTTGGCTGTCTTATCCGTACCCATGGGACGTACACCAATGATGTAACTGAGTTAAACTTACTTCGATCAAAGTGAAAACACCAACTCCTTGACGTGTTGAACAAGGGTATAATTGGTGTCGACTGTAACGGGGGATTGCGAATAAAAAAGTGGGCCCTATACTTTTGGACTTGATCCCCACACAGCTCATTTGAACTCGTCCAGACATTGTAACTTTAAATATGATTTTGTTTTATACGGACCAAATGATACATTGGCAAATTACACAGGACATGCCTGTAGGAATACACCCCCATCAGCCTCTGTCGCGGGGTATAATTTATAACATTCGTCACATAGTCTTTCATTTCAGGACGATTATAGATCAGTATTCATTGGTCTGTATCAGATCTGTCAGTACATCACCGTATACTGAACTGAATCCGTGTCGAAGACTGAGAGTTCTTTTAAGGATCTATGACTTTGAAAACCTTTTTGCATTCTAGGATATGTTAGGTGTTCCCTTCGACAAAAAGAAAGACATGCGGCATAGTTAGACCACTTTACATGTCTGTACTCAGGTAGCTGTTCAAAGTCAAGTGATGCTGAAGGGGACTCGTACACAAGCGTACTAATCCCTATATACACACTCCTGTGTTTACTGCACTTAACATAGCTATTCCTGTATACAAACTATACACACCTGGCAAATAATGTTTCACAGGTCTATGGCAAAGGCTACATAAACCGTGACACATTAATAAGATTTGCTATTAAAATTAACTTACGTTTGGCTTGTTACATTGCTTTATTCATTCTCCTTTCGAGGTTTTGTGTCACATTTGACGTCGACACACTTTATCCAGACGTAAGCTTATATTCCTCGATGATTATGGACAATATTCCAGTTTACTATCGCATACCAACCTTTCGCAATTCATATATCAATCTCATGCATTTTTTACCATCACCAGCCTACAAATCCCTACTACACAGAATTTAAGACAGGGCAAATTGTCAAGCTTTTACGAAAAATTAAAGGAAAAGCAGTTTAAGGCTATCAGGTGACTAACGATGCATTTTTTATTTTACATTTTCTATCACCTCTATTATTTCTTGCATCTTGTCCTCCAGGCCTGCGGCTTTGTCTCTCACCTTTGAACAAATTGTGTGGAAAGGAACTTCAACATTTAATTGGAACTAGCCAGCGATGCGAATGTTTCTTTACTAATGCAATGATGATATACTTGGAAGAGTCCGCAGCTAACTTTTCAGCTTCCATTCGTCTTTGTTTTCCATACTTGACACGAGCAAGCCAAAACAATATAGTGTATGGAACTCACTAAATGTTATCACTATGGCTATTCAAAATTATCCAACTGAGGGCATTATTCATCTCCTTTGTCATAACGGAGCGACCCCATGTCATGCAAGAAAGGTACTTTAGGATCGAAATTTTTCCCAGTTTCCTTTTGACTGTATTTCTTTTGTGCGAATTATCGAAAATACAATGAAAATCTCGCGAGAGTTTACGTTTTGGAAGTAAGGGACCACTCCTGCCCCCACTTCCCCGTGGGATATACTGGCAAATTGTCGAGTGGCGGCAGATACTATCCAGTCACGGTCTTACTTGAAAGTCAGACATTAGACAGTATAGGGGAACCATACAGCTTTGATCTTTCAGATATCAATTGTTCAATTCAATCATCAACCCATTCACTGTAAAAGGGTACCAGTATATATCTGTGATATCGGGTAAAGGCTATACCCCTGCAAACAATCTCAGAGAGCACACTTTGATGTACATACTTGACTAGCCGATTAAACTTCAGTCTGATAATAAGACTTGTAATAATGTCTCCCTTCCGCAAACTTCGACGTAAAATCTATTTTTAAGGAGCGGAATGGATTGGAGAGTATCACTATAGAATTGACAGTTGATAGAATCCCAATTCACAAAAGAGCACATACAACACATACGTTATAATTAAATAACTGATTGCCACTTACTCGGAATCATCCCTGCTGATGATCTATAATTTAAATTAGACCATGGAGAAATGCTGTCCATTTGACTATTTAATCCAAATAGGAATACTTTCAAGCTGCCTTGAGTATATCAATTATTCTGTGCGACTTCAAATCTATGGCATCTTGCAAGTACGAGTATGAGCTCCTAATTAGCATTATGTATAGTTTTTCAAGTGGACCATGAAGCACATGCTAATCGATTTATTTGGGAACACCATTAGGTTATGAATATGATCCGGACAATACTCTGGCAGTGATCAAGAAGACGCAACTTAGTAACTTGTAATGTGTCAAGTTGACATTGAACAAATAATGCACAAGTTGTACAAAATCTACATATTCTTTAATATTCGGTTTAAGTGTGAAAACGACAATAACCCCAGTCTACTTTTCGCACATTCCCATATGTTAGTTGAGTGTCTATGACATGTCACTGGTCACTATCACTCACGTTGGAGACTCTTGCTCATCGTCCTGTTCACATTGCTCATTGTAACACTCCTATTATTTGTACATTTGTCCACAAAAAGACAATGTCACCATATTGCTATGAAGTACGTAGGAAATATTTCCTGTTTCAGCACGCTAAATGTTTCCTTGACTTTGATCTGTACGAGTTCCATATATAATTAGCACATATAAATTCGCTATCGTGCAATGTGCAGCGATTTTTCATTTATTGATGCAATGTCCTGTGAGTCAAGAGTTAGCTTATTGCAATATGTGTCGTTAGGCCGACCAGTTGTATTTTCTCATGTGGTCTAGCAAGAGGCGTATGAATATTGCAAATTCACGATCATTCTCTCAAATTCACTCCTAAAAGCTGTTTGATACAATGACAACGTGTAATACATCCCTCGACGGACAGTGTTGAATTCGATTTAACGTAATGATTCTAAATAACCAGATATATTTAACCATGAATAGATGGCACACAAGACTAAATAAGATAATTTAATGGCATTTTCTGATATTATTCTCTTTTCCTGCCAATATTATGAATATAAAGTGTCACCTTTCTGTCATTTTTATTCGTTTATTCTATTCTTCTTAAAATCGGAAATGACACTGTCCCCGCCTAAAATTTAGGTGATTTGACTCTAGACCTAAAAGAATTTAAGTCGGAATAGAGCAGCTCTTAATATGTGTGACTGGTAAGTATAGGTATGTTGTCATAACTATATGCCATGGCACCTTGTCTTTGCGCAAAATTAAATTGGAATTGGCCTTGCATTTCTTAGTAATGGTTTCTGCCTGATAAACGAATGGCAGATACAGGCAGCCATATTAGATCATATTACATAAACCATTTAATATGCATCTGTAATTCCTGATACTAAGTTTTATTCCTAGAATATCTGAGTAATGCCTGTGAACAGACAAACTTTAAAACAAAATGAATGACAGATAGCCATATTAGATCATTTATCAAAACAAACTAGCGTGAATTGGTATGTCTTGCAAAAGGGTAGAACGAGAATCTAGACCCACAACATCACGACACTTGCATCTTGCAACAGATATTGAAAGTGTTGCTCACAACTGGCAATTTGTGAGTCAGTTCAGTTACTGACAATTCATTAAATATGCAAATGAGCTAATAATAAGCATATATTTCCCACCAAACTGTTAGCATTTAAAATTATAGTGAGTAATAGCGATGTACTTCAGAAAGCTCATAAAATTCAACTGTATTCAGCTTTTATATATTTATGGCCTAATTACAGCAATTTATTATATATGCAAATGAGTTAATAATTAGCGTACGATACTCATCAATCTTACAGCATAGTTAGACCTTCGTATAATTAATGTATGGCCGACATTTGCCAAAAATCAGTGCATTCGCTATTGATATATGGTCTACTTAAAAATATCATTATGTACAAATTGAGCTAATAATCAGGATATCGTACTCATTTAAAGATCCATTAGCTGTAACTTTGGTCATTTTTTATTTTGTTTGTTTCTGTGTATCATCTGCAGTTTCTGGTGTAAATTCCTGAACCATGGAGAAATTCCTAATATTTAGCTCATAAATAAACCTTATATGCGTATAATCTGCATTGTTATTGTTTAAATTTTGTATTCAGGTCCGGACTAGAATACATTTATCAACAATAATAATGGTCATTTCACATATACAGGCTGTGTTGGCAAGCAAGACACCGGGCATTGGTCATGATGATCGAATTATAGTAAAATTCTGTAGTTGATACATTGAAACAGAGTAGTGAAAATTAGTCAACAGTTACAGCTAATGTCCCTTTAAATAGCTGAACCGAATATGACCAATAAATAGCAGAGCTTTGGTCCAAATCAATGCTCTCAATAGTGCTATATGGCCTACTTACAATAAGTCAATATAAATGCAAATTACTTAGTAATCAGAATGCCATGTTTATCAAACTTACACCATTGGTATACTAAGTATGATCAATGCAAAGCAAAGGTTAGGTTAAAATCAGTGCTTTAAGTTATTGATATATTTCTTAATTACAGAAATTAATCAAATATTCAAATATGCTAATAATAATAAAGTCACGCTCATTGCTGCTTAATGTGCAATGTTTCGTTAAAAACGTTTATGAGCTTATAATTTAAAAGCGATTCTCACAATTTTTTTATCATATCAAGATCATAGAACAGTGTGGTGCTTGTACACTTACAACAAATTTGGTTCAGTTTTTGTTGAGATATAGCCAATTGCACAAATTCATTAATTATGCAAATAAACTTTTTTATGCAGACTACACGTATTTAAAATTTAATCTCGTCTAGCTGTTACAAAGCTTATGCTATGTACCTATTGGCATGATTCTAGCCAACAATTTTCAAGTTATTATTGGCTTGTGTAAAATTGCACAAAATGGCCGCCTGTCGGCGATATTGAACCCGATGATAAACAGACGTGCGTATGTACATGTGTTGTCGTCATACCAAGTATGAGACAAATGGGTCCAGTCATGTTTAAGAAACGGCTCCGAACGCACGGACGCGTGCACAGACGGGTGAACGCAACCCAGTCCATTAATCCATACTGAGAAATCGAAGGACCTGAACATACTGTGTACAATTTAAGGTAGATCGCGCCTCGGGGACAGATATTCGGACTCTCAAACTTTTACAATTCTGATACTATATATATTCTGATATATTCTGATATACCACTTGTGGGGGTTCATTTTAAAGCTCTTGGTATAAGAAAACTTTTCACCGGCTTAGTTTTCGAAATTCGAAAATGTTATTGTTTTCTCCTCAGAGTTAACACAGGGTTGGCGGCCATTTTGAATTTCAAATGTTGGTAAATGTTGGGTAATTTGTTTCTCTAGTACGAAAATTTGCACGGCAACCCCTAAGTTTTATATTTGATTTTGAAAGAGAACGGTTGAAAGATTCCTTGAGGAAAGTTTAAGCAAAAGTTTCAGTCTTTCACTTTCGAGGCGCATACAACCTTAATGCAAAGATATGCGACTTATTCTGAATTTACATATACTTTGCAGATAATGGGCATCCAATATAAACAGATAAATCATACAAAACGTTCAAATTCTTATGAGACGGTTAGATGATATTAAAAATGTTACTCACATCTTACAGCTTAACATGCTTTTGTTATAATTAACCTTATTGGAGAAGATGGAATTATGAGTGTAACAGCTATGACGAAAGAAGAGTTAAACTTTCCTTTATATGTGATATGGCTAATATTACAACTCCGAGATGTTGATGTTAAGAGACCTGACATCAAACCATTATCGAGACTGGTTCATCTATGGAATAAGTTCAGGACCGACTCAGATTGTCGCAGAAGACAACAAACAAAAATTAAAACATTATTACCGGGAGGAATTTAAGTTAAATCAGTTAGCGAAGTTAACGTTGGCACTTACTATAGTAACCTCTGTTTGTACCTTCTGGATTACATAAGTGCAAACTAATGTCAAGGTCAGACCCAATTTTGCTATATACCGGCATGCTGTGCGCGTCATTCAGAAACAACTATTTTACATGAATAGCTGAATGTAAAAAATTAGTGATTTCAAGGTTGACTGTTTGTTCCATTACCCGAGATGCCATTTTCGTCTCACTATTTATTCTGGGCTCTCTCTCTCTCTCTCTCTCTCTCTCTCTCTCTCTCTCTCTCTCTCTCTCTCTCTCTCTCTCTCATTGCAACAAACGCACACAGATGCAGGAAGAAAAACAGCATCATACAACTCGTTTGACCTTGCCTTCCTGTAATTATTATATTCAACATTACTGACGCTTATCAATTATATCGTTAACTTTTGGCCCATCCGAAATTATCAAAAACTATGTCATCCGTTTTGTGGTAGCAGATCAAATTTTCTCTAGGTTGACAATGCCACTGAAGAAGTGCGCCGCCAATACTGTGCAGGGTCTGTAAGTCAATTTGGTACCGTGTACCTTGTTCCAGACATTGATGTACAAACGTACAAGTTTTGGTGACTTATTAAACCATTTGTGCAACAATTACTCGACTAGCACATCGCAACTTTTATAAGGTCCTTTGGCGTTGGTGATCAATGCTTTAAACGTTTGTACATTTGTGTCTTGGAAGCTTAAAGATGTGACACTCTAGCCAACATATTTTGTTTGTTGAACTTTTGCGACAATCCGTGACGGTCCCCGACAGAAACACAGTACAACGTTACAGCATGCACATGCTTTTTGACATCTATGGTTCACTTAGTTGATATTTCACCTACCACAGTCAAACTCATCGCTTTCATCAGTGCAGTCGGGAAACTCGTCGCACACATAAATATCAGGCAGACATATCCCTCCATCACATTCGAATGCGCCACCATCACAAACTAGTTAAAATGTTTATAATCGAACAGGACACAATATTTCAAAATCTACGTCAAAACTATTTGCCCGAGTTCCGGACACAGGTTTGTTGACTCATGGAGCTTGCACAAACACCTATATACGCAAATAGACAACATTACAAGAAAGGGTAGGCCTCGATCCCATCAGGTTGTATTCAAGAATCCTTAAACTGTTCAAAATGTAATAAAATTTTACAAAAATACTGATCGACTATCACTAATGACACCGAATCAGACCTTCAAGAACACTTTAATCGGACAAAGTCGCCGTAAAGACAAAAACGAAAGCGGTGTTTTGGAATTTATTACTTGTCTCACAGACTTAAAAAAAATGAAAATTACGGGCAGTTCATAACACTTGAAGCCCCAATCAGGCGCAAATTGTGACGTGTTATCATCTGGTTGTACAGATGAGTCTTCCTCTACTCCCGAAATCATGCAAAAATGCAAGTTGTGGAGCTAGCCATGGTCAACTTTGACAGCAAGTGTGCAATGCTCAGTGTCATTTTTGGCGTATGAATTTCATTCTGAAGTAGGATTCGCTTGTTCCTCACGATATTGCATGTGATAAACAATGCCACGGCTGATACTCCAGATTTGAACATACTTTGCGAAATGTACGACTTTAGCGGAACAAAAATCGTGAAAATCATGTTGCGATGTGTAATGTGTTTTTGGTGAAAACTACCATCATGCGTTGTTGCAGTTATTGTTCCTAAAAGACAATAATTGTGAATCATCATATCTTAAAGAAAAGGTAAAGAAAATTTGGAGTGTTCCTTTACTTACGCGGACATGACAGTTCATCACTATCATCTTCACAGTCGATGTAATCGTCACAGCGCTTACTAAGTGGGATGCACTGACCATTTTCGCACTCAAACTGATTCGGCGAACAGCTTTCTGCAATCATGCAAAGAAATGTTGCGTGTTAAAGCAAAATGTACAAGAAGACTGGTAAAGGCCAAAGAATTAGTGTAACGGTACTCAGATTGTCACAGAAGACAACATGTAAAATTAAATCACAAATCGAGGAAGGAGTATAAAACTAAATTCAAGCAGTCAAGTCCACTCTGCGCTGATGCTTTTAAACGTTGGATTTTACAACTACAATCGACAATCTACAAGTTGAACCAATTTTACTCTAAACCGATTGCTTTCGGAGCCACTCCTGATCAACTTTATTGAATAAATAACTTTCATAACCTCAATTTTCATGGCAATTTACTTTTTTAAAACGTAAAATTCGAATGATTTTCAAGGCATCTGCTTGCTCCATCCATCCTGCTTTCATTTTCGCCGCATTATACAATCTACAGCGTGTTCCCTTCTCCCCATGGGTCTAAGAAAACATTGCATGGTAACGAATTATTATGCTTAACTTAGTTACAAAGCTTTAGCTACAAAATCCTCCATCAGCCTAACTTTCGTGATAACGACAGAATAAGAATGGAAACCACATGAAAAGACGTACAACTATCACAGAAAACAAACAGCTGCAACTGAAACTCGTAGGCGGCGAAACACGTTTATAAACCATGCAACTGTCAAATTGCATTTTACGCTGGCACAAATAACACTTCAGATGTAGAAGGAAAAATAACATCTTACAATCTACTCTTCCGATTCTGTATATCTGCTAAATATTGAAATTGTAGCCAATTGTCATCCATTATATCGCTAATTCATCGCAGTCGTAATCAACTCCAACTGTTGGTGGTAGCAAATCATCAATATTCACTAGGGTGGGCACGAAAAAAGAAGAAGTGCGCCGCCAATCTGGTGTGGTAGATATGGCTACAATGTTCCTTTCATCACATGTGGGTTCTTGCAGCTGCGCAGCGGCAAGTAATTTTATGTGGGCTAGTATTAGGCCCCTATTGATGATTGGCAAATCACAATTTACAGACCGCATTCTCTGTCAGAATCAACATTCGTATACGTTTGATCTACGGATAAACTAATAGAAGGGCGCGTGATTTTAATAAATGAACAAATTTCGTTTGTTGAACTTTTGCGACAATCGTTGACGGCCCCTTACAGAAACACAGTACAAGAATACAGCATGCCTTTGAACAGCAACAGTTCAAATTTCTACCGTGGCCATAAACGACACTTCGTCATTCTTTTTCGATAAGCGCTCTTCAGTTTGTGAGTTCGTCCTTCTGTTTGAATTGCGTCGTTCTGTTTGATCTGCGTTCTTCGGATTGTAATTTCCACGTTCAGTCAAGGGCACTCTGTCATATTGAATTGATAGTCTTAGTTGACATAACTTTGTAAGAAAATTGATAACTGGATGCCGTTCAGATTGAAATGCCAATGACAGAATGGATTGAATAAGCTACCTCAGCAGATCAGGTGCAGCCAACGAACAATGCACTTTTAAAGGGGTCTTTACTACGACAAAATATATTGTGCATGACAAGTAATGTGAACTGATTAATTTTAAGTCATGAGGGTAATTAATTAGCTATTCATAATTTGCCCTCCCACTGAAAATTTTTCGACTTACCCTGCCACACTCACACTTCATTTTTACCCACTCCCCTCTTATTTTTGCCTGTTTCCCCTCCCCACTGTAAAGTTTGAAGCTCCCCTGCCCTGTGGCGAAAACAATTTTCGATTTCCCCTGCCCTCGAAAAAATTCCCCTCAATATTTGTCATTCCATTCCCCCTGCAGACATGAAGCAACCCTACCCAGAGATGAAAAAACCTGTCGATTTTCCCCTGCCCTGTGAAAAAAAATCCCCTGAAAATTAACATTCTCATGCAGACACATACTGCAGTGGCCCTCTACCGGAAACACCATGGCTCAACTTCCCCTGTAGCTTCCCCTCTTCCCTCGTTTTTCGCCAAGTCCTGTACCCGGGACAATCAACCGCTATCTGCCCTGCCCGACAAAGAAAAAAACTAAAATTTGCTCCCCTGCCACCTAAAAATATGTCCCCTGCCCAAGCAAAATTAAAATTTCCCCTGCCTTCAAAAATTTCTACCGAAATAACTTTTTCGATGAACAACTCCGTTTGCTGCACCTGCCAGATCTCGGTCGGACTTTGGCTACATGAACGTCACAATGCAAGTGGCCACAACGGCCGCATTCTTTCGTTGCTAACATGGTACAACATTAATGTATGTACGCATACGTACGCTCGCGCAACCTGCACTCTGTCGTCCCATGCACATATACACACTGGACTGTCAATACTTTCAAGGGATTCTTTTTATTACATGCCTGGTATATCGAGCGTCGCGTGCTCCATAGGATTCAATGGTAACTCCTCGTTGACGTTTGACTGAAGGTGAACCGGAACTATTTTCAACTTGACAACTTTTGGATGTAAAAATGTTGAAATTTCATGTTTTGCATAGGAAATCTGGTTTTTTGAAATTTTGCGTAAAAAACTGACAAACCGCAGAACAGTAACGATGATGATGAAATCGTTCCATTTTAAACCGCTTTGCGTCATAGATGGGAATAAAGCATTTGATTATTATTTGCTAATAAATCTAAATATTTTGAGAGAAAACTGTGTAAGAAAGGCATGTAATAAAAACACTGTCGTCCAAAAAGGGACTATGTACCCTCGTAGCAGGATACCATTTATCGGACAAATGTTCACCAAGACCCTCGGGCACATAGTCCCATGTTTGGGCTATAATCATGCAATTAAACACACCCAGCGACAGTATACCATGAGAGTTTGACCAGTCCAAGACCTATATGCACGAGCGAAAGCGAGTACATACATGAGGTGAACTGGTCAAAACTGAGTGGTACACCGTCGCTTGGTGTGATTTATTGTCATTTTATCATAACAGTATATTGAAATTCTGGCGTGGAACGTCAAAAAAGAATTTTTGCACTTGTCGAGAGCGCGTGCGTAAGCTCACCGTGGTATATCGCGAATGTACCACGGCTCTTTCTATGATATGTCTCGACCAATCAGATCGCTGTATTTGCGCCATCAATATACTGGTATGGTAATATAATAATACTCCACTTACGCGTTTCCATACTGCACAGGTCTAGAAAGTTTAGATTCGATAAAAAATAAGTTCATCAGGTAACTGGATCAACAGGATTTATTTCCTCGGCGTGATAATCATTCGCACGCTCAGTAGTGACTTTATAACCCTCGTGCGTTCAACCGATGATTCAGTATTGTTTGATCTCAACATTAATTCTATTCTAATTTGCACCACGACAGCAGGCTCCGGTACATCATCACACAAGCTATTTTCTTCATCTCCAATATTGTCGCTTGATGCGTGTTTCATTTTGTCCATTACTTCGTGATCAAAGATCTAACAATACACTCTTCAAGCTACGTGCGTTTACGATCATCACGACAGGCTGTCACATGGTTTAATTTAAATATATTCATAACCCAGACGATGGGAAAAATTTTATTAGTTCTAAGTAGCTATATGTCTTCAGAGTTTCAACACATTATATTACTACTTAATGTAGTATGTGCCTCGAAAGTGAAAGACTTTTAAGTTTTGCTAAAACTTTCATCAATGAAACTTTTAACCGTTCTCTCACCAAATCACAGTGATGGCGGCCATTTTGAATTTTAAATATCGGTAAATTCATGTCAAGTAATTTGTTTCTCTAGTACCCTATTTTTTATTTTGATTTGGTGAGAGAACAGTTGAAAGTTTCGTTGATGAAAGGTTCAGCAAAACTTTAAGTCTTTCACTACCTTGAGTAGTAATATGGTATGTTGAAACTCTGGAGACATACAGCTACTTACAACTAATAAATGTTTTGCCATCATTTGGGATATGAATATATTTAAATTTAAACCATGTGACAGCCTGTCGTGATGATCGTAAATGCAAGTAGCTTGAAGAGTGTTACAGTATTGTAAGATCCCTGATCACGAAGTAAAGACAAAATGAAACACGCATCAAGCAACAATATTGGAGATGAAGAAAACAGTTTGTGTGATGAATTACCGGAGCGTGCTGTTGTGATGCAAATTAGAATAAAATTAATGTTGAGAGCAAACAATGCTGAATCATCGGTTGAACGCACACAGGTTAATGAAAGTCATTTATTAACCTGAGCGCGACAATGATGATCACGCCGAGGATATAAATCCTGTTGTTCCAGTTACCTGATGTATTTAACCTTATTTTTTACAGACTCTAAACTTTTTGAAGCCGTGTGGAATGGAAACGCGTAAGTGGAATATAAAGAATCCCAACAAGGCATAAACCCCTTTACAGTTCCGTGGACCAGCGTTCTATACCCATGATGCTTTACGAAACTCACTGCTTTGAGGACACCACTTCGAGCCTGAGCGTATCGGCTATTCTTTAACACAGGTCTGCAATAGTCAGATTCATTTTTCGCGTCTTTTCAGACTCATTCTGCGAAGAAATGCGAGATGCGCAGTCATATTTCATATGTCGATGTATTTATAGCTGTTTGATGCAACTGTTTGCCAATTGCTCAACAATTTTACGGAAATCTGAAAAAAATGTTTATAGGATTCGCGTTTGTTTACATCTGCGGTCAGTGCAGATGTAGCAAGTATTCCTGATTTTGCAAAATTTAGATTCGTGTAGTTGCAACGAAAACTTTACACGAGACACCTTCAGGACATGTCTCCTTCAACTAACGCGAGACTGGTGTTCTGGTCCAATAATTACCACTGTCTCGTGTCAAGTTTTACGTGTTTGAATGGAGGTTCCCATTTGTCTCCGAGCTAAAAAATTTTGTTCAATGGATTTTGTCTGTATATATTAAAATCACCAGTGCTTTTATTCCTAATCTTTACATGTTCATTGCAGCCTCGACATTCACTTTGACGGCAGTAATGGGGTAATATTATTGTATACTTTTGCGTGTAAATCCCTTGTCAAAAGCAACAGCCAATTATTGTGATCAACATCCGTAGATGTAAACAAATTAGAACGACCCAAATTTCTTCCGGATTTTCATAAAACTGTAAATAATTGGCGAACTTTATATTCCACAGTTTTCAAATAGATTGACAATTACAAAATGACTAATCAGCTTACTTTTTCGACAGAATAAGTCAGATAACAAGCGAAAATTAATCGTACTATAGCAGACCTGTGTTAAATAGTAGGCGGAACGCTCGTTTCACAAAGCATCATGGGTATAGAAAGCTGGTCCACGTAACTGTAAGGGGCTTATTGACAGCCCAATGTGTATATGTGAGACGACAGAGCGCAGGTCACGCAAGCATACGTATGCGTACATTATATATTATAGTCCAAACATGGGACTATGTGCCCGAGGATAGGTGACCGTTTGCCCTCCTTACGTCGGGCAAATGGTCTCCTGCTTCGAGGGTACATAGTCCCTTGTTTGGGCTATAATATATTAACTACATGCCTGTCTCACAGTTTTCATTCTACATTTTTGAGTTCCCATACGAATGACAACCATATGCTTTATTTCCATGTTAATCTGTTGAAAAAATAGAACGATTTTTATCATCAAACGGCGCATTGATATATTTAAATCACTGTCAAGTACTCTGTTGAACTTTTTTTGCATAATTTTGTAAAAACATTATTTTGTATGTAAAACATATCATTTCATAATTTTGATATCCCGAAGTTGTCAAGTTGAAAATAAACCCGGTTCACTTTATGCGGCCCACAACGTCATCAACGAGTTACCATGGAATCCTATGGCGCGCGTGACGTTTGATATGAGGCATGTAATAAACATTCTAGTTTTTCAACTGATTTTCGTCTAACATGGAAATAAAGCATACGATTGTTATCAAGTTCGTATTATCATACATTAGTTTACGTAGAATATCAATTCAATATGACGGAGTGCCCTTGACAGAACGTGGAAATTACAATCTGAAGAGTGCAGATCAAACAGTACGACGCACTCAGGTCAAACAGAAGAACGAAATTACAAACAGAAAAGCGCTTATCAAAACAGAACGACTCTGGTTATACAGAATGACGAAATCACAAACTGAAGAAGGCAGGTCAAAACAGAACGACGAAATTACAAACTGAAGCCGTTTAGTGTCGTTTTTGGCCACGGTATATTTAACCTACCACAGTCAAACTCATCGCTTTCATCAAGGCAGTCGGAATAATCGTCACACATGTAAATATCGGGCAAACATATCCCTCCGTCACATTCGAATTCGCCACCATCACAAACTGGTTAAAATGTTTATAATCGGACGAGGAGACAATATTTTAATATCGACACCATAACTATTTTCTTCCTAGTTCCATACAAAACTGTTGATTTTTATTATTAAGAATTTGTTTGAAATGAACTTCACATACGTTTCATCACAGCTCAGTATACAACCACCACATATGAAGCAAAAAGAGAAAAATCACTGAATAAAAACAACAAAAATTAAATGAAAGCAGTATAAAAATTACAAAGTAAAAGCTTAAGTTTTCAAATTGTACTCAAACCAGTCAATACTTGTAGCTGCTTTAATTTCCAACGGCAAATCATTCCAAAGTGCGGGCGCACAAACAGAAAACACTCTCTGACCATATATCTTGTTGAAATTGCCACGAAGTGGTGTTGAATGTAATTTCTCATTAGACGTAACACACGTCTCTCGCCGGTACATATAATTTAACCAAATCTCTCAATTAAAAAGATGTGTTTTCATGAAAAATTTTTAAAGTCAACAATAGTATTTTAAATTTAATGCGGGCATCTATTCAATGAAAATCTTTCAGTATGGTTGAGATACGATCAAACCTACGCGCACGAGAAACTAATCTCGCTGCGGTATACTGAAGAGACTGCAGTCGAGTAAGTTGGTCGTTAGGAAAACTAATGCAAAGATTGTTACAGTAATGTATAGTTGGAATGTCACAAATGCATGGACTAGTTTTTCGCTTGTGGATCTATCAAGCTATTTACGGATCTCAGCTAGTTAATTTATAAAAAAAGAAACCGTTTCTGCACAACATATTAACATGGTCAGACATGCAACCATCCTGACTCAAAATAGCACCGAGATTCCAGACTGACACTGAAGGAATGATGTCACAATTGCCGATTCTGACAATATCTAGCTTTGTCCAATTAAACTTCAAACGTGACGAGAAGAGAACAACTTCTGTCTTGTTTGTGTCTTGTAGACGTGATAATTCAATTAAGTACAAATAAGTGGTGCTGTACAGTGTGTAAACATTACGTGTAACGTGGCCAAGCACAGTTCCTTGTCAGCCTTGTGGAACACCATATTTGGTGACCACCTTGAGCTTGCGTAAATGCATATACACGCACACTACGGCGCGCCAAATGTTTCAAAAATATTTATCGTCATTGAGTAAAAATAAACTGTCAAATGTTCTTTCTAAAAAAGTCTTAAACGTGTATGAATAATAAAGAAAAAAGTTCTTTCGTCCATATCATTGCATTTTATTAATGTACCTTTTCATAAAAATAGCATTAAAATATCCTTCAATTTAAAATATGAGTGAGATAAGCAGAAAAAGATGGCAAAAATTTAGAAATATAAAAAACATGTCTTTCACGATTGAAATAATGCTTTTGAATAAAAAGTAAAGAAACAAAAAAAAAGAAAAGAAAATGTGATTAAAAATTTAAAGTTGCGTAAAATTATAAATTGTTAGTGACTTTTTCAAACGTCGTGAGGAAGCAATCACATATATAGGCCTAAGTAAAGGAATTATGTTATCGACGATGTTAGAAAAAGTCATCCCGTACCTATTTACGTCAATAACGTGCGTTTGTGTTGAGCGCAAAAAGAGTGCGATGAGTTTTCGAAACTAAAATATTAAAACAAAAACAAAATGAAGACAACACCACTCAGGAAATAATAGCAGATCTTTTCGATAAAAAGTATATAACACAAAAAAAACGAAAAAAACACAGAAACAAAAATTAAAATTATATAAAAAAAAGGGAAAACTGGAATTAAAAAGACAGTTGTTGACGCACTAGATAAAATCTGGCCTTATCCTGAAAAAGAGTGTCCCGTCAAAAAAAAAAAAAAAAAAAAAAAAAACGAATACAGCAAAAAAAAAAAAAAAAAAAAAAAAAAAAAAAACCACTGCACCTTGGGAAGCTGGTGACGTCAAAGTATAGTTCACGTGAATTTCGTGCGACCATGCGCGTTTTTACCCATTCCTTCTCTGTATTGATGGTATGAGGCGCTGGTGGGCGTTGAGAGTGTCACGCCCTGGCTCTTATTTTACAAAACACTACGAAAGCCAGGCTGAGCCAAGAGGTTTTAGTATGGCATCGAATATCTATACACATTGAAGGTAAGTACGCTGTTGTACGCTGTTGTCGTTTAACCGCAGACGGCCATGGCCATTTAGTAATGTAGGTGCGCCACTGCACTGCATGCAGCTCAGATGATGCAGTGCTGTGTTTGGCCTGGGTACGGTATGTTGGTCGGACCATGGTCAGACGGAAAAATTACAAATTAGAGCTACAGCTAGCTCAGGGGTCCAAACGGTCAGGAAATGCGGGCCGCACCGTCCGACGCACATATACCCAGGGCAAAACCCAGAGCTAAACACTGAGCATTGTAGCCCTGCGTACAGGTCTGTGTTATACGGCCTCGTGGCCGTATAACGCCGGGAACACACAGACCTCTACGCAGGGCTATGACCATTGCAGCTATACGTGCATTGTTATTCTTTGGCATTAAATTGACTGAAGTGAACATGAAAGCGCTTGGACAGGGCGTGTGATTGTAAACGCAGAAACATGGAACTTGGTAGCGTGTTCAAGTGTTTTATATTACTAATTTCACAGTCGCTTGGTGGGCTATTCAGCTCTGGGACTATTCGCCCCATAGACGAGTGTACAGAAGCGAGAAATACCTCTAGTCTGGAAACAGAATGGATAAAAACCAGGCCATGTCACATTCTGTGTCCGATTTCACTGTGAAAATTAGCAAGTTCATCTATCATGTAACCTTCGATAATTATCATTAAGTATCATTGTAAATGTGCACCCATCTTTTATTTCAGAAAATAGCCATTTCATTTCCTGACTTGAGGTGTTTCTCGCTTCTGTACACTTGTCTATTGGGCGAATAGTCCTAGAGCTGAATAGCCCACCAAGCGACTGTGCTAATTTCCATGTTCTCATTCCAAGTTCATTCACATAAAGGGCGATGGTCGTTGTAACGGCATCAGACTGAGATTCACCACTTTCTATGTGCAGACACCGTCCATTAATGAGTTGCGTTATTACAAATCGTGGCAGATTTCTCATAAAGTTTTCATTTGATGGTGACATGAATGTTTTTTGGACAGTAGAGAGCCTTCCACGTCGACCGAGGTAACTGACTGTAGGATTTGTGTTTATTTTTCGACAAGAAAGGGAAGTTTTCTTTGCAGGCCGGATAATTCTGTTTCTTACCTTAGTGATTAGGCTATGGAAGAGAACGTCGGAACGTAGAATAAACTACACTTATAGAACTACCCAGAAAACATCACGCCTGTGACGCTGACACTCAGTGACACGTACATGTCAACTCCCTTGTCCTCCATACAATTCGGCAACACAAATGGAAACACAAGAGTTTAAAATACTAGTCATTCATTTAATGGATCTCATCTATAAGCGTGACAGTCACAAAATCTGAACCACGTTGTCTTTTATTTTTTCTTGTCAGTAAAAACTGATAATTCTGAAATTCCATACGTGTGTCGTCACACTCTGCAACACGCGGTAAACTTATCACATGACTTAGGCTACGATCATATAACCAGGGTTACAATTATTTACCAAAAATATGCTAATGAACAGCGGAAGTGTACACTTGCTCAATTGAATGCAAGTAAGAGTTTAACATGTTGGTAATGGTTTCTACAGGAACACAACCAAAGACCTCCAAGCCAATAATAAAGTTAAATTGTGTTATGAAATATTACTTGTTGATGAATAATTTGGCAAATATTGTTTAAATTATTTTATATTTATTTATTTATTTATTTATCTATGGCAAAACTTTTCAGCAGATCATGGATATACCAAGCATATTGGATGAAATGGATTCACAGGAAATCAGAACAGCTGTAAACAACCTCTTCCGAGGAAGTTCAACGCAACGAAGTCCAGCACCATCACAAAATACCATGTCACGAAATCCACCATCCATTTCGAGAAAACAAAGCAGTGTACCGGTATTTCCTCGATCTGCACATTTTCAGTATATTCCCAAATCTAAAACTTATAATATGAAACTGTGTGTGCTTAAGTACAATGAAGAGGTCATCACAGATAGTGCAGGGAGTATGCATTGCTGGGATGGAAGCTACCTGTTGAGAGGTGATATCTCATTGGAAAGTAAATGGAATGAAAAAAAGACAGAGCAAGAAATTCAGAACATGATAAATCTGTCATATCCAGACTACATTGGCAAATTTAAATTTGTCAATGTGCCACACCGCGGGGGCGCTGTCCAATTAAGAATAGCCTCACCCTCATTTAAATTCAGTGCAAAAGCACTATGGGACACCAAGACCTACGCCAAAACGGTCTATGTAATGCTTGACACGGAGCATGATGACCCCTCAAATGAAAGCGAAGGACCATTACCGGTAGTAAGTATCAACCATCCATCTGCCTTGAGATCTTCAACCATTGAAGGTACACATACCGGTACTAGTGAAGTGACTGAAGAAGTAGACACATCAGTCCAGTCCATCCAGTCCACTGTGAACAGCAGTATTGATTTTGTTGATATTACTGAGACAGAAAACAATCCTTCACAGCTCAACCAAGATGAAAGCACCATTGCTGCCCATCATCCATTGTCTTCTGTTGAAGATCATGATGTGCAGACTCGGGCTAGGGAAGAAGGACAACCCCTGTTGCCTGTAATGGTTGGTCAAACTGCCCAGGTCAGAGAAGAAGGACAACCCCTGTTGCCTGTAATGGTTGGTCAAACTGCCCAGGTCAGAGAAGAAGGACAACCCCTGTTGCCTGTAATGGTTGGTCAAACTGCCCAGGTCAGAGAAGAAGGACAACCCCTGTTGCCTGTAATGGTTGGTCAAACTGCCCAGGTCAGAGAAGAAGGTCGATGCCCATTGTCTGTAATCGCTGGTCAAACTACTCAGTCCAGAGAAGAAAGACAATCTAATGAACCAATGAGATCAGCGACCACGTCCAACACCCGAGATAATGTATCTACCACTACATCAAGGCGCAGGTCAAGGTCCCCCAGTCCTGATAGCATTCTTCAAGAACCTGAAGCTTTGACAAATGTAAAGAAACACAAGGGCAACCAACAGGATGTAAGTATTGTACATCAGTAGTTTGCATTTTGTGCAGAATAACAGATGTAGCTCATTTTGGTAAGGCCATATGTCTATTAGGCTGCCTCACCATTTCATCAGTACCAGTATACATACAACTGTTTTCCATTAAACTCAAAAGTTATTGTGTGCACAAATGTTTCCTGAATGCAGTAAAAAATTACTTGACACTCTGATTTACTGAGATGTTACTGTATGTCTTACATGAGTTGGCAAATGTGTGTTTCACTCAAGACCAAAACGAGAGAGTGAGACGAACAGCACAGAAATGTTGGTTTATTTTTCTCACATTACACATTACATTATTTTATTTTATTGTGGGAATCATCTTTGAATTCATATGACATTCTTATATTACCAGTATGTCAAGTGTTTTTGGTCAACAAAAATGACTTGAAGTAATGTTTACCCAGCTAATTATACTTACAAATCTTACTATTTTGGCACACCAAGGTTAATTTGAGTAGTTAAACATCACCGGATATAGTATATCATTTGGCTTGGGTTAGAATTCCCTACAGTCGCAGTAGGGATCAGCATTAATTTTACACTACCTCTTTGTGTTGAAGTATTATACCAGTAGGAGGTAGCATGTCAGTGCTAGGTTTATATTTTTCCTAAAGTCAATATGTTGACGTATATTGATGCACTGAATTAAGTTTATACAAGGCAGTGATCTTCAAACTCTGGGGCCCTATTCTAACTTTGATGCACCTTTAATTTCCATATCTGCACTTATCATTTACAGGGTGATTACAATAGCAAAACAGTGGGACCACAAATAACTTATATATTTTCTTACTTTTAGGATGTCACTCTACGAGACATTATAACTAGAGCTGACAAGCAGAGAAG
The DNA here is from genome assembly GCF_041260155.1 of Ptychodera flava. Lineage (NCBI taxonomy): Eukaryota > Metazoa > Hemichordata > Enteropneusta > Ptychoderidae > Ptychodera > Ptychodera flava. The sequence continues at coordinate 5,558,151 of NC_091944.1, read as the reverse complement.
ATTCAAGATTATGGTAAGTGATTAAAACCTAGTTAAGTACTACACAGTTATCTTGTTCACATTGGCAACCCAACTGAAATTTGGGCCGACGCAAAATAATTGTCCTTTTGGGATTAAATTTGGTCCGTGTCCACACTTACCGGTACCAGAATTAGGGCCGACGTAACTTTACCTTCCTTTGTGACCTCTGACCTGTCAAAGTTCAAAATGGTGCATTTGAATAATGGCATGCTGTTTCTACTGTTCATGATTTTCCTGCGTTTTTACGCACAAGAAGGGCAAATATGACTACCACTCACCCTTTTAATCATCGGAGAGATCTTCACTATTTATTGGATGAACATATGGTATATATAAGACCGCGGTGGAGAAATAACCAGTGCGCGGCATTTTTGACATGCCTCTCTAGTCTATTACGTGCAGTGTGGAATCGAATGACATGGTCTCATTTGCGGAACAAAGGTTGGTGGGAAGTTCTGTGTACATGGGATGATATTAAAATGTAAAGACTGGATTGAAAACTTTCGATAGGTGTAAACTTTAGTTTCAAACGTCGTTTGTTTTGTGCGAATAGGGTGACTAGTTCAACTTTGATCCATGGCGAGCCTGGTCAACTGGGACCAGGGCCGATGCAACATGTCCACACTGGCGATTTGCATCAGACCAAATTTTGCGTCGGCCACTCCCCCCTCCCCCCTCCCCCCCCCCTTCTCACCGGGACCAAACTGTGTCGGCCCAGGGCCGACTCAGCATGTCCACATTGGTTTTTTACGTCGGCCCCGGCCCAGGTCCGGACCTAAGGCCGACGCAAAGTTGTCAATCTGAACAGGCCATGTATTTACAATGTAGGTTACATACCTGATTCAGCAAATGTAACTCAGTTACTTTTTAATAAAGGGTTACAGTTTGTAAGACCACAAACTGTAAGTGTTGATAGGAAAAGCTATACCGGTATGTGTCTTTTTTCATGACAACAACTGAACTAAAATGTTAAATTTGTGGTATAGTAATGCAGGTGTGAGGATATGCCTGTCTGAGTGTTTATATCTGCATTGCATTACTTGTAATTAATTTCCTCAACATCACTGTGTTTATTGCTTTTGTATTAGGTAAAATTTTTCTGTTCTGCCAAGCTTATTGGGCCAAACTTACTGTAATGTGAAAAATGATACTGACTTTTGCTCAGAGTGTATTTCCTTAGAAGTAATGAATATCACTTCAATATTTTACATGTAATTATTGTCTTATAGCAAACAAGACCATTCAAATACTTGCAATTTAATTTAATTATAAGAAATTCTGCACAAGCATCAACATCATAACTTTGAACTTTTACCCTTACATATGAGGTACATACAGCACTAGCCAATAATGTTTGATGACACCCATAGTGTAATTGTATACCTGAAGTGTACATTCTATCAATATGTGACATATTGTTCATGCATGTGTTTTATATGTCATTTGTCTCTTCAAATCATAACAATATATATATGTCTGTGTTTCACCACAAAAGGTCTACCAAATCCTGGCAATTACTGCGCGGTCAATGTGGTCATAAAGCTAATTGCATGCTGCATAAACCCATAATGGAATATTTATCTGAGGTGGTTGTTGGCAGTACATTTATCCAAGCTGTGATAGAAGTGAGTATTGTAATCTTTATTGCAGGATAAGTTTTCTTAAAGTTATTTCACATTATTCGAAGACAGACATATTGTATGATTAACTTCTGTAATCATGCTGAATTGTTTCTCAGTGTTATATAATACTATTGTTATTAATCCTGTTTAAGGACTTTTCTGTGCCATGTAGCCAGTTTGATTTTCATGCTGATTCAAATTATGTGTTATCAGTTGTGCCAGGTACATTTTACATGACATTGTACAACATTCACTTTACTAAACTACAGTCAAGAAATATTTCATACATGTACATGATTTTAATGATACTAGATTGTATATAATACCAAAAATTCAAACTTAACATACTTTGTTTAGTAATACTAAAAATATAACTTGTAAATATCACTCTTATTTACATGAGACATCACCTGTTTGGTACATGTACATACTAGATAACTGAAATAGATGAAGAACATGGTAATAATCAACTCAAATTTAATATCATCTGAAAGAAATCAAGTCGCGCAACTATACTTCAGTTTTAAAAGAATGAAAAGTGAGTGACCTCAAAAAACTGCATGCATTTTTACAGGGCCTTCATTCCTAATGTATCCAACTTTCTGTGAACAATGAGGATCATCTATTAAAGCAACAAATATACTTTCTCCTTGGTCAAGGTAATATGTACATTCTCATAATTCCAAATTTATCACATCTATGTGTGTCTTGTATCAATATCTGTCTTTTTCATGTGCTTGTAGATTCTCTCATTGATTGGAGACAATGAATGCGAGGATGAATACCAAGCAGCTGTGACCAACTTCATCAGGTGTTTGCCATTGGATATGGCTGGACAAGATGGCTTTGACTGCTCTGAACTATTTGAAGAAACCTTGAGAGCTTTGTCTGCTGAAAATGAGGTGCAGTTTAATACTTTCACTTTTATCTTATGTGAATGTCTGTTGATCCAGCAGCAATATTGTGTCCTGATGATGTGCTAATAAGAATTTTGTCTCGCTAACCATACATGTAATGATGTATTGCTATTTTAACTCAGTGTCCTACCTTACGTCTAATTCCGGATTGACAATACTTCCTTGCCTACACAGACAATATTTGTTATAGATAGCCAGTAGACTGGGTCAGTGACCAAGCTGACCCTCTAATTGATAGTCGGAAAGCCGTAGATGGTAATCAAAGACTTATCTTGGCATTTCTACTTTTGGACAAAAAGTACACGTTTTTGAACTTATTACTTTACAATATATAAAAAAGTGATCATGCCAATACATGTCTACAATTATATCTTGATTTACTTTAGACATACTCTTCCAAGTATAGACAATACTCTAATGTGTAAAATATGGATCACAGAGCACGGTCCCTCTATTGATGCATGAATGAACCGTGCACAGAGCGATGTAAGTTTATGTGTTTGCTCAGCAAGTTGAGTGGGTTTATAGTACCCTTCAACTTGTTTGCTCCTGTTCACTGGAGAATGCTATATTTGGGCCAAATTACCCATGATACAATTATACCAGAAATGAAGGTTTCTGTTGTACACTGAATGTTGCAATTGAAGATTCACCGTCTTTTTTGAACTCAACTTGTTTTAGTGTTATGGCAGTGATTCAGTCTTGTTTGTTTTCTTTTTCCCATGAATGGATCGCATTTACTCATCTGCATGTTTATAGCATTTAGCAGAGGTAATACACAATACAGTGGCAGGCACAAGGAGACGAGTGTGGATAGTAGATGATGAAGAGTTTGAAGATTGTACTTGTCGCCATATCCTTTGCTTGATTTTGTGGGGTTGACTGTCCGAGATGCTAGTGAACTGACAATTAATATGTGTAAGCTTTACTTACCTGCATCAGGACTGCAGTATGGGTAGCTACTTATAAACACAAATATAATATGGACATATGGTGACATTTAATGAAAGGACGTATGTTAAAAATGTATACCCACTATCCTGGTTTTAGCTTGGCTGTCAGCGATACCGAGCTTTTGTAAAAGGTGGATGTGTGGCATCATCAGATGTACGGTGTTCATCAACTTTTGACATTCAAAAATGCTTCTTCAAAATGTTCACTCCCATTTAATATGACCTTAAGTATGCAAATTTGTAGTTTTGAGGCTCATTTCGCTATTTGGGGGAAAATATCCTTAAAGGCTAGTCTGACTGCTTTAATATGTGGTATGCAGGTCCATAAGAATCAGTGACTTTATTCATATTATTTAGATCAAATTGTGATGAAATATGCAAATTTGTATTTTTGGGCAATTTTTGAAATTTCTTGGTCCAAAAATATATTGAAATATGTGATGAAATCTGCAATTTGTAATTTTGAGGCAATTTTGTCCCTTTTAGTCACAAAATTGGTTTCTCAAAAAACTACATGTACTTGTCTCATAGCTTTGCTTGACATGTTCTCTGAGATGATCTGAATGTGATATGTTGAAATTGTGATGACATCGTCACCTGTGTATTTGTTCAGCTATTTTTGCCATTTTTTGTGAGGCCACCCTGAAATGAGCTATCAAAGATTTCCACATTCTTCATCAATACATATGTCATAAAAAGTTATTCTCTACATAACGGTAACACAGCAGAGTCATTTTGGCCATAAGGTTGCCTTTTTATCCTTTTAATTTCTATTCTGCTGATGTCTTTATTGATGCACATTGAGCACAACTAGTATGTAAAGAAATTAGATACAATATAAAAGGATGGTTAGTTAATCTTCATGATCTTATCTGATTTATTCTCGAGAAGTTCAGTTATAACTAGGTACAATTGATTCTTTTTAAAGGCAGCTGTGTTAGCATCAGATTGTCTCATCAGAAAATTTACCCACAAGATTACAATTTCAATAGAAGGCAAAAGGCTATCACACCTCCATAATCCTCTTACAGACTAGAACAAAGGTGGTCCCAGGGATCGCGAACAGTGCCTTTTATTGTATAATGTATAGGATGATGGTTCAGAATGTGTGCTCATGATATTGCCTTTTTGTGAAATGCATTGGGACATATACCACTGTACATGGAAAATTAAAGGACAGTTCATGCAATTCATGCAGTTCATCTGCCGTTTAAAGAAAGGGTAGCTCAGCATATACGGTATATGTGCATTTATAATACGATATTGAAAAATACAAGAAGAGGCAATACCATGTACAGGAAAAAGGTGACATCTCACAGACATTCATGTTTGTTGCCATGGGACTCTTAGTTGTAATAGTTTTCCTATACATATATTGATACATCCCTGGTATATTGTTAATTTAAACCCATCTTGTGGAGATTCTCTGGACAGCATGTTCAATAAGTTCCTGAAAGATAGGACCATTTACACATGGAGAGATGTACCCACAAATACCAAAGTTGAAATAACAGAGACCATGGGCATTTCAGAGCTTTCTGCCGGTATTATTTTAATTAATATGGTTATATTATTCTTATGAAAACATTTTTGCATGAAATAGTGCAGTTAGATGGACTAATCATTGTTACAGCATAAATGAAAAGATATAAAATATGTTATAGCCCAAACATAGTACTATATGTTCCCAACAGTAGGTGACCATTTGCGTGACGTAAAAAGGCCAAGTGGTCTCCTCCTTTTTGGGGTACATACATGTACATGTATACTGTAGTCCCTCTTTTGGGTTGTGAATTTTTAATTACATGCCTCTCATACAGTATTTTCCCTCAAAACTTTTTGGACTTGCACACATATGACAATAATATATATTTTGTTAACATGTTAGATGAAAATCCATCGAAAAAACTTGAATGATTTGTGTCATTGAACAGTGCGTTGATATATTTTTATCAATAATGTGTGCTTTCAAAAAATTTGTGCATAAATTTGTAATAAAGTGTTTCCTATGTAAAACATATAATTTGATCATTTGATAATTTTTGTTTCCCAAAGTTGTCAAGTTAGAAATAGTTATGGTTCATTTTCAGTGAAATGATATGACTTTCCGGCCCAATACATCATCATCGAGTGACCTTTGAATCCTTTATGGCACCTGCAATGTTAAATGTGTGAGGCATGTAATAATATCTGTTAGACACATTAATTTTCACGATTACTCTTGAAAAGAGATAGGTACATTTCTCATATATCTGTGCTTTGGAACAAAATTGTGCATGATATCAGGTTTTTAAAGATGTGCAATATTACGTAATTTGTCTGTAATATTGGAAGATATCATAATGGTGACAAAGTAATGAAAAATTTATGTTGATAGTAAATGCATGGTTTTTGCATATCAATTATATTCCATGATAAATGTTTCAAGAATTTGTGAAGTTAATGGTGCAGCTTTTTTCTTCAGTAGATGTTTGCATGTAATTCAATACTATATATAAATAACTACTTGTATACATGTATGTTTAAGCTAGCCATTTATTCAAATAACAACAGCATGATCTAACAGTGTTATCATTGCCTTGGAAACTTTGGGTGGATAAAATTCCACCCCAAAAGCATTCAAGGATACAGCAAACCAACTGAGCCAACAATGTTCACAAAGACATTACTTTTAGTGTGTATTTGATGAATGCAAGTAAGTTATAGCTTTGCAGCATGTTGCCAGCAACAGGGTACCATTAAGATGTTTACAAGCAATGTGGTCAATATTTTCTTTACCTATATCCTTACCATAACTGAAAATGTTAGTGTTATTATAACTGTTTTCATTAGTCATGTTTGTATTTATCTCGGACAAAGTTTGAAAATGATGCTGTTTCAGTAATTTCAGATATATCTTCACATGACAACCACCCACAGACCTCAAAGAACTAGGATAACTGAAAAAGATTTTAAGTCAATTAAATTTGGAGATGAAGAAAATGATTCTGTTTGTTTGCTTTCTTTATTGTAGATGACACTGTCAGGCATGTTGACTTTTGGGCTACTGAACCAAGTTTATTGTCTTTAGGGATACACAGAAATGATGGTTATGGCAATAAGGTAGGTACATGTAGGCTTGTGTACTAGGTGATTGCCAAGGCAATTATAAAGTGTTATCAAGATGAAGGTTGAATGTATTTGATTAAACCAAAATATGGTGAGAACTATGCAGTTTTGCAACTTCAAGCTGTGCCTTTGTGATGAGCAGACATTAAAGATTTACAAGATGCAACTATGCAGATTAGTATTGACACTTGAAAAAAGTGTGATTTTCTTAGATGGGGACATCTGTTTTCAAACAAAATGGGAGAGTGGTTTCTTTTGCAGTATAATATCCAAACTAACAAACTATAAACTTGTTAAACATGAGTCATTGAAAAAGTTTGGTGTTGTTCTATTGATATGGCAGGATAATAGAAGCATAAAAATTCCAAGGTTCATGGCTGTTGAGGCATTGTTGTCTCCACAAGATTTCCCCGCATACTGGTCATCTTCTGTCATGGAAGTCACTGCCATTGTGGTACATTCAGAAGTAAGGGGCCATGTCATGTTGTTAATAAGATTGGAGTCTGATATCTGGTATGTGGGGTCTTTCTTTTATGTTTTATTTTGTGTTTATAGATTAAAGGGAAACTGTTGTCGGAACCGCTGAGCTGTGTAAGTTTCTTGTTTACAGACAATGTATTTTGTGGACAATATCTAGATGCTCCTCATAATCATAGCTACAACATTTAAAATTATATGATGTACATAAATATGTCAGACATGTATTAACCTTCATCAATCACTATCGTACCTTAAATTGGAACAGTGTTTACATAGGTGGTACACCTATGGGTCCCATATGACCTTTGAGCACAGCTCCGACTACAGTATCCCTTGAAGTACATAAATGATGACAGTGTAAGATAGTGCCATATAAATTCACGAAGTACAAGTGTCTAAATTGAAGGTTATGTATATGTACTCTTAAACAATTTTAAGTGATCTATTCATTTTCAGTTGAATTTTATGGAAATTGTTTGAACAGTCATGAATGTCCACATTCAGCCATCTGCCAGACAAATAAAATTATTCAAAACAATATTGGGAAAAAAATGCTTTTTTCTAGCTTACTCAAGTATAGACTTTAGCCTTAAAAATAACAATAAAGATGTTGTATATTGTTATATGCCAAATGAAATTCAACATTGTGAAAAATTGGCCTCACCTTACACTGTGCAGCATTGTTAGGATATCCATTGAAATTGTCTTGAATATTATATTAACATGTTTCAAATGAGCGATTCCAGAAAAATCAGAATGATAACCTGGAGGTACTTTACAATTTCTATGCAACTGCAACTGACCATGCATGCACAGTGTGAGTTTCAAAAAACAAACACATTATATTTATTATAAGTTTGATGTACAGGTTATTGAATTTAGTATCATTTACGTTGGCCAATAATTAATAAATTAATTAGATTTCTGTGTGATCATTTAATTCAGTTGCTGTTTGGAGAAAAAAACTAATTCATGATATTTATTTTTTTAATCCTCATTATCGTTGACATGTAATTAAAACATGTAAGATTTCCAGTATTGTTTACTTTTATCTTTTTTTTCCATAGGGTCATGCATGATGATGATTGTGTCACTCAATTTGTCATGACACCTGGTATTCTGAGGTACATACAGGGAGGTAACCGACAAGATAATGTTGATATCCTTTTTCCCATGCTACACCGACATATACTTGTTTCACAAATGGCTGTCACTATGTTGGACATGATAAAAATGTGATTGAGAAATGGTTTTATAAAGTGGTCAATACTTAAAACAATAAAGTTCACCCAGCAATGGCATACCACACGATTTTCACCTTTTCATGACATATATGCACAAGCGATGATGGGTGCATATGAAGTGAACTGGTCAAAACCGAATTATACAGTAACTTTGAAAGTAATGAAGACTGGTACTTGTTTACTTGTGAAGTGAAATCATATCCAAATCTGATCATCAGAGTTGCTCAGTTGAATAAGTTTGATTAATATTTTACCTTGAGGATCACTTTCCTTCCTTAATTTACTTACTAATAGCAATATACTCAAAGGCTGGAATTTTTAGTCCTCATCCTTTGAAGCTCAGTGATGCTGCTAAGAAGTCAGCGAAAGAAAGGTACATGTATTTCCATGATTATTGGGTTTACTGAACACAATAAGCTTAATTTGTATTCAATGGAACACAAAAACTCTTTATTTCCAGCTTGTTCCATGTTATGACACTGTAAATGTAACATCTAAAGTGCGAGAATTATGAAAACTACAGTACCTAGATTTTGTTCAGTGTTTCCAAAACATTTACATACATGTAAATCTATTATGTACAGAAGTAACCTCAATGTTCTAATACGGTGTTCTTCATTCAGACATGGTAGGGTGTAATTGACATGTAAGTCAGTAATAATCAAAGCCCCTTATTCTGGTAACTTGTATAGATCTGCCTAGGTGAGCTGTTGAAATAGATTATCAACATGCTTGTTTTTTCTACATGACTCTATTGGTTGTCACTGAATATTAAAGATTAGTGTCTGCAAAATTAATTCGTAACTTTCATTCTGAAGTAGTTAAAGCAAGTTAGATGTACAATATAAGCACATACCAGTACACTAGGCTAGCAATTACTGACAATTTCTTTCCTTCTTTTGTGCCACAACAGACTTCAAGACTCTATTGACCTCAGTAATAGGAATAGTGGATCAGGTACATGTAAATATAATTCCTGAATGTACATGTATGATAACAGAATATTTCATTGATCAAAACTGTGTTATTCTCTGCTATGCATTGCTCTCATGTGTGTCATTTGTGACTCATAAAAAAATGTGTGTCAGCGAAATGTTCAGTTGAGATTTTACTGGTGTATTGGCAATGTTGTATATTTGCGGTCTTAAAGCCCATCTTACATATATGTACATTTTATGTTTATTTGTTTTCTATAACAAAAGACATGAGTAGAGAATTTGTCAGAAGACGCTTGGGTAGAAGACTTGGATGTGTTGTTGGTATGGAAGATTTAAAGATAAAAGTGGAGAAGCTAGCTGTAAGAGCAATCAATAACAGAGCGCGAAGCAAGATAAAGAAACAAGTAGAGGAGCCCCTAAATTTGTTATTTTATGGGCCACCAGGCACAGGCAAAACTATGTTTGCTAGGTTGTTGGCAGGTATGTATTTTCTTGTGTTAATTTCAGATTTCACACAGTCTATGAATGTTAATAAATGAATGATACACCTATATTAGATTTTTATATCAACTGATCATTACAAGTGTATCATAAGTTTCAAAATAAACACCCAGTCATCATTTCAAAGAGAGTCACTTCAGTAATCCTTATGTGAGAAAAGACCTGTGTGAAAACAAATTTCACTTATATTTCTGAATTGCAGTAAAACCAGAAATATTCTGTCACAACTGCATAAAACGATATGTCATACATTCTACACCTGAATATGTTCTTCTTTTAGTAATCTGCCTTTCCACTTTTTAATTGTGAAATTAAAACACACATGCAATTACAAGTCTGGATCTAAAAGCATAGTTCTAACAAGTTAAACATCATGCCATTTGTAGTGTTTCAACACTATCTAACATCTGTCCGCTTCCATCCTTGAGTCAATATACTGACTTGACAATCACATTCCACAGATTTAGCATCCATGACGTGATATATTACAGTCTTTACTCTTAGACAATAAAGTTCTACTTTAGACATCAAGCCCACAACAGTGTACACACACATCACACACAAAGACACATCCCTCACACCAGTGTCATGATCTGTACTGTTTGCTTACAATTTTCAGGATGCTTATATGATGTAGGCATATTAAAGGAAGAGAAAGTTGTTGAAATACAGAGAGACAATGTGGTCGCACAGTATGTTGGTGAATCTGAAAAAAAATGAAGAAACGCATTGAAGATGCTGCGGGCGGAATGATGTTCATCGATGAGGCATATTCACTTTTTAAAGGAAAGTCAACAAAGGACTTTGGAGTTGATATTATAAACACACTCATGCACTATCTCAATGGTGACAGCATGAGGGACACACCAGTGTTTGTTCTTGCTGGATACAAGGCAGAAATGGAAAAGCTGCTGTCTGCAAACGAGGGTCTGCTAAGAAGGTTTAGGGAACCTTGGATCTTTAAACCGTACACCTCCCAAACCCTGAAACAAATAGTGTCAAAAAAGCTCCTCAAGCAGGGCTTTCACTTTGAAAGTGATCTTGATAGTGATATAATTTCAGTGATTGATAGTGTTCCTTCCAGGGTACGAAGCCAGTTAAATGCTGGACTTTGTGGTCGAATTGTCGACTACATAAAGGATAGCATTGATGAAAGGGTGTGTGATCCATCAGACATAACAGAATTGTTTTTAGTAAAGAAAGTAGATATTTGTAATGTTAAAGAAAAGCTGAGTGTATATATGGAGAGTGTCACTCATGAATCTTTAAATAAAGAATCACAGACTGACCAGCATTTCAACGTAGAAGATCAGAGAGTTCCCATTGACTGCAAGAATCAGGAGACACAGACTTATCATGTTCAGCTGAGATCAACAGTGAGATAGACTATGTTGACTTTAATGAATCTCCTGTATCTTATTGTGCACTTATCAGGTGTCAGCTAGAACAGATATAAGATATCATGGATTAGGGCCATGGCTGCAAGTGTCATCATCCAAATTATAGTTGTCAAACACTGTGAGATGGACAGAATTTGGTACCCTGTGTGGGTTCTGTTAACATGTTTGAAAACATGGCAGAGGCCAGTCATACTGTCATAGGGGCCAAATATAGGACATTGAAGTGTGTAAAGAAAAACACAACTGGATAGATGTAGATTTATCTAGCAAAAGTCACTTATTTGCATACGGGGTTTAATTTTGTGAAGATGAAGTGAATCTGAGCATTAGTTTTGCATTTTTGGCAAATTTATAGTTAACTCTTTTGTACGATTTGTTTTTTGAAGAGTAAGGGACATTTAAGTCACATGGTGGTAGGTGATTAAAATGCATGGATTGAAGCATGACTGAGCTACACACATGCTGTCCATAAGTATACATGTGTGAGGGCATTTGTTTGTATAAATTATTCCAGTTCAGAGCCACCAAACCAATCATCATGGTGATTGTTTACAGATTAATGAGAGTTGTTGGGATTTTGTTGAGATGGAATTGATCCATCACAAATGTTACTTTTGAACATTCAAGTAGTTTAGACTTAAATAAATTATTGTAAATGAGCAATGTCTTTGTTGTTTCAATTCATGGAGTAAGGAAGTGTGTGCTTTTATTCTATATTTCCAGTTGGGTGTTCCATTTCCAGTTAATCCTCTTTCTCCCAAGTATTTATTTTTATGGTTTGTCCATGGATCCTGGTAGAAAGATGATTAAGTAAGTAGTCACACAGCTAACATAAATAAGCAGTACTGTCACAAAGTGTATAAAATATGTCACAGACATTTTTATTTATTCTTACAGACTATTGAAATTGCAGTCTATCAATATTTGTTGTTTTTAGTACATCGGTGAATTTATAAATCTACTCTTGGTAACATCTGTTTTACACAGGAATATGTTCTGGTGTAAATATCAACACCATGTTCATCACTTTCTGCCAGTGGATCAATCCTATCCTGTAGAGTCTGAAGACAGTGCTCATAATTTGATGCGTGAAATACTGGTGGTGGTATCTCCTCATTATTGGATTCAGCATCAGAATTGCTGAGTGTGATGTCAGTTTCAACTCCATATGTGGAGTAATCTATGTTCACTGGATCTAAAAGTTCTCTGATAGCCGTCTTATCAGCATTTTTTATTGCTGTAACACTTTGCAACCAAAGCTGATTAGGACTTAAGTTACGTTCTGTTTGCAATCTGTGTTCATTCCAACCTTGTCGAAAGACTGTGAGTGAATAATTGATACGAGGAAGGTAAACATAGTGAAGACAAAATATATCTATGGGATTGTCAGGATTTAACAGACCTTGACATTCCATCTGCATAAATACATCACGATAGTATTCCACACAGCATTTAAATGTATCTTGGTGCAATCGTTCAATCCTTTGATTGTAGATTGACGACCCAACGATGTGTGAACCCCTTTTGTCCCCACGGTGTGCTAGCATAAAAGCTGCCACCATTGTATTTTCCTTCCCAAAATCAGATCTGACACGGGACGGAATGCCATATTCTTGTACACCACTAAGGAAGCCATCCAGAACAGTTTTTGCCAACTTGTTGTTTGCAGCAAGGAGATAGACGATCACCCTAGAATATCCATCTATTCCCCCATGAATATACAGCCGCCACCGTTGTAATTTTTCCAAGCCATCTGTAATTAGGAAATTGTAAAAAATAATTATCATTTGATCATCTGTGTGAAATTTATTATGAAGACTCTTTGTGATGGCAATGGTGCAAAAAAATACTTTCTTGTAACAATTATGGTAGTACAATATTCACTGAGGGTAGTTAATAGCCACTCACAAACAATGCAACATACTTCTTTGCAAAATACAAGAACATCAGCACAATGAAGACAAATTCAAGACTGCACTGTATGAACATTATGAACAAAGTTTAAATTTTACTTTTTCTGCCTGCATTCACACTGATGGCTTTACATGGAGCAGCCTCACAAAAAAGTACTTTCACTGTTTTTGGGTAAAGTAAGGGCATGTTTTTTGACAATAAAATTGAATCATGTTTTCCCTATAAGTGGCAATAAGCTCATGGCTAGGTTCCACAGTACAATAAATTACCCACAATTCTCTTTGATTTGTACCCATGAAGGTTACTTTTCTAAAAACTTTTTCAGTTCTGCATGTAAGCACTAGTGTGCAGCATCAGAATAATTGATAAATAATATCTAGTAAAAGTACGTTTAGATATTTCAGTGAAAGTTTCAAAATAACCACTAAACAACCATAAACGTCACATTCTGTAGGTACTACAAATGCCTTGCTTTTTGGGCAGCAAGTTATGACGAACTGAAGGGGTCATTCTCTGAGAAAACTTAGCATGCAAATTTCTTTTGTCACTTCCATTGCAAAAAATCAATATCCTTTTGTTTCATAAAACAGGTGCAACTAGTCTCCCTACTTTCCATCACATTATTCTGTATGGCTGAGGACACAATCTCTGGCAAATTTCACAAAAATGCTATCTCCTCTCTCAATAATGCATAATTTTCCAAATTATTTAAAATGAGAATTGAGAAGAATGGTGTGCATAAAAGTACGTTTTCAAAATTTTGATAAATAGTCTGTGAATTTGTCTACACATGGGAGACGTGGTAGACTTCACTCAGGTATCTCCGAGGATACAAATCGCAATGAATTATGGGAAATCTACAGTACTGTGGGTTCTCTTCCATGGTTATAAGCAGCAATTTGTATCATATCTTAAACAAAATAATTTCCCAAACAGCAAACTCACACACAAACAAAAGTAATTGAGTGCACTGCACCACATGAATTAAACACAAAAATATCTATGTTAAATACAACTCAATCAGTCTTGAAGCATTTCAAATCTTCATGGGTGATTAATAATCATATACACTATAAAATATGTTTTCTAATATATTCATCAAGTAAACGATGTAAACTGACATGTAGTGATGAGTGTACATGAACCACTAGTCTCAAATGGCTTTGAAATGCTTCATGGCAACTTGAGTTGTGACATACAATCCTTTTTTTCTATCTGTGTATTCCCTTCATTTGTAGTTCAATTTATTATTTTATTTTTGTTTCTTTAATTTTTATTTTCTAATATGCATATGTGTTTGCATACTTGCATACATTAATGCTGCTTATAGGCATGGTTCAGGTGTCAGATTGTCTTGCCAGGAAGTTTACTTACTAGATTATAATTTCAATGGAAAAAGGCTATGACACCTTCATAATGCCCTTACAGAGTAGAACAAACTCAATCTCTGGGATTGATTCCCCACCTTTAAAGGGTCGCTTACCTACCAATGTTCATGACAATCTCCTTGGCTTAGTTCAATTTTGTAATCAGTTTATCTGAAGCTCACATCGTATCTCTCTCTATGATTGATGTTTTCAATATTGTGTACAGCACATACATGTAAACAGCGTTTTCTCATGAATGAGATATTGCATGAATCCCTATTCAAACAAAATGCCCCCTAAACACCATTCCATGCAAAATTTCTCGCTCGACAATGAGATCTTGAGAATATAATTGTATTGATATTTTATGATAGTGACATTCTGCACCCTGATACTGCCTACAATATTACATCACACAGTTGATTTAACTAGGTACATCTGCCTTGCCATGACAAAAGTAGCTTCCAATGTGGAGTAAGAATAAACTTAGACTGAAAGACTATCATCAACAAGAGTTTACTTCAGATTACAGAACTCTGTTTTATCTTGTAAGAATAAAGTTTGAATAATTTGCATAGGTTTCGCACACAGTAAACATTTACTAAATGGACATAAGCATTGCATATTGTTCCTAACTTGATATGTGATCAATACTAATTTGCTAATACATTGGAAGTCCTAATAATAATTTATCAAAATAATATGTGTAATTTAATTATCATAATGGCCCACTCAATCCCACCATCCACTCCCCCAAATTTTCATGACAGGGGGCTCCCCTTGTTAGACAACCCTGGAGAAAAGACATATCTATTTCGTCTCTTCAATTTTAAATTTACATGCTCTATGACTTTTGGGTCCAATTATGTCAATGAAACCAGATTGCTGTCACCTTTCAAGCAATCCCTTCACTGTGTGTCAAGATACTATTATAAGAGCACCTAATAAGTAGCATGAACACTTACCTATGTGCCACAAACTTTGTGCTGCAGCTACATTGTACACACCATGCTTTTTACTTTTCATTCTTAGGAGTGGCCAACGTAGCGCACGTTCAATAGGTTCGATCCTTCTCAGGCTCTCTCTTATCCGGTGTCTTTGAACAGAAACATTCACAGATCGTAGGATACCTTCCACAATTCTTTCTCCACAGTTCTTAAACGTCGACACTTTTATTCTGCGTATGTGCATGTCAAGATCTGCATCACTGATGGAAGAGTACTTCTCCTTAAAATTATAGCCAAACACCTCAATCTTCTCCATACTGTTTGACGGGATATTTGGAGCATTTCTGAAATATCCTTCATCTTAAAACCATACTTGATGAACAATTGTACCTTGTGGTCATCAATATCATATGGTGGACGTCCAGGCTCACCGGTGTAATTAGTCTCAGGGGGCCACAGTTCAAATTGCGAGATGTACCATTCCTCCTTGTGAAACTAAAACAGCATAACCGTCATGTTTTCAGAACATGCACGGCTAGAGCTCCATATTTCAAGTATAGCTTGTAATGCAATATGCACCGAGTTCAAGCAATCCAGTATCAAGTGTATGTCACATACGGGTACAGGTGACTCGACCGTTTCATGACGTTGCACTGCGTCCCTAACGTTCAATGTGTACCGTATCATGCTGACGGTTCGTTCGATCATGTTGGACGCAACTCGTCGGTCATTTTGAGCACATAACTTATTTGTATGGTCTCGAATGAGTATCTTCACGTCCTTTACGAAGGCATCCCACAATGCCATATCTCTCTCCACGGTATACCGTGACTTAAATGTCAGGGTAGCAGCAAAGCAGTCACAACACTACTTGCAGGACTGTACCTCGAAGTTTTGCCAGGGTCGAACGGCAAACATATACATGTGTGCGTAGTGTCTCACTAACTAACTAGTTCCTTGGTGTAGGAGTTTTGTCACGAACCTGTTGTAAGAGCTGAAGACGGTCAGATCACGTTCGCCTGTCATGGACGTCACTGTGTATGGTACGGAGAGCGCAGAGCGGGTCACTGCGCCGTTTGTTTGTTCGATATTTCTTTTTCTTTTTTTTCTTTTTTTTTTTTCTCTCTCCCACAACTTTTTTTTTTTGTAACCTCGTTTTCAGTTTTTTCAAACTGACCTCGTTTTGGTTTTTTAAAGCCTCAATGCTAGCGCGATCTCGGTCGAGTTCAATTGTGACCTCTTTTTTTTTGTGCAAACTGGATGGCGGTTCATTTTGGGTTTTTTATTAGTTATTTTTTGTGAGTAGGCTACGATTTTTTTAAAAATAATTTCAATAGTTTTTTGTGTATGCTTCAGTTTGTTTTCCCCACCTTTAAGCTTTTAGCCCCAATCAGCAATTATTCCACTTTTATATCAAGTACACATATATATTACGTCAATGAGTATGAGAGTGTGGTTTTTCCAAATTTTTGCAAACGGTTCACTTTCTCATTATGTTATACAATTAAGCATTAATTTTGGCCTTTTTTTGCTATTATACTTTTCTTGTTTATTTTTTTCAATAGTTCCATCGAATTTTTATTTCAATCGAGAAAGATGGTTGCACGTCATCTTTATCCGTGCAAACACATTAATATATTTAATGAAGCAAGCATCTATTTTTATGAAAAGGTACATTAGTAAAATGCGATGACATGGACGAATGAACTTTTTTCTGTTTTATTCACACATGTTTAAGAATTTATTTAGAAAATTTGACAGTTTTTTTTACTCTATGACGATAAATATTTTTGAAACATTTGGCGCGCCGTACCCCCACACAAGAGTAATTAAAAAACAATGTACAGTAAACTTGAAGTGTTTGCCCAAAAAGGAAAATATTCTCAGTGTAATAAGCTTCAAACACGAACTAATTGATCAACTCGAAAATAAGGATTATACTGAATCAAATCTTCGACAACAATTATGATGGAGCATTTAGTGAATAAGACCCAATGAAAGCAGAGCTCGACACTTTAACTTACGGACTTTAAGATAGAGAGAGGTATTACATAACAATTGAAACCTCATCCACTCTCATTAAGATATATTTTCAGATATATTTGTTCTGTTTGCAAAACAAAGTTCTTCCCCTGCCACCGAATTATGTAAAGAAGCGCAAGTGTTCAGCTTGTCAACTCGCATTGTCTGTGTCCATTGTCCAGTGTTATTGTGGACAACTGAATTTTAGTCTCCACTGGGATTAATTTGTCACGAGTAACATTGCATTTCGTACACAATGTGTCACGTTCAGGGACAACACTTTTTGCCCATTAAGGATGTAGAATGATGAAGAAAATTTGTACTTTAAATTTACCAGAGAAAGAGATATTATATCAGACTTCGCAGTTGTTCCCCTTCCATTACAGAGAATTCCAATAGAGAATGACTGGCGAAACGGATCTGAATGCTATTACACTTCTGTAATTGCTTTCAAAAGGTGTTTCAAAATTTACAAATGCATTAATATTTGTCGTTGTATTGTGACGAGTATTTAATACATGATAGTGTTGTTTCACAGTAGGCGTCCACTGTGTTTAGATGTAATAATAAAACCAGTCTCCTGTTTAAAATCTATGTTTGCGTGTGATAACATTACTCCCTGATTTTATGACTTTTCAGTTAAGTTTTTTTCCTCCAGTATAGCTTTTGATATACTGGTATTCACACCTCATTTTCCATGCATCATGATTATCTAACAGAGACTGGAAGTAATGGCAAGGCAAAGACGAAATGATTCTGCTTCAAGTGCCATGTTATGTGACATGTGTCGGTATACAATCTCTCAAGTTTCACCGCAGGTGCAACAAATCAGTGCCGCTATTTTGGCAATTTTTGAAACAACTGCTCAAACAATTACAGACATTTAGATCAATTTCGTCGGTCATTCCAAGTTAGAAATAAGTAAAAGAATATATATTTGTAAATCCTTACATTTCTTGAATAAAAGTAAATAGCATTCGACTTTGCCCGTCGCTTTACTTACGTTGGCATGACAATTCATCGCTATTATCATCACAGTCGGGGTTACCATCACAGTAATCAGCATACAGTATGCATTGACCATTGTCACACTTAAACTCATCCGGCCCACAGCTTTCTGCAACCATGCAAAGAGATGTAGCGCGTGTGAGCAAATTTTCAAGAGGATTGAGAAAAGCACTGAAAAGTTTGAAGCTTGTCATAAATGTTCAAAACATGGCCTCTAGAGAACAGATGTCACAATCTTCTGAATCTATTCCTGCAGAGGATACGACATTGTACCCCATTTATTATGTTTACATAATTGTCAATGGGACAATTGATGCTCTTCTCTCATTTCAGGCATACATAGCAACGTGACGGTTGTCATGGCGACGAGATGGGAACTTGTACGTTTTTGAAAGGCATGTGTTAGGTATTATAGGGTGCCAATAGTGTTGGTCAGCAACTATTGGGACCAAAGCGCAACGCTTCCTATTTCTTACTTCCCATGATATCTCCTTTAAATTCATGCTGCTATTTTGTATGTAAACTGCCAGTAGGTAGGAAACTCGCTGGAAATTTAGGGTCACCGTTAGATTAGTACGGACAATGGGACACGTGAATCAAAAAATTTAGACAATGAGACATTGCATTTAGCGCAACTTTTCATAAGTAATGGAAGACGTCAAAGTTCCACAGCATTACGTCACAACTTCGACGTCTGAAATGCCGTAAAACATATAAAAGATTCCCAGGCATATTGAACACCACATTTCCCTTAAAATCAGATTCTGACGTCATCAGATTCTGAACACATGATTGTGATATGAGTTTAACGATGAAATATTTTTGTAGATATATAGAAGTGTTTGCGTGTGTACTCTTTCCGTTTCATTGTCACTGACACGCACACCAGTAAATAATATAGCTCGGATCCCTCGATGCAATATCTTTGAGTGTTATGATCAAAATACATACATTAATTTTAGAATGTGCCACGCGTTCAGAATATACAATTATTCTCTCGTACACAGCTTGACTTATATTTTGAACCTCAACTTGTTTTGTGACTATCAAAACATTAATATTTCGAATCGAGATATGTACATGGGGTGATCGAACGATTTGATGTCATCCTTCGCTCGAACACTAATTTTCGCGAATATATCTATTTACGGGGATTAACGTTAAATGGTATCGTTGAGGTTGGTGACAACGTATTTAGTATGAGATTTATGCAAATCTAATATCCTTTGTATACATAAAAGGAGAGCATTTACGGAGCGAGAATTTGCATAAGTAATAAAAAAGACGGAAAGGAACTGAAAACATTTCAATTCGCCATAGCGTTAAAAGTTCCGTGAAGATAGTATGCACCTCGAAAGTGAAAGACTTAAACTTTTGCGAAAACTTTCCTGAATGAAACTTTCAACCATTCTCTTGCCAAATCAACAATAAAAATCGAGGGTCACCGGGCAAAGTTTGGAACTAGCGAATCAAATTACCCTACATTTTGCGATATTTGAAATTCAAAATGGCCGCCATACCTGTGTTAACTCTATGGGCGAAAAATTAAATTTTGAATTTTCGAAAAACTAAGACGGTGACAGTTTTTTTTTCACCAAGAGCTTTAAAATGAGCCTTCACGAGTGGTATATCAGAAAAAATTGTAGAAATTTGAGAGTCCGAATATCTGTCCCCGAGGCGCGTTCTACCTTAAAACAAACTAAAATGTCCAGCTATTGTCAGGGTTTGATATAAATAATAATATAAAACGTTTCAGCTCGAGAAATTTGAGTAAAAGAAACGTTGGGGACACGTACGGGATCCAGATCCACTATTTCCACCATTTCATGACGGAGGAGGATGGACACTGAAAGGTCTTTAAATGGACATTTAGTCCGGTGACAGAAATCAATGTGAAGTTAAACCATTTAATCATTAAGTCAGTGAAAATTAAAAGACATTACATGACGTTAACTCAGAAAATAATTCAGGTACCTTTAACGCCAAATATGGCGGCCAGCTTGAGTTTCAAATCGCGTTAATTTTTAGGCAATTTGTTTCTCTAGCCCCAAATATATGCACGATAACCCGCCTCTTTATTGTAAAAGAAAAGGGGAAAAGAGAGAGTCGGTTTAATTAGTTCACATATTGTTTCATGAAGCTATTGTCAGGTAGAAAGTGTATTTAAGTGAAATGGCTTTGTACGATGTAATAAGATAATCTACCCGCCCTACTTGTTTCACTCCTGCGGTTTAGTCATCTACTAAAATCGAGACTAAAGATGAAGTTTTGTTGCATGATATTGCGTCCGTTGATCTCACTTCATTATATTATTTTTGTGTTTGGAGCAAAATATCCACAATCATGAGTACGAAGCACCGTAAAAATCTTCTTCAGTATAAATATCATGTTTGAACTTAATTCCTTAATTAATCAAAAAATACGATGACATTTTCTGTTAAACTCTTCACATTGTTTTGTTGCATATGTTACTTTCAAATCCACGTGAGCGATATGTTTAGTATACATACTTTGGACATATTCTCATTAAAAGTCTAAATTATTGTCTTTTAGCCCCTTTTTAATCCGATTCCACCAAAATGATCCGTCAAACAAAACATCGTAAATTAAACTTCTTCTTTTATGGAGAAAGAAAAGAACCATTATGTTTGATGATATCCTTGCATATGTTCCTTTGTTAACCATTTGTATCGCTAATAACCATAACACTATTATACAGAATAACCCCGGGGCAATTTTGTCTCATTACTCTCGCCTGCGAGAAATGGTGACGTCGAAGTTTGATGTCAACTGATTTTCCTTTCATTGACAACATAGACAGACACATAGATGGACATACATAAAGATAGATATAAAGTTAGATAAATAGACTCATACATACATAGATACATAGATACATAGGTACACAGATACATAGGTACATTGATAGATAGATAGATAGATAGATAGATAGATAGATAGATAGATAGATAGATAGATAGATAGATAGATAGATAGATAGATAGATAGATAGATAGACAGACAGACAGACAGATACATTCAAACATACATACATACATACATACATACATACATACATACATACATACATACATACATACATACATACATACATACATACATACATACATACACACACACACACACACACATACATACATACATACATACATACATACATACATACATACATACATACATACATACATACATACATACATACATACATACATACATACATACATATATACACAAAGACACTAAGACATGTAGGTAGACACGTAGGCAGACAGACACTCGTTGACAGAGACAGTGGCAATTTATAGGTAGTATAAAATACGGAAAAGTTGGAAGACGAATGATGGGTCTTAAAAATGAAGATGAGAAACGGAGGCGGTAAATTTTACATGACAAGAATAAATATTTGATTTGCAGTAAACGGGTTGAAAGGAATTTGTAGCTGCTACACGTGAGAGCAAATTAAGCATAGGTGACGATTTGAAAGAATATAAAGCCTACACACAGTCTTTTTTCAGTCTCTCTGTTTAAAAACAGCATATCTTACAATAACTATCACGATTATTCGTTTATTCGTATACTCGTATCGTTTGATTGACTGGACGCATTTGATTGTATTCCCGCGTTGTAATATCTCGTATTGCAATAGCGGATCGTTTCATCCATTAACGCAGAATCAAAAGCGGTTTGATCATAATAAAGATAAATAATGCATTCATTGTATGTTCTCGGTCCGCTCGTCATGATCACGGGATATTGACAGAATAATGAATGGTAATGAACGATTAAACGTTATGATTTTATACAGGTATAAAACACGGTGATATTAAGTTTCAATTCTGAAAGAGTACACATTCGTGATACTCACGGCAGTTCTGCGCTTCATCAGAACCATCTAGGCAATCCACGGCGCCATTGCACAATTTGGTCGGCGGCAAACATCGTCCATCTCCGCAAGAAAAATGGTTTAAACCCTGGCACTCCCGGGAGGACATTGATGACTCTGATGAAATACTATCTGAATCAGAGTCGGAGGAAGAACCGCTTTCTGAGGAGCGTTTCAGGTGGCAGATTTCGCAGTGTAACAATAATGTCGCCAATCCGAGAAACAAACTCTTAGTAAGCATGGCTGTCGCAGTTTTTTTCCTTTTTCCACGTGCAGGAAAAACGAACAAAACTAGTTCCCATTCAGTGATCACGCGAGTTGTCGCGGCGACGATGCTATTCGTACAAAATATGAACTTTGCGAACTCAGATGTATAATGATATGGGCATATATCATCAAGGACGTATTTTGAAAAGAAAAGGGGTGGAAGTCTTTTCCTGAAGTAGAATTTTATTGGCTAGCTTGCGTTTGACGTATTCAGGCCTTCTGTAAACCTATGCCTGCCATCAATCGTGCTATGGATGTAACTTTTATTTTATGAAAGTGTTATGTGCATTAATTATCTGCTAAAATACAGATAAAGTGAGCGAATGCCTGGTAAATTTAAAGGGACAAAGTCGGCCTTTTTTCATGAATTTGTTTGGCCGACTTTGTCCCTTTAAAGAACGTTGATTATTGTGTTGTCAGCTTTATTAAAGTATTTGAAGGTTTTATGAAGCAATTAATAATCTTCTTGACAATTTATATTCTCCATTTCTACGTATTTTTGTTGGTCGCGAAAGATCGCGTTTGGGGTCGTATTAGTACAAACTTTGTGCAGTCATGGATAATGACTAAATATGTTTGGTTTTACTGTCTGTCTTGTTTTCTTAATTTCAAATGCTAACCATCAGACTTACTCGTGAAGTTGATTACACTTGAAACTATTTCGTGCTTGTAGACCGTAGTATTATCTAGTGCGTTTTCTATACAGTTATGGCAAATGCAGTTCAGAACAGAAAATATTAAACCTTTGGTGAAACTTTGATGAAAATGGGATTTGAAAAGCAAATGTTGTCATTATTTACCAATATCTTAAATCAAAATGGCAGCGATAGCTTTGTTAACTTTTTCGAGGAAAACTTAAATGTTTTAATTTTTACAAAAAACAAGACGGAGAAAATACAGTTCATCTAGTGAAAATGTTTAAGAATGAATCCAAACATGAAGAATATAAGAAAGACGTAGTATTAAAGATTTAAGTGTCCGAATTATCCCGAGGCGAACTGTACTTTTCTGAAATTAAATTACAAGCAAATGAATCGCACTTGCGCAATTATCGTCATTGTAATATCCTCATCATTTCCCAGGATAAAGATACCACTCACACGATCATATGTTTACTACTGGCACTACGGATTCCCTGATGAACGTTGAATTTGCAAATTGAATCCACACAAGCAGGTATGGTTTTAATTATCAACACGTCTGTTGATTCCCTGGACGCATTGAGTGCCGTATGTGAATGATTCGCCCGTGCATGTAATGCTTGGTGGTATTCTTTTGTGATGCTTACGAGTTTCAATCCTATTATGACGGGTTATAATCTTGTTAAGAAAAACTACTTAGGACAAAACTGAAAAAAGGTTTTCGCCTCTTGGGGTAATTACAGCGTAGGATTGGCATTCTACTACCGACGTGCAATGTAATCATACGCATGAGAGTTCGATATGACAGTTTATGCAAAGGTCACGACTTAATTACTGTTTCATCTGACACCCACAAGGCAAAACAACACGGGATGTGGCTATAAAGTATTTTGCGACTACAATATGATTACTATAATACACACAACGTTAAATGTCCTACTTCTGTAAAAATACTTCTTAAAGATCAACTCCTTTTAATATTCGTCAACCTTTTATTCGCTTGCTGAATTACTCATCGGCCACTGGACGCATCGAATTACTCACTATGAATAAGAACAATACATGCATCACCAATGGAAAAGTAGATTAAAGGCCCAATAGCTGCGAATGTTATGCATTATTTTCATGATTTTATTTTCAAGTCATGGTTGGTTCGTGTAAATGTGCTAACTGAAGGACATGTATAGAAGTATCACTGCTCGCTGATGTGGACCATGGATACACGTTTTGACAGGCTGAATAATAGAGAGGTTAAGATTTCATCCGTAGCGAGAACGTAACGTAGAGTGGCTAAGCGTTCCGTACGCCGTAACGTTCTGCACAGATTCTGATAAGACTTGACCGGCCTCATCGCTTTGCTTTCCACGGCAGCAGTAACTGGCTAGCCGAGCAAGGTTCACATGTCTGTGTTCACCTAACGATCTACGTAACTTCCTATCACTAATGCGACAGTCTACTGAAGTTTACATTCAGTTTTCTCTGTTTTGATTTTTTATTTGCCCTTAGACTTGAAGCAAGTCTAGATTAAGACGTGTTCGTGCCGACTCGCACACCCGACTCACACAGTCGCATTGTCTAAAGGATTTTGCTTTGATATCAGGTTAATAGAACACAGAGAAAAAAACTTGAAAACACTGAAATTTTACTTTATGTCAGAAAAACCTTGTAAAGCCACGGAGGTAAAACAAATGACAATATTAATTTCAGTCTAGACTGAATGTCATCGGCAGTGCAGTGTGTATGCGACGTCTGCCACTCATGTGCCGTCGTCTGCGAGTGCAATGCAGGAGGTACTTTTTCCTTTTTGTTCCTTAAAATATCTCAAAATCAGACGGCGATCGATAAAACCAAGAGCCACAATGCAAAACGAAAGGAATGTCAGTTTTGAATATCAAATCTATGGCGAAGCGAGCGTGAAAATCGCTCTCGGAAAAGGTGTGCGAGAAAAGTGGCAGTTTCGCGTAGAAAACGACTGCCATTTGAACGACAAGATAACGTGTGACATCATCAGAACATGATGAGAGCGCGCAGAAAGTGATGACGTATCCGTTCCCGTTCCGTTCCCGTATGAAATCTTAACCTCTCTAATAAACGGAGACCACTCCCATATAAAATGGCGCCCCCGTAGAAAAGTACAAAAAAACCCCATTATATCCTGCACACACACTCTTGGAAAACTGAGGATATTTTTAAATAGGTTTAATACACATAAAGTGTGAAAGAGACTCCCCACCTAACTATCCAAAATGTTTTTGTGTCGAGTTTGTGTTTGATTCGTTTCAAAAATGTGTTCCTACATTCTTATCCGATTGTTTGTGTTAATAAAAAATGTTTGTTTCGCCTCGGATATTTGTAGGGAAGTTTGGATTAGTGTGTGCGGTGATGTATTGTTTGTGTGGGGAAAGCTTATGGCGAGACGTGTTTTAGTGATCTTGCTCATCGAATAGCGAGGCAAGAATATCAATGTTTGGGTCTCGTTGTGAGTCCATTTGGTTGTCTGGTTTGTTTGTTTTTTGTTTCTTTACTTCTGTGAACTTTGTTTTGACTAGTGTGTCTTTTAGGTTTTTATTTCTCTTGTAAGCAATGATTGGTGATTCTGGAAATAGATTCCTTAGAGTTGAGTCCTTTTCCAGTTCAGCCCAATGTTTCAAAAGAATTGCCTTAAGATCTTTTGTTTTTATGTAGGGGCTGTATGTTGTACTGAAGATGAGTTTGTTTGCTGTTTCTTTACGTGTAATTGTACGGTTTGTTAGTGTTTCACGAATACTGTGGTTTATTTTGTCTGTTATATTCGTAATTTCGTTGTTTTTGTATTCTCTGTCGAGTAGTTTGTTTCTAAAGAAAGCGACTTTGTTAGTAAAGTCGTCATTGTTGTTACAAGTGCGAGCGTATCGAAGGATTTCACCTTTGATAAAGCCATTAAATGTTGCTGTCGGATGACACGATTCTCTATGTAGAAATTGGAATGTGTCTGTTGGTTTAGTATGTGTTTTGATGTCGAGGATATTTTCTTTGTGGTATCTTGCACCTTTGAAAACTACTACATCTAGGAATGTAATTTCTTGTGTTGAGTTTTCGTATGAAAACTTAACGTTGGGTGCATTGTGTTGATTTTTGAATGAATTTAGTGAGTTCGGTTTGTGTTCCCAGAAAGATTGCAAAGACATCATCTCTGAATCTTTTCCAGAAGTGAATGTTGTTGTTGTTGTTGTTGTTTACGATTATTTTCTTTTCAAGTTCATGAAAAGCAATGTCACATTTCTGGCGACGCATTCGATCCCATGCTGCAACAGCGGGTCTGACGGAAGTATTGCTTGTTGAATTCAAAACTGTTGTGTTTTAGAATTAGTGAAAGCATTAAGTCTTCCGTTGATGGTTTTTTGATACCGTAATTTGTTTGAAGCGAGGTTTGTGAGTTTAATGTTTCACTGACAAGCCGAATCGCTTCGTCGTGAATTGTGTTTGTGTACATCGATACTACGTCGAGTGTTACAAGAAATGCATGTTGGGGGACATTTGTTTTTTCTATTTCTTGTATGAAATTTGTTGTGTCTTTTAAATACGTTGTGGTTGTTGCTGGACCAATGGTTTTATGAAGTAATCCAGGAATTCTGAGATTCTGTTAGTGGGACTGGAGCAGCCGCTAATTATAGGTTTCCCTGCAAACGTTGAGTTTTCGGGCGGCGGTTTTACTAGTAATATCGCATACTCTATGCTATCGTTCATCTACCACACCCCATCAATCCTTTGCAAATATCTTTTATGCACTACATTACACTACACTACACCATACTACACTACATTACACTACACTACACTACACTACACTACACTACACTACACTACACTACACTACACTACACTACACTACACTACACTACACTACACCACACCACACCACACCACACCACACCACACCACACCTCACTACACTACACTACACTACACTACACTACACTACACTACACTACACTACACTACACTACACTACACTACACTACACTACACTACACTACACTACACTACACTACACTACACTACACCATGAGAAATCGCACACACTTCTTGACTCAACACCGAAGAACGCTAATTTTCGATTCATTGCCATTAACAACCGAAAATTATGATGCTTTGTCACATTAATAGCTCTTACAGACTCGCTCGAAACGTAAAGGTCAGTCTTTTCTTCAATCGCATGAACAATTACAATTGATTCTCTCTGTGTAATATCAGACGATGTCGAAAGATTGTACCGGATGAATCAGTAAAAAGTAAGGATATTGACCGCAACACATTTGGTGGTATGCTTACTACTATCACGGCTTTGACATTTATTTGACATGGAATAATTTTAACTCCAATTCCACAGGAAACTATGACTGATTCTACACCAGAATGAACTGTAAAGGGCAGATTATGCAGTCGTTAAAATTGTCCCCACTCACTTTCTAACCTTGAGGTTGTATTATCTTACGTACACAACAAAAAGGGTAATAGCATATGTCTGCACAGATTGATAGCAAAGGCAGTTACTACCATTGTCACGCAAACTCTATGCATGCATTGCATCTATCACAGTATCACGCGACTTCAAGCCGTTAACGGCAACTCCATGAGCTCATCATTTTGACATTTTAACGCCCAACATTTTTACAGCGTAAACACACAAACTTCCATGGAAACCGTGTCATCAAATTTTATTCTCATAGAAGCGATCTCGACTCAGTAGTATGTCGTGCGTTTTTGTTGCCATGTGAAACATCGCAAGCGCTGTTTCAGAAAAAAGCGCAGGTAGTCTGTAAACTGTGTTAGAGTTTGATATATAATGTCGTAATAAATCTTTCTTGCATTTCTAGTTGACATAGTAGTTTTTGCCTTTTTACGAAAAGGAAATTACCTACATCAAAATGTGTCTTTCGTGGTCGTTAATATCATTGATCATGAGTACACGAAGATAATGAATATCTTATGTATGTTTATGTAATTGTTGTAAACTAGATTGTGTTGTACGTGCAGTAAAGTTAGGGCAGAAAAGAAAAATGGGATTTTGCAATCTTATAGACTTCTCGAAATTTGGCGCTATCTTCGCGTTGAATTTACACAAAATGTTAATCTGTTTCATGTTCTCACAGTGGTAACTTCAACAATTCACTAGACAAAAACATGTTTAATTTCTTTTTAAATCAGTCAGACGAGTTCAGAGATTTCAAACTTATTTATATTACGAGCTACATTGTCCAGGGTAGGATACACACTCCACCATTCACTGAAGCAAAAACTGTTTCACGACCGACTGTTCAAATGAGTTTTCCATATTTGTCGAAAAGTACCATATGAGTGTTTCTTAGTCATTGTAATGTAAAGAACCCAACATTCCTTTTGGTTTATTGAGCGGTATTGTTGTACAAAAGTCAAGGCCCGGTTTCTCTTTCCAGAATGTGGCGATATAATACTGCCACGTCACTGAGTCTACTTATCCATTCTGGTTAATTGAATTTCCACTGACACACACATTCAAGGTTGATTTATTCCAAAACACTACCTGGCATGAATAGGAGCTAATGCGCAGCTTGCTGTCATTATAATTGGTCAAGTTCTTTGTGAAACTATCTTGCAAAAAGGTTTTTGACAAATGCATAACTGACATAAATTATAAGAGGAGAGATTCAAATACATTCTGAGTATGTTCGTGGAGAGAAATGGTTGTAATTCGGCCTTAGGAGAACAAGGTCATTTTGAGGCAAGACAAATAGGTTAAATAACATGCGTCCATCAATTGTTTTATCTGTTTTGAGATAAAAAATTATTTAAAGTATTGGTAAATATAAAAGTAAATAAAACTTACCTAGAGCTCCAAAGAAAGAGAACATCACAATTATATACAGAGTAGCATATAGGATCTGATGTTGACAGCGCCCTCTGTGGTTAAAACGACCCATCATGAAAGTGCCAGTCTATTCGTTCGGTAGTTTCTCAGCAAAACATGGCGCAACAAGTTACGAGAAAGCTTAGAAGAACACCTGTATAAAATAAAGTGCAAATAAATTGTAATTTCAAGTAATCCAGGTTCGTGATGATTTCACATAACAAAATAATTTGAATTCTAGAGTCGCTACCATGATATGCAACATCATATCCTTGAGTCCACTGTCATTATCGAATATGACCAAGGGCAGACTGAAATATACCTAAACGCATTTTGTGCCTAAAAGCAGCGAACATGCATGTTAGAGGTCTTATAAAGTTCACGTAAGTAGAACTAGTGTAGAATGAAGACATCATGACTGCCGACATTTTGAAACAGTTCGCGCAATCCGGATTAATTACTACTTTAGTAGTTTGCATGAAGCATAAACTGGCCTCAAAATGCAGCGAAGTGAGCGGTTTTCAAAACGACTGTCATGAAGGGCCTGATACGATGAGGATATCAGAGGCCTGGTTTGAAACGACAGGTTTACCTTTGTATAACTTCAATGGATGTTCAACGTATCAATGAAAATAATGTTATTCACATCATTTTCAAAAGACGTGCGAATGTTTACAATGGCATGTAAGAAACTGCATTGAATTGTTCGAAAAAATATCAAATATAATCCCGGTGACGTCATGTTTAATACCAAAAGAATTAGCCTTGTTTCCATGGATACAATTGTGTACTTGTGCACATGATGACAAATGCAAAATTATACTTTTAAGTAATGCTACAGTTTTTAACATCTTCATAACATCCATGATTTAATTATTACATGGAACACGTCAAAAATATCGTGAAACCCTTTGATTTGTTGAAACATACACTTAAAAAACAGAATAAAATTTCTCCTGGTTTTGCAAATAATTTTCCATCTAAAGGGATAACAGATATGCATTAAACGGACAGATGTCGCCACACTTTTGCGACGAACTCAGCTTTTGTCGGGCATCCGCTTACGTGAATCTGTTATCATGAAAGACCAACCGTTCTGCTTGCTTTAAACACCATCAACCCCCACTGAACCTATACAATAAATGAATTGGCAAATGAATTGGTTACGTTTTCAAAAACTCTAGTACTTTTTATCCGCTCAAGCGTTAAAAAGAAAACAAAATTTTCTCTCGTATTCATCCATAGCAGTGTATAGTAGAATTACGACGTTAACGGTTTAAAAGCTGCGTCCCGTTTGCTCGTTTGCTTGACAATATTTTCTATGGCATATGTTACAGCTACTAATCGAAATGCAGTGTCGGTTGCAATTTCTTTGGATTGCGAAACGGATTCTCAATTTTCACGAAGCGACTATTAATTTGTCAAATCTGAAAGAGCAACAGCACGATAGGATGTTTTTGCTAAGTGACGATTTGTCTCTATCTCAGATTACGCACCTTGTTGCATTAAACTTTATTACACCGGTAATGGAAAGCGACAGAATTCAATTTTGCAGCTTACTGAACTATTCAGTGACTAAGTGATTGGCTTTCTAGTCATCGTTTTCTGACGATATTAAATTGAATAGTGTTCGGAAGTATAAGACAAACAAAGTCGGTAATATGTATGCAAATATACTGTTTTTACGTTGAAAGCCAAGTCGGCCAGTCTATTTGAAGTCAGTCAAAATTTGGATTGGTGATTACCATAATTGTCATTCTGTCGGAAAAATTGCAAATTGCAATAATTATCATGCGTTTTTAATCATACGAAATTCACAGAAGGAAACGTCGAAATGATTTGCCGATATGCAAGCACGCTCAGCGTACGAGGTAATTGTTGAAATGTACTGATCTGACACGCGATCCAGAACTGTGCATTCTCTCTCTCTCTCTCTCTCTCTCTCTCTCTCTCTCTCTCTCTCTCTCTCTCTCTCTCTCTCTCTCTCTCAGTTGTGCGCTAATACATAAAAACTGGAACAAATAAATAAATAAATACATATATTTCAACGTGCAATGAATAAAGCGGGCACATACTAAAAGCTAAGTTTTTGCCGAGTGTCCGTCGCCCAAAAAGTCTACTCTGTGTCTTCAAACCACCGATAGTCCTTGCCAACACCTAAACACTGGATTCCATTGCAGAAAAATAGCCGATTGTTTTCACGCATTGACAGTATACAATAAATCAAGCACAAATAAATTATTTAAAATTCATGTTCAGATTAATTTCTCCGTTCACGCTCTCCAGGCATCCTTCCTATGGTATTGAGTCCTGAATCTAAAGTCAGTGTCACTGACGGGTCGATACGTTAAACAGCAACTACTTGGCATCTAACAAGGCATCTATGAAACATTTTTGTAGGGCCAAATAAAAATAATGATGTAGGTGCGATGATATGGTTTTCCAAAAAATAGGGAAGGCAGGTTCGAAGATTTTTATTTTGCCAATTTTTTTAATTCATTAAGTCTTAGGTCTTACAGTTGATCAAAACAATCTAGCGGTGAATTATTCCTTCCAAACACGTATACATATAGGATGATGTTGTTATATCACAGCAAAAGACAAGACAAGACAAGACACAAGAACGTCATCAAAACTGATCTGACTTATCACATATCTTCTACAGAAAACTGAAGTGTTTATCATTGACCATCTTAGTCTAGGTTTTAGTAGATGAAATGATTCCTCGTGTTAATTTGATCACAATAATGTTGATAGGAATGAACACATGACATCATATTTTCTCGTCGGTTACATTATTCGTGTGAACATAAACTTCTGTCCGTGTTTTGTTTGTCACCCCTTTCCCTGCTCCTTGGTGATATTTTGAAACTGATGTATATCTGTGTAGAAGTCCATTCGCTCAAATGTTGAATTCAAAACTCGACCCGATCGAATATGTGATGCTGCGGCTGATTTATCAACAGCGGAAGATGCCTTCACTAGCCGTATCTTAGGCGATGCCACAAGAGCTATAAGCACTAATGGCAGCATAGTGTGCTCGCGAAAGGATTGAAAAATGTAAGGGCGGTATTTCTAATAAGGGGAGCGCTAGGGATAGGAAAATGTTATTAATATCATTGCTGTCAGTAAAAATAACTTTTAAGACCAACGAAAACGGTAAATAATGTAACATGAAGTTAGTAGTTATTCTTTTCAAACTTTAATACCAATAGGTACAATGTGCACACGGTCAAGCGCGAGCACTCTATACCGAAACAGGTGAGTATCACTTGTGATAAAACACAAAAACATACGACTTACATATATACTAAAGTATGTACTACAGAACTTCAAAAATCTTCGTCGACTTATGAATGGTATTAATCAATGCTATATCGTGTCATCCACAATGGCACCAAACTTACTATTGTAACATACATCAGATCGTACAAAAGTATGAAATGCATCTATGGTTTTCTTGGTAGATTTCCTCACGACTAAAGTTTTTCTAATACTTAAAGTGTCGCAATCGATCACAACTAAAGCAAATATGTTTATGTTAAGTTTAAGTTCCTCATAGCCTCACCAACGTGCAACACTGCTTTTAGTCTGCTGAGATTTTCACTAAGCCAAGGCTAAGAAACTCAACGTGTACAAAAAGGGCGGATTGTGCATGTAGGGAAACCTGGATGACGTTTGTTATTAACGACAGCCAGAAAGCGGCCAAAGATACCGTATTCATGGAATGAAATTGATTACACGTCGTGGACATTGCTTGGTGCCATGTTTAAAGCACGAAACAATGAACTATATTATCGATCTCACTGAAGTTTGACGGATTTGCATTTTTCGCAAAGTTTCGCAATTTTTTTCACATTTTTTTATTTCATTTGTGCGTTTACTTATTTATGGCTTTAAAACGTGCAGTGTCGGCTTGTAAAGACTAGAGTAGTGCGGGTAGCCAGAACTACACGATTTTGTACCCTGGCCTAATGACGATCTTTGGTCCTGTGTTGTGTAAATGTATCTATGTTAAAAGTATTTATCAGCCAATTTTATGCTCGCATATAAATTAGAAACTGCGATGGAAATATTCCGTTGCATTTAAACACAATTGTGAATTAAATGTCAACTGATAAAATGATATATGACTATGAAATGATATACTGACGTAAAAGCGCATACGCACTCGATGTGTGTATATATGTTAAAAATGTACAAATGTCGTCAACAGCCATGCAAAGCCTCGACGTCGCAATTGCTGATTTCAAAAACATCGGTTATGTTGAAATATCTAAAACGGTGAACTTCCTTGGCAATAAAATAATTCTGTACCACGAATCGATACTCGAGAGGAAGAAGATTTCTAAGCCATTTCGAAACAAGATATTGTGGAAAACAAAGGTACACTGTTGTCAAAAATGTTGTTGACCATTTCGGAAACGCGATTCACTCCTCCCAGGTTGTGCCATAAGCCGTACGACATATTAGACATCACGAAAGAGTTCAGTAGTTTGCAACCCATTAATCATATATTGGAAAGAATTATCACAAACGTCTTTAAAAGTCGTGTTTCTCGTGAGAGTAAGCGACAATTAAGTATTTTGTTTCACTAAGTTATGAATCAATTGTACACAAAAAGCGACAAAAATATGAAATACACATGCCGGGCAGAAAGTTGAAAACAAAAATAGGCCGTTTAACAAATTGACGCGGCATGCTTGAAATGTTGACTGTAAAAGACTGAATCTTTAAATTAAAACTTTGTTTGCAAAAACGGCTTTGGTTTTTTTGAAGTGCTAAGTTTCCACCATAACCATAACCTGTTGGACATGGCCTGCAAATAAATGTCTGATTTCAAAGTTTCTATATTATAACCAACTAATTCTGTAAGTTAGAATAACATCTAATTCATACTATACCGAACCACTCTCTCACACCATGTTTCCGAAAGTCTCTTACCTGGGTCTCTCCCGACACTTCGAGATGTAAAATTTACACACAGAACTGAATTCGTACGCGTCGCCCTTTTTCGTCTTCTGTTTTGTACGATGTTCAATTTCCAGTTCCGCCGTCAGCAAATCGGATGAAAATGAATCCCAATCGAGAGAAAGGGAGACGAGCTTATGTTTGTCGTCAGCAGGTACAGGGATATTGCGCCAGATGGAAATACACGTCATACACTCATTGATTTGAAAGACGCGTTGTGTTATGGCTAATACAATGTTCTCTCATAGAAATAATTTTGTCCCAATGCTCTTTCACTGCAGGACACCGGAAAAGTGACCAGTTGGTTTGGACCAAATGCCAGCGGTAGAGAATGTACCTGTTTTGAAAAATTACATGTAGATTTATTATAGTTATCTATCCGCGAGATGCCAACAACCGCTAGTTGTTTACCACCGCCTCTACCTCTACGCAACCATGGCGACCAGCATAAACCTATTTGTCAGTGATTTGTGACTCGTCGCTATTGGAGGAACTACCAACGTGCGTGCAACGATCACTGACACTGTTCTCGTCGAAATCATTAATTATACACAAGGAGTCCATGATCCTCCTGATGTCTACTCAATTTACGGGGATTCAGTCGAGATATATCAAAAGTCGGTGTGTTTGTTTCTTTGATTGTGCACTTAGCCCATGTTGATTCAAAACTCTATAATTACGTTCAGGTACAATATATATATGAAAGGTTTCAGATCACGGACGGAACGATTTCAGATCATGGATGACGTATTTAGGCGAAAAGTATAATTACATGTAGCTTACCATTAATAATTATTTTAGGTCGATAACGGAATACTGATTACTGGGGCTGCACTGTTAGTCAGTAAAATTACTTGATTTATATTTATATGGTCAGTCGTCGAAAGCTTTGGTTTAAAGCTTGTCCTTTTGAAAAAACATGGTTTATCTTGCATTTTTGTAGTTTTATTTTTGTGGGTTTGTTCTATCCCCATAACCATGTCAAATACCGAGTGTTTAACTCTTCGACAAAACAGGTGTATTGTGAGATGTTTGTCACTGCCATTGTTGATAACATTACTTTAGTACGGACTGGAAACCCTTTGCCAACAATTATTTTAAAACATGATATAGGTATATACAACAAGTGTGCTCTGCGATGATGCATGATAAAGAAATTGTACTGGTTCTGTAGATTGAACAAATTTATGAAAACATTCTCTAGTTACTATTTGGTTTATCCAATGACATTCTGGGTATTTTACGTTTGTCAACATGACGGATATGCAAGGTAGAAAAGTAATGACGGTAAAAAATCTCTGGCCCAAATAATGTACATATCTTTGTGATTTACAGTTTAGATCATCAATAGATGTTGACGTTGTCACAACACCACGGTGTGCTTCATGAGCAAAACTATCTAATCTACGGCGGGTGTTTTTTCGTCAAAGAGTTGTTTCTTCTACAAAAGTGGCGAACTAAACACCGGCCTTTGAAAATTTGGAAACATCAGAATAAATGGAGTCGAATTTATGTGAACATTTGCGTTTGACCGTATTTAGCGCGGCAACACTGTTGCGTGCCTATACTCTTGCATTAAGATCGCATAGCGTTAAATATGACCCTGAAGAGCGATTATGGCATTGGTCGTTTT
The DNA here is from genome assembly GCF_041260155.1 of Ptychodera flava. NCBI lineage: Eukaryota > Metazoa > Hemichordata > Enteropneusta > Ptychoderidae > Ptychodera > Ptychodera flava. The sequence continues at coordinate 5,522,427 of NC_091944.1, read as the reverse complement.
GAGGCCTAGTTTCCGGGCGACATTTCAACAGCGATATACATACACCGCTTTCATTTTACAATTGATTGACTATTAAATGGCTTAAGTGAATTCTCGGAAGTTAAACGTCGTGTACACTTCACAGTGAGAACCATTAACAGAAAAACATTCAAAGACTGGCGTCGCAAAGTAAATTTTCAATGGATCATAAAAGATGCTTTTCACTGAAAGAGATATGACAAATCACGATTTTTGGATGACATAAAAAACGTTTTAGACTAATTGATAACGTGGTCTTTCTTCAGAGAATCGTTTTTAAAAAACAGCTTATTTCATTTGGTAATTGAAAATACATACTTTGTAATAAGAAATGAAAAACTTTCAAAGCCTTAGTTGCACACTACTTTCCCTGTTTAAGTTTCAACGTTTGCCGTATTATTCTCGATAAAAACTAAGATGGATAATAGACTCCACTGTAGCATGTACATTTTAGTACTTTTAAAAGTTTGTCGGCAAAAAAGTATATCATACTGTACAATATACATCTATAAAGTTGGAACATCAAGTCCATGGTCATTTCAAACACAAAGGCACTGGAGATGAGACTGAACGAAATCAACTTGTAAATTTTTACTGCAGAGGGGAAAATGCAGGGAAGGAGGTGAATGGACGATGAGAGGAGGTAAGACAGAGGAAGACAAAGCAAAGGTCAGAAAGGGGAGAGGCAAAAATTTGGAGAAGCAGCTACAGCAAGGGGAGAGAGAGAGAGGTAAAGAGAGAATGAGAGAGAGAGAGAGAGAGAGAGAGAGAGAGAGAGAGAGAGAGAGAGAGAGAGAGAGATTGTGTGTGTTTGAGATATACGGTTTTCTTCAACAGATGATACCTTTGTGTACGCACATTATTGACTAGCGGTTAAAAGGGAAACGTCGTAGGAACTGCGCATGTGCGAGTTTCTTGTTCACAAGCAATGTATTTCATGCACGATATCTCGATGCACCTCATCATCATACCTGTAACATTTAAGTTATACGATGTAGATTATGACAGACATGTTTTAACTTTCATCAATCACCATCGTACCTTGGATACAGTGTTTACATTAGTCGTAAGGGTCCCATACGACCTTTGAGCGCAGTTCCGAGGACTGTATTCCTTTAAAAAGTCCAACAGATACTCCGCATTTGAGCACCCCCAAAAAATACCTTGTTTCGAGGATCAAATCTTTGACACCCTGGATACTGAAGAATGCCCTTATTCACATAGTACTGGATTCTGCATACCATTAGACCATATTGCCCAAATCGGTGGAATTGCAAAATGTTGTACTGTTACAAGTATTAGAAAAATCATAAAACAGCCCGTAATTTGAAAACTTAGCAGGAATAAGATAAAGTTTTGTTGGAGCAATAACATCGACGGGATGTATCACAATGCTGTACTGTATCTTTTTGCATTTTTTTCGATAAGATTGTTTGAAATCAAATGCAACTTATGTAAAAATGTTTACTTAAGTGAGACCTCAGAACATTTTTAAAACACTTGCAAGGAAAGCACAACTTAGATTTTCACTACTAGATAAACGGGTACACAAAAACTGTGAACAATCGACTAAATCCATCCCCGAGAATTGAAGTCGGGAAATTTTCAAAGACAATTTGTTTTTTATTGCTGGAATCAAAACATCTCTCCGAAGATTGGTTGATATTTTTGGCAAGTAAAATGCTAAAAAATATAGCTAACATGGCTTTAAAGGTGATGATTTGATTAGAGCAAAAAATGACGAATTGGAAGATAATAGGGTTTAGTTTTTTGTGAGTCATGAATAAATATAACAGTTCAAGGCTGTTGATAACAAAGACAGACTAAAATTTTGTTCATCGTATTTATTAATAAAAATGAAATGTGCTTGAGAAAATCCATTTAAAATGTACAACCTAGACTTTAAAAATTTATTGCTTATGGCTGTTACCATGACGACCCCTCCATGTTCTGACCAGTCTCTTGATTGGATCAACTACTGCATCTGGGTTTCGGTAGATCATGTGACGGTCAGCTCCGTTGACAACAATGTGTTTACATCCTGGATGCACAGTTGATATTAAGTGTTGAACAGATTTTGCCCAGGCCTAGAATAAAATGTGATAGGAACTGAAAACAAACACTGAGAGGACACTGGCAAAGAATTGTGAGAATTTCGAGGTCTGTAGACCTACTTACAAAATGAATTCTGGGCTGAAATCACTTCTATCAACCAGATTGACTGATCTAAATGTGCCTTTCAACTTAGGACATTTCAAAAATCTTTGGGTGAAAGTTGGGAATTTCAAGTAATTTCATTGTATCAGCCTTATGGAAGTACATTTAGTATGCCAATTTTCTAGGTTCAAAGAGAATCTGCATGAGGAAGTATCACACCAAATCGGCCGAAGTTTGCTTTAATCTGGTCAAAAAGTTTTGTATCTAAACAGGATTATGCAAATACATGCTGATGAATTGGGAAATTGCACAAGGGTGGAAACATCCTGTGATCTGTAGAACTACAATGTAATGTTTTCCATCTGACATACTTAATTTGCTGGACTGACAGCCAGGGAGACCAGTAAGAGAAAGGCAAGTTTTGCCGACACACTGATGATTTCCTGTGCTTACCATTCAGTGCCCTACCGACCCAATATAAAAGCACATCTACCCATCGACATGTAGGCTATCTCCCAATAGTGGCCACTCGGTGATCACAGTTTCTTGGACAAGCTCTATGATCAAGCTTTGAAAGTGCAAATATTTCCCCTGTCACTTTATTTTTTATTGTATTCAAGAAAGCAGATGTCATGGCTACGAAACCACTCTGTTACATCTTTAAACAGGAACTTCCCCAGAAAAAGTCGGATTATCGTTAATCTATGCAAATGTGAAAAAGCCACGCTATGACTGAACATGCCGTGTTTGGTCTCAGAATCCCATGATTTTGCCATGTTTCAGGCTTTCATTGTCACTGAATCTTGCATATGATGTCTATGAATATACAGTGACTGAACCAGAGTTGAAAATTAACTGAAAAAAATGTTTCGTTTTTGTTGGAGAACGCATAATGTTTCAAAATGTGTTCCCTGTACGATCATTTGACCTCTCTTTGCATAAGTCACGAAAGTGCCTACTATGATTATTCAAATTTATCATACAGTCAAAGCATAGACCTTAAAAACGGAGGGTCTATGATCAAAGCGATGCTATGAGAATTCAAAAACTCCCACCCAGCGTATGCAAATGGCTGCGTCATCAGTAACACCCCTATTGTGTGCCCACGGTCCTGTACCTTCCCATTTAAGGATTACCAACAACATCACCATACACCTGACCAGCAGAGTGTGGTCACATCAGATATTGAACTTGAGTATGAAACTATTGAATACACGACGTGTTTAGTTATAATTTCAACTTCCATTACCATGTTCAAACTCATCATTGAAAACAACAGGCTATACTTCATTTTAATATTTCAAAGGTCACTCTGTATAAATTAAAATTGTCGCGCTGAACTCTACCTTACCTCTAGGAACCGATAATGCACAAAATATTGCAGCATTCATACAATCAGCATGGCTATACATAAATGATTAAATTCCCAAAATGACAAATTACCCGGATTTATTACCTGCAAAGAGTTTAATTAATGCTAGATCAATCTGGATAAACTTTCATGCTATATTACAATAATATAGAGTAATTGCTTATTGAATATTGGTTGCTATGAGTTACAGAAGATTACTCTTTAATTAAGTAGTCATCATCATAAACATATTTAACACTTTGAAAAGTGCGGTTGTGTTGGTACTGTACGCTATGTGACACCACAAGCTAATACAGCTGTTGTAAAGTTTAACCTAGAATGTGTGCCTGGGACAGGTAATAAGACACTTTAAATTTTACAATACAATATGCTCTTTTTGTGAATCAAATGGAAGCCCGTCCAGTAAAAATCACCACCTTATTTTTGTAAAAAGAGAAACTTCAATTCTTCCCAAAAGAGTTTCGAAAGGGTGTAGCGGCCACTTTAGATATTAAATATAGGTTGAGTCTAGGTAACTCAAATCCCAAAATGTTCACAATGATCCTTGATTTTAATTAGATTATGAAAGTGAACATTTGAAGTTTCTTAGGGAAAAAGTTTAAAGCTTTCTTAAACTCAAAGCAGTGATAATACTTGAAGGTAGAATAAGAATTGGAGAGAAATTTAGACTTTTCAAATTTTTACAATACATGTACTTTTTCTGATCAACTGCTGGGGGGGGGGGGGGGGGGCTCATTTTGAAGCTCTTGAGGTACTAATAGTGCAGTTTTTATTGTGTTATTTTTTGTGGATATTGAAAATATATTTTCCCATAGAGTTAATCAGGGATAGCAGCCATTTAAAGTTTCAAGCAAATATTAGGTAATTGGTTTTTCTAATACAAGAATTTGATTGGTGACCTACAATTATTATTCTAGATTTTGAAAGAGAATAGTTAAACTTTTCCTTGAGGCATTGAGCAACCTTGCATCACTGTTGTAACTAGCCAAAATGTGGTAAATGCCTACCATATATTCTTGGCCCTATCACCCCAATTAATGTGGAGGTCCAACTTTGCAACAGAAAACTATTGGAATGGGTCACACCATGATATTGAAAGGGTTAAAAATAATGAGGACTGAGAGGTAAAGTATGATGATTATACAATTATTGTGCTCATGTCTGCATACAAAATGCAAAGAATGTGTGTGTTTCGGATTGGTAAAGTATGATTTTGCAAAGCATTGTAGATATAAAGTTTGAAAGAATCACCAAGATATGGGGTGGATTTATTCATTTGTCATGTTGAATATCACTTGTGGCAGTGGTGTTTATGTAGTCTCCAAAAGTGCATTGTGCTTCAATGGCTGCAATTACTATGACCTTTAACCTTTTCACCCCATTTCCAAGTGCAAGGGTAAACCAAATCTGCTGAACAGAATGGACCTGTACCAAAAGCATGTGGTAAAAGGTTAAATTTAATGTTAATTCTCAGCTGTAATGGACCCTTGTAAAAAGAATGCATTGGTTTGTTTATGTACAGTGGGCATATACCACAGTCTAGTGGTACAAGCTGGGTACTGAATTCACTCTCAGATTTGGTAGACCCTGCATAAAAGAAACAAGGCTTTTTATGAACATTATACTTACTGTATTGAGGTTACTTGGGATTTGTTCATCGTAGTAATTCCCAGTCAACACTGTCACTGAGATATTTGACGGGAAAGGTTTCAAACGCCATAGTGTTCTGGGATAGACATTCAAAAGAGACACAGAAAAATAACATTATCTGAGATCAGTCATATTTATCAACAATTGAAATGTGGAGCTTAGTTTATACCAGGTACTACATTGTACATTTACACATTACAAAAGTCAATGACATTAAAGTAGTGGGAAATCAAAAGATTATTTCACATATTTTCACAGAATACCAGTATCACAGAATCTCCCTTCTTACAGTACAAATTATTGTTATTGTAGTAATTTGCACGTCAAACTCTTCCTGACAATTTTCTTGTGATCAGAAATAAAATAATGATATGTATATCCATATCTACAATCTATCTCCCATCCATTTTGTTTCTTAAATAAATATTTTGACCAAAAATTAATTTGTTTAATCCAAGATAGGAACATTGCATCACATGTTGATCTACTACTTATCAAGATTTTGTTACAATTCCAAATTTAATCTATTCTCAAAATGCAGAAATTTTGCTGACAAGAAAAAATGTTACTGCATACATTCCATAATCCAGATATTTAAGTTTGTCATATTTGCCTATAGTTCTGTACATTCAATTGTGCATGGTTTACCTCGTTTATTTGGTCATGTACATATGTAATTACAATGACATATTTTGCCATTTTGCAAACAGTGAGCGAGTTTGCTGAAACCAGATACCAATAAATTACTCTGGAGACTGCTGAATTTATTAATAATTTCCTAATAATTTCTATCAACGAGGGGAATATTGAATATCATATCTGTTTACGTCTCACGTTAATTGATGAAATGAAAGCAGTCAGCTGTATTACGAGTTGTACTATGATCGATGGACATGCACATGCAATAGTTGCGTGTCTGTTCCACATGAATTTACATTACAAGTGAATTTGAAAAACAGAAAGACAGGCAATGCAAACCTCGTAATGTATATTAGAGTATTAAAAGTACTATTCTCACTGTTTTACACTTTATAAATCTGACTCACAGTTATCAAACTGGTTTCAAATGTATTCAGAGTTCATTGACATGAAAAATAGCAGTTTGAAGGGAGGGGATCGTCGGAACTCTGCTCAAAGGTTGCCAGGACCCCTACGACCGATATTAACACTGTATCTAGATACGTTAGCAAATTGATGAAACTTAAAACATGTTCGTTAACAATATCGTAAAATTTAAATGTTGCAGCTATGTATGTTGATGTGATGCATCTTGATATCATGCATGAAAAAAATTGTTTGTAAATAAGAAAGTCAGACACACAGTTCAGACGACCCTCTCCCTTTAATTGACATCAGTATTCACATGGAAATGGGTCACAATATCATTATTTTTCCATTTATTGTGGATATTTTGTATTCTGATTCTTGTGTGAAGTGCTTTGTAGTTTTTATTGTCACTTCCCTCTGAAATTGCTAATACGTAAAAGACATCCATGACTTCAATACATATTTTAAAAAAAATATGTATATGTAAATTTTACTTATATAAAATTATGTTACTTTTACCTTTTGTGAGCAAATTTTGTCATGACTTGAACAAATCAAAATAAGGTTGTCCCTTGGTGCAACTCTTGGTTGTGGTGACTTACTAACTCATTTAAAAGCTTATATCACACATTGAGGTTTCAGAGAAGTTTTGAAAAACATCAAAGCATCATGAAAACATCTTATATGCACTTTCTAAAATATTTAAACATTTCAGTTTGATTTGTGTGTGTGCTCTATGTCCGCAAAAATCCTTTGATAAACTAGCAACAAAATTTTGGTCAATTTCTGCTTGGCTTTAGCAGTTTTTGAAATGATGATGAAAACAGATAATCCTTTCACATACAGTTTCTAATTTTGGGGAAAATACCCCAGCAAAATTCCAGGGAATATCTTGCCCTGTGGTACCATTCCATTCATTCCAGAACACAATCCTTGACTGATTATGAGCGATATAACCATCTGTTGCAGAGTCTTATTGTGTGCCTGGCCCAAGTATGGAATTAAAATGCAACAGGGGTAGTGTTGGTATCTTTCATCTCCTGAATCGCAGCAGATGGTTATACCATCCACTACCTGAAGTAGATTACGAGAGGTGATTGATGAACTGATACCGACAAATAAATTTTGATGGATGATGGATCACCCATGTAGCCATGTTGGGGAAACATTTTTTTCTTTTATCGGAGAAACATGTTAGGGTTGTTTTCACGGCGTATAGTACAACTACTGAGGAGCATATCAACAAAGAATTACCCGACAGTATATTGAATGTACATGTATGGTGCATTGTGAACATTTAGCTTGAAATGAGTAAATGAGTGAGTAAACAAAAACAAAAACAAAAATTTAAGCAAATAAAAAAAACCCAAACAAATAAGCAAACAATCTGATAAACAAATGATTAAATAGATAAATAAATAAATAAGCAAATAAATAAATAAATAAATAAATAAATAGATAAATAAATAAATACATTAATTAATTTGACTTCTAGTCATGTATGGATGAAAATACAAAGAAAAAAACAATTTTAAATAAAAATATTAATAATTTAACAGGCTTTGTTTCAATCAAGAATACAAATACTGATGCATTTTCTCCCAATTATCCGATGATTACAATTTTTCATAAAGTACAAAAAAAAATTCTGTTCATCTAGGGTCTGTCAGTAAATATGCCACATCTCAGATTGCAGAGGAAGGATCAATCATAGATTACAGACACTTGATAAATGCTACTACGGATTATAAATGATACACAAACCAGTGATGTTTGATGACATATTTACCTTTATAAATATTGAGGACATATATGTGCACAAATTTCTGCAAGCAATATGGCTTCTAATGAATTATTTGTTATTGGTCAGGTACTCATTGGAAAATAATTGTGACTTATTGATGCCATGACAATATTTACTGCAAATAAATTTACCTCAATTGTACGAAATGTCTGTACAGAATATACCGGTAAATCAATGTAACGATTCATTCCTAATTTTGAGGCATAAAATTTATTGGGTTAAACACTGGGAATACTTTATGGAATTCAAAAATTACCTGGCAACTAATTATTCAAACATTATGTACTTCTGGATTAATAATAACATATTTCACTGATATCTTTTGACATGCAGATGAGTAAAATACTCATGACTTGATGGCCTTGTCACTACTTGTAAGAGTAAAAAGTAAAAGAGCAGACAATGTCATTGAATATTTTTGTGACAAAATATCATGTGTCACACAAATGATGAAGAAAGTGTGGAGACCTGTAGTTTTTGGTCACAGATGACATAACATGACTTGTGCATTCATCTTGACTCATCCTGAAATTTTCACATTTCATTCTTTAAATAGTATATGACAAAACAACAATTTTGTATGGCAATAAAGTTCTTACATTTGGAATATTCAGAGTTATTTCAATTTTGCTTATCATGATTTCAAATAAATCACTTCTCTCAATGTCAGTCTTTTGACCCCTACCATTTAATAATGAGAATAGATAATGAAAAACAAAGCTGTTGTTTTTTTCTAAACATTCTCTAGTTTCAAATGAGATATTAAATTCCATAAGGTAGCACCAAGTTTTTGACTACCAGTAACTTTTATCATTAATACCAAAATTGACTTTTTGTACCACAAATAGGAACTCCGTTCATCCTTCGAGAAAACCACTGCTACCAAACTACCTTGAGATTCTCTGCTTTTTTATTTTTTTAGTGAGAGGTAATTTTCATCTCATCTTTGATGAGAAATAATGCTTTGTAAAGAACTGTGTTGGTGAAGTGCAATACCACCTTAAGGCAATCTGCGGACATTGAACAGATAAATTGCCAAAAGTGAATGAAACTTGTAGATTTATGCTAGATCTTACAAGCTGACTGGATATTGAGAATAGTTAAGTAAAATTCAGTTTGGTAGCAGTAGTAGCTTGTGAGAATAATAAACTTTCTAATATAAATGGAACAAAGTGAAGCAAAAAGATTTTAAACATTGAAGACCAACAAAAACATCAACATTCTCATATTTCTTTTCAACAGATAAAATCAAATCTATGCACCATATGGTGTATATGAAAGATTCTATTCATTACAGCAAGGTTATTAATCATATATTAGTTGGTTGAACCAGCCCTGACTCATGACCTGTAACCATTGACAATCAAAATATTTGTTACATTGATGAGCGTTATTTGTATACACAGTCCATCATTATATGACTAAAAGGTCCATAAAATTGCACTTTGTGAAATACTGTGTCACGGAATATTTTTGTCATCCCCTATAAAAAATAATTGCACTTTGCAAATTGTATTAATAAATAAAATGCATACTGCTTATCATAGGATATTTTTATCAAGCCCAGTAACATTTAGGACTTGTTCCTTCAATGCTAGCTTTTATAGCTTTATTTATTTTGATTTTTTGATCTCAAAGTCCTTCAAACTGAATCCAAATACTTCCACAAGGAATTGTTTCTTTTCATTTGTCAGTGTACTTCCCTCCCTTCTTGCTTCATTTGTTTCCACAGTATCCATGGATACAAACCAACAGCGTAGACCTTACAACAAGAGAGTCTATGCATGCAGTTACTGGGCATACAATACCATATTGGGGAAAATTACTGCCCTGAAATATCTTAGAAATTTTGCTTGTCATTTCAGATGGATTCAGAGAAAATCCAAGGAATGACATTTTCTTTCCGGCTTTGTGATCAGTTATTTCATTCCTGTTTACGAAACAAATCTATGGAAAATTATGTTCATGTTTCTCTGCTAGTTTAATACACTTACCTCATCTGTGATATACTCTCATTGACAAAATAGTGTTCATCCACAACACTGCTGAGGTGGCTCCCACTGCACAGCAAATACTTTTGCCTTGTGATGACATCATCAGGAACATTTGTGCCAGTGAGTGGCTGGTGCATGAACTTGAGTAAGAGTGCAATTCTTGACAGTCCCACAATGGCAGAAAGATGAAGGGCCTCAAGAGATGGCACCAAGTGACCAAACCTAGCAATATTGATTAAATAAGGGAGTTACTGGAGCAAACCATTCAGACTTACCCTTTCACCACCATGGTTTAACCCAAACCTATTGTAATGCATGGTCAGTGTGGACCTGTTTACAGGGAATTAGGAGTGACTAGATGAAATTGAATGACAGATACTTCACTTATTGATATGTAAAAAACTAAACCAACCAACCAGCTAGAATAAAACAGTATTCTCCAGCTTATACGGTATTTTTTATTTTTATTTCTTATTTTTATCATATCTGTGATGTATCAGCATCTCTAATTATGTTAAATTATGAATTCTCGATCATCACTCGCCTTTTGTGAGATCTTCCCTATGCAAAGTTTTTGCTCAGTTTATTTTTAAATTCTCTGCCTGGACTGACCCAAAACATCATCTACTAGAGGGTGCTCCTTCTTTAAAGGCACAAACTGATTGAGTGATAGATGTTACAGTGTACACTCGGACACGCTGCACATTATAGAAAGATCTTGTGAAGCTAAAAAAGCTTCTACTTATCTGTCATTAATGTATTACGTACAGTCACTGATCTATTAGAGTTCTTGCACTTGCACAGAATTGTTCAATGTTCTCACTTATAAGACACATATTTCTATCCAAAATGCATGTAATATTGAGGTATTGTTGAACAGTTTGAACCTACTCTGAATGTATTATGTATCCATCTATCTATCTATCTGCATGCAAGCACGTATATATGTATGTATGTATGTATGTATATATGTATGTATATGTAAATGTATGTATGTTTGTATGTATGTATGTTTATACACAGTATACACATGCATAAAGATATATCAGATATAAAGGTACAGATGTATAGTATATATACACATGCAAACACATATAGCTAATGGATGTGAACACTTTTATTTCTGAAAACAGAGGATAAACCCTATGGTTCAAACACAGCAGAGACAGCAAATCATTTTCTGTTATAGCAATACCATACAGTGCATCGTGTACATTACCCAGTGTTTTATCAACATATTACTGGCCTTTTACTTCACTGCATTTACATATATATTAGATAAATTATGAATGATGAGAAAATATGCTAACTCTGGTAATTTTGATAAATTTGGACAGGGATAATGGCACTACAAATCTGCTACGTACAATTTTTAAAATTATTTTACGCCTGTATCAATAGACAATTAATCCTTGCATCCAAGCAGTGAACATACGCCTTATGATGAATGAATAACATGTCAATCTGATAGAATTCTTTTCACACCACCACACAAACTGGTTATATCAATTGCGTGCAATGATTTGTTTCCAGGAAGGAGAAGCAAACAGCAAGACATAAATATGTATTGAACTGTTATGTGCTTAAAGTGATATGTTACATAGTGCTGTGCTTTAAGTCTACTTACCAATACTGATTCCAAATGCTGTCATCCACTTCAAATAAGCCTTCTGTAATCGGATCAATCAACACTACATCAGAAACGTCACTGAAATAGACAACACAGATTTTGACCAAATATTAGGTCATATTAATTTTTGCTGTGGCTTTTTCATTATGAACCACCAGCTGGTCGATGCAAACAATTACAAACTTGAAAGATATAAACCTTGATGGCCAAATTAAAATAATCAAGCAGGAAATCAAACAACAGTACTTTTATTTCTTATTAATACCCAAATGTTTCCTGAAGCATACATATGCATCAAACAAGCTTCTTGATAAAGGATGTAAATGAATTATGCATGTAAACTCTTCAAATTTAATGATATTTCCTTGGTACTTTCAGACTGAGAATGACTATTTTTAGTTTCACCATCGATATCTCAATGCTGAAAGAATTCATAAATATATTTACTCAAAAATAACTCCACTTTACAATTGTCAGGGAGAACAATGCATGTTCATGGTATGTTTGGTATATCCAGTGCTACTTTACTACATTTGTGATGATTTTGAAGGGGTTCAAATTAATCTTGTTATCTGCCAACATGGCTATTGTCATTTATTAGAACTATGACTACCATAAATGACTTGCGGTAACATATGCCTATTACGTCATCTATAGCTGTAAAATAACTGCCTTATCAATATGTGGATCCATTTAATAATGATCCTAATATTGACACAGTCTGAAAATCACTCATATGTTAGGTAATTGACCCTAAAATGGGTATTGTAATGCGGAATCAATATTCCGGAAAAGATGTATGTGTACAACAGGTTGTGGCAGATCTGCATACATTGTATATATGTATCTGCATATATATATATATATATATATATATATATATATATATATATATATATATATATATGTGTGTGTGTGTGTGTGTGTGTGTGTGTGGTGTGTGTGTGTGTGTGTGTCTGGAGAGGTTGCCTTCTACCATTATTCCTATACAAAACACTTTAAACTCCATTGACCCTAGCAGGGTCAGTCAGACATAAATCACCTTTGCATGTACATATTTGGTAGGATACCAGACAGATAATCTGTGGCTAATTTTTGTCTGGCTGTTCATTCAATATATCCCTTATGCAAGGGAGCTATGAGTGAACATTTCTCCACTTCACTGGCTGCTTATGAATAACACTTTACTCGTGCGACAGCTGTAAAAGCAATACAAGTTCTATGTGTAGGCTTGTCTACTGTATAATATCAAACATATCAAATCTCAGAAGCACATAATTACCTGAAATGCCAGAAAAAATTGTCATGGAACATTTAGTCAAGCGTAATGAATTTGTCATTAGAAATACAGATCTTGAAATTAAATTAAGAGATACAACTATGCCAGCAGTACTTACCTTTCATACAGCTGTGTATAGAATCTGACGTTCAGCGCCCCAAGTTCAGAACCAACAAGAATATACGGAGGTCGTAATTTTGCTTCCCCATGTGATACCAGTCTTCTTAGATCATCCACCATTCTAAGAAATAAAGATGAAATATAAGTGCTAAATCACAAATAAGTGATAATAAATCAATACAGAATGCTATGCAATCACAATGATTTTTGTCTCTCCTAAAAACTTTCCTGTATTTCACAACTTTGCGTATTCACAGATGATGGCCGACACTGTTGCTTTATAAAACTTTGGTAGCAACTTGAATTACATGTATTATATACCAGTTGATGGAATCTATGAAGTTTCATACATTGTTACTTTCAGTGTGGATGCAGAATTCAATTACAGCGATGTACAATCAAATAACCTTGGCTGTTTGACCTTTCACCACACAGCTTGACAATACGACTTTAAAAGGTGAAAAATAGTCAACATTATTCCAAAAGTACCAGGATTTCTGATGTACTTGACATAATGTACACAGTCTTCTTGCTCAGAACACCTTTCATTATACGTTGTAATCAGACTTAACCCTGGTATTTGTACTACCATTTATAGCATAATTGATACATGTTACTGTCAGGGCTGATTACACTTTCCTCAATCAAAAACATTCATTTGTTGTTCTTTGTTAGCGTAATTTTAAATATGAGGCTGACTATATGTGCATATATGTGCATTTACTAAGGAATTTCAATCAAAGACTGGTACGCTGTGTAGTATGACACGGAAGTTACAGAAATTAGTCACCCAAGAATAATGGTTGAGCAGTTTCAATTTTTTTTTGCATGAAATAATTTGTGTACCTGTATCATCACATGTAAATACGAAATAAAAGATGAGATGTACTGCAAGTATGTTTTGTCAGTGCTTTTTAATGAATATATCAATAAATATAGCTTTTTAAAAACATGCTAACATATGGGACATTTTTTAACCACATCAACTGTATTCCTCTACCTTTCTCTTGCAAAAATGTGCCATCTACTCTGCATGTATGAAATCTCTTTTTCTTCAGAAATGCCATCACCAGATGAGTCTGACAAATTGGGATACTGGAAAAATATAACAGAGTGATAGAATTTTATTGAGTAACATACAGACACTGAGAGTCTTGCAATGAGATCATTGTTTATCTTTATCTACTTCTTGACTCTGTGGCGGACCATTAGATCTTGGGAAGGGGGTGGTCACAATGAAAGTCATCATTATGAAATTCACATACACTCCAAATTGTACATAGTATGGTCAAAAAGAGGGAAAATGCATCATATTGCTTATTTCATACTGGCACAAAGTGGCAGATTACACACAAATTAGCACTGTCAACATTGGCTTTTATTATGTGGGAGTTGAATTTCCCTTTCACATAATTACCTTAGAGGGCGCTTCGCTGAATCCAAGACCAGCTCTGTCATAGACACAAACCTATACAGGACAGTTAGGATACAGTGAATATCAGTTATTGCATTGAAGATACATGTGTGTGTTCTGTAATATATTAAACTTCATTAAATTTAGACTCTGCAGTAATTGATTGATGGTAAACAAAAGACAGTAACACCTTTGTGATCCTGTTTCGTTACCTGACAACACTGCACTCCCTGAGATCAAAAGACTATATGTCTTTACATAGGCTAAACAGATTAAGAAGCCTGCACCTTTGAAATTTGAATGAGTTTCAAAGGCACTGAAACATGAAATAAGATGAGTATATTGTTTTCATTGCACCCATTTTCATTCGAGAAAAATTGGCAGATACACTTTTCTGAGAATTTAGCTGTGTTCCATAATTGAAATTAAAATTTTGCAAATTTGAAAATACATTAAATAAAACTTCTGTGGTTATCAGTATTTATTGTATCTTACTTGTTGCTAGGACAACAGTCTCATTAGATTTAAATGAACAGGTCAAAGGAGTGAGGTCGTTTGACTTTACACAAAGCCCTTATGCAGACTACAGTACTCTGCACATCCAGTTTCAAAACATCTATGGTAAACTAATTGAAGTTTGAATAATAAATATATTTTGCTTCAGGTTCTATTTTTTCAACAGACTAAAATTCATGTATAAACAGTTAAACATTGCTGTAAAGCATACCCTGGATGGGACAGCATGTTATATTAGCAAGGTTAATAATTTTGATTTTGACACACATAACTTAGCAGAACAGAACAAATGAAAACATTACAAAAAAGGTAAATCATATTTGGTCCTCAGCTTTGTAAGTCTTGCAAGTTGTTCTTGTACAAGAATCCACACATCAGAGGTCATACCAGTGGGAGCATCCATTAAGACTAAGAGGGGTAGATGGCAAATGGATATGATACTTATTATTGTTGATACGTAACAGCAATGAAATTATCTCTGTTTGTAATTTGTGATCATAAAGTGCATATTTGTTTGCCAACTACATGTCCACTAAACTTACTAGTATCACTATAAGGACTGTACTACTTCTCAGCATATGGGTTTCAGTCCTAACTCATAAAATACATATACATAACAGAGAAGTACGTTGTACCCAGCTGCTACATTTAATTCATCAGCAGTCAGAAAGTCTTGACACAAGCCTCTGGTATTTTACATTTTGGAGCATCAAAAGGACTTTTTGGTGATTTTAATGATTTTGACATACAAGGGTTCTTTATAGACAGACCTCACTGTGGTACAATTTTAAAATTATTAAGGTAGTATGCGCCTCGAAAGTAAAAGACTTAAACTTTTGCTATAACTTTCCACAAGGAATCTTTCAACCACTTTCTTTCAAAATCAAGAATAAAAATCGGGGGACACCGTGCAAATTTTGGTACAAGAGAAACAAATTACCCAAGATTTACCGATATGGCCGCCAACCCCTACAAGTGGTATATGAGAAAAGAATTGTAAAAGTTAAGGGTGAGAATATCTGTCCCCGAGGCATGATCTACCTTAAAGTAATCACCAGTGACCACATATTCAAACCAGAGCACAAGTCAAAGGCTTAATAGTAAAAATGCACTCCATGTGGGAACTGGGATGGGGACGCCACACCTGATATGGGCAGACCTGCCACGACTTGCTTGTGTTAGAGATGGGTATGAGGTATGGCAATCTGAATAGCTTTACTTTACTTTACTTTACTTTACTTTATTGCTCAACAACACACTCGAGGAGTGCGGTAAGGCAAAATTAGAAAACTCAGCAAACACTGGATAAAGCTGCTGCTGGGGGGGGGGGGAGGAACTGACGTACAAGAAATAAATTTGGCAAGAGATAGTTTATCTTCGTGAGTAAAGATATACATGAACTTTTCTCTGTCATTCAAATCAAGAAAGCCAGGATTATACAAACTTGTGGATGAAAATAGACTATCTCGATAAGCTCTGTATTTTGGACATTCTATTACAAAGTGAAATTCATCCTCAACTAAAGACTTACAATGCTTGCAGAATCTTTCATTTGCAGGAACTTTTGGAATTGACCTTCTACCCAGTTCTATTTGTAGGTTGTGATCCGAAATTCTTAGTTTTGTCAGCCACCTCCTACAGGTAAAAGATCTTATATCTAGCAAGTAACTTTCAAATTCAAATTTTGTCTTAAATAGTCTGTAAGCTCGGAGCTTATTCGTCTGCATTCCACACTTCATTGTATCATTATGAATGTTTCTCAGCCGTGTTTGTTCATACATTTCACATAACTATCATGTAAATTTTTAACTATGGAATTGATGTTGCAAACACAAGACCATATATCACTCCCAATGTAAGAGTTCAAAATGCTTTGTATATTATTAGACCAATCTGAATTCAACCTGGATGTATGAGCAGATCTCAGTAAGATGTCATCTGATAAAACCAATCTATGCCAGTATTTGAGCATTTGCTTTATCACCGTAAAGTGAATTGGATATCTACCCAGCTCTCAAACAACACCATCAGACAGTGCATGTTTAGAGACTCCTAGGATAAATCTATAATAACATATACTAATTACATCATTGAGAAAGTTACATTTGTCATTAATTTCATGTCCCCATATTTCACAGCCATATGTCATACTAGGAACAATTAAACTATCAAAGAGTGATTTTACAGAAAGTGAACCATTTTGAAGGCCCTTACAAAGGCTGAAAAGAGCTTTCATTGCCTGCAATTTAAGATTGTGAAAATTACCTTTCAATTTACCATTTGGGGTAATGACAAAACCAAGGTAACAATAATACACTTTCAATAAGTCAAGAGTCACTCCATTGTAAGTGAGTGTAACTCCTTTTACAAGATGATTACTTTTGTTAAACACAATAACTTTCGTTTTCTTTATAATAATAGTTAATTTCAATTCACGACAAAAACTATGAAGTTTATCTAAGCAGCTTTGTAAGCCTGTTTCAGATTCTGAAATCAATAAAAGATCGTCAACATACATTAGACAATTGATAAGGAGTTTACCACGTTTGATAGGACAGTCCTGACTGGAACCAAATGTACTGGGAAGATCATTTATAAAATATTAAACAAAGTTGGACTTAAGTTACACCCTTGCTTAACTCCTAAATTGGAGTCAAATCCTTGCTTAACTCCTAAATTGGAGTCAAATTCTTCAGTAAAGGAGTTGTTACTTTTCACACAATACTTAATGTTGTCGTACATGGACTTAATTAAGCAATAAAAATCACCATTAATGCCGTATTTCTGTAATTTCCAAAGTAAACCTGTACGCCAAACCCTGCCAAATGCTTTCTTAAAATCTACAAAACAACAATAAAGGTACCTCCGACGGGACTATAGCTTGGCTGACAAAATTTCGCGTAGACATGCTGATCGATAGCAGAACGCAAAACAAGAAGATTATCTGCAGTTCTGCTCTTTGCTCTGAAACCAGAATGAAATGGCGAACGAATACCATTGCTATTAAGAAAGTTTATAAGGCTCTTATTCAACAAAGAGGTAAACAGTTTTGCAAGGCAACTATTTATAGAAATCCCTCTGTAATTTGACGGATCACATGTATCACCTGATTTGAACACAGGGACCAAATATGCTTTTTCCAAGCATTTGGAAATGTTACTGATCTGAGGATGACATTGGATAATGAACACAATGGAATAAGTATGGAAGAACCACCATATTTTAGCATTTCATTCAAAATACCATCAACACCTGGGGATTTCCCTGATTTTAATTTACGCAAAGCTTTAATATTTCTGATACTCTAAATGTCGAATTAAGAATAAAGTTCACATCATATTCATTGGCTGCTTCCATTTTTGTTAATTCAGATATGATACGTTTAGAAACATTATCAGTTTCTTCACAAGAAAAATCACCTAACTGCTTAAAGTGATAAAACCATTCAGCAGGAGAGATAGACGAGTCAATTTTCTTACAGACATGACTCCCTGAAATATCCTTCCACAATTTCCAGTAATCATTACGGTCTTCGGAATAAACCTTTTCTAATTTCCTTAATTGACTCTCTCTGAAAGTTGACCGTCTATATTTTAACAATTTTTCTCCCTCTAATATGTGGATCATTTGGGTAGCGATTCAACAGTTTACAGCAAACTTTAAGATCTTTACGGAGTGAAAAACAAGACTTATCAAACCAAGGCTGAACAACATATTTTGGTTTCTTTTTTTTCAATTTCGGCGTAAACTTACGTAAACAGCGATCTAAAACTTTGTGAATAATACCTTCAAATACTTTTACAATATTATCATAAGAATGGGAACTATGACACTCAATATTAAAATTTCGAAAGTCTTCTTGAATAGATGAACTTTGCACAGTATTTAAGAAATCTTGTTTAGCATTATCATTCCACAAATATTTACTTGAACATGGTTTACACTCTACATCAACTGACTGCTTCACAATATTATTTATATTCATAGAAAAACCTATTGGACAATGATCAGAGAAATGTGTAAAAGCATATACTTTGAAATAATCTATCTGGTTCACTCAATTCTTCGTAACAATACCATAATCTACTGTACTAAATCCATTTCCCTTGTAACAAGTTGGTTTTCATAAAGATCCCCTGCAGTTCTACCATTTAAAACCTGTAAGCCGTTTTGAATGCAAAGATCAATGTTGTCTCCCAAAGGAATTGAAACTACAACTACCATTATCCATTGAAATTCTATTGTGTACAGAGTCGGGAATATAATCATTAGGTGTAGGACAGTGATTTATGTCATCACGTTGAATATAATCTTGCAAATTACCTGTCCTAGCATTAAAGTCTCCTACTAAAATTATGTCTCCAAACTAGAAAATTCAAGAATCTCAGAATGAAGAGTTTCAAAATAATCATTATTTACATGCATTACAGACCCTTGTGGAGGTAAATATACACAACACATAAAAACATCACTGCTGAATGAGAAAAAATCCTTATCAAGTTTTACCCAGAGAAAGTCAGACATTTTTTGATTTTATCTTATGAATACCTGTCTTAAGGCACGACTTAAATACAACAACAGATCCCCCAGCAGCCCGTTTACTACGTTTATGTTGTAAACTTCTATCCGATCGAAAATAACTATAACTATCTAATGCAACAGTGTTTGACTTCGAAAGCCACGTCACTTGAATACACATTATATCAAATTGGTTAACAATTGATAGAAAATCTTCATCACCACATTTTTTGATAAACCACCTTGGATGTTCCAACTTCAAACACGTAAGAAAGAACGCTTAAAACACATGGCAGTGTAAAAGCTGACTAACAGAACTGGATAAATTGACGGAAAACTTGATGAACAGCTGACTACAAATAGAAATAGAAAAAAAGTAGCCAGAACAACAGGTGTGCTAAGTTAAGCACTACGTTGACAAATGTTAATAGACACTCAACTCTATTGAAGCACAGTGTAACATTTAGCCATAGTGGCTGTATCCAGATAGTTCCAGGACATTAAAAACAAACAACATGAAAAGAAACAATGCACATCAACATATCTGCTGTGCTGGTCACAATCTAAAACTGGTTGCGATCACAATGGTCATATCTAGTAGTGTATACACCATTGCCATAATTATAGTATGGCCTTCTATTGTAGGGCCTATTTACTTGGAAAGAATCACTCTTATCCACCCGTCTAAAATTTGACGGGGATCTATATGTATGAGAATGAGTGGTCACACTGCTCCTCTTTGATGCTCTGACACCCCATTTAATATCACTCACCAATAAACTTGTGCCACGTGATTCAATAGCGCGATTGAATGGTCCATTGGCGTTTAAACAAGGGTCTACCATGTGATAGGTCCAATGGTACATGGTCTATGGGTATATTCTTGTCCAAAGCACGGATGATCACTGATTATAGGGGTAGCGAGACCCTCCCAAGGTGTATGAACACAGGCTTTCGACTCAAATGCAGGCAAACTGCTAAACTGCATCAGTCACGGTTTAGCGGTTTGCATGCGATGAGTCGAAAGTGTGTGTGTGTTTGAAGCGGTCATTTCAGTTACCTTACGCATCAACACTAAAACATCGACCGAAGTATCATTTGCAAAGTTGAACATGTTTTTAGGTCCATTATAATAGTTCTCGAAGAAAGGGAATAAAAAGTGATGGCGTAGCTGCAAAATTGTAGCTCTACGGTGAGGCGGTCGGTGAGTTTTGGTCTTTGCGACTTCGCTCACCAGTAGAGCTACAATGCTGAAGGCCCTGAAGCGTTCAAAATAAGCTCGCCGCACATGGCGCAGCATTTTGATGTCGCCAGCTTGATACTGAGATCATACCATTCAGTGCAAGAGGTGGTACGATATCCTAGCCGCAAGTGTGCAGCTTGACAGCCTAACACCCCTTGCACTAAATGGTATGATCTCACAATCAAGCTAGCTGGGGACGTCTTTTTGGTCGATAATCCACCGTCTTCCGGGTTCCAAAACCGCTAGAAAAAACAATAGGTGAACGCCAAATCAATGATATTTTTGGTTAGCCGGGCATGAGATAAGTTGAACATATTGGCTTAGTGTTAAAATTGGCGAAATTTGGCCTTCTTTTCACTCGAGCAGTTCTCGGGCAGTCCACAGGCAGCGCCAACTTCCGCTAATGGCGGCTCCCAGAAACACGCTAAATGTTTATGGAACGCGATCGACGTGCTTGAACAAATACCAAAAACCATTGTAGCTCTACTGGTATACATGGTCGCAAAAACCAAAACTCACCGACCGACTCACCGTAGAGCTACAATTTTGCAGCTAGTTATGGCGATGTTTTCACCTGAGTCCTGGATGCTCCAACCACAGGGGACTCGTGCTTGTTGTTTATTTGTGTCTGTTTGTTTGTGTGTATGTGTTTTTGTTTGTTTATTTGTTATTTTTAATGAAATAACAGCGAAAAGCTGTTTTGTTAATATTTGTCAATAAAGAGCAGTTTATTTGTTTGTTTATATATATTTGTTTGTTTGTTTGTTTGTTGATACGTATTTCCGATGGTTAGGGTTAGGGTTAGGCTTAAGTTAGGGTTAGGGTTAGGGTTAGGGTTAGGGTTAGGCTTAAGTTAGGGTTAGGGTTAGGGTTAGGCTTATTCACTCCCTCTATATATTGAGACAAGGGGAGCAAGTGGGATTCCAACATCTGTATTTTCAAGTCAAGAAAAACACACCAAATAAATGCCAGACAATTGAAATATTGGGTTTGTGGCAGCATCATGTCCTGTACTTACCACACCTATCCTTTAATTCGATGGAAAGGGCAAAAATCGGCGATATTTAGCATCTTTCTCCTTTGATTCGTACAGTTTGTACGGCAAAACGTAAGTGTCACACTTTGGCGGGTTAGTACGTCACAGTGAAATTCAAATTGGACCAATCAGATAGCTTGTTAGCCCTGCCTTGGCCCGAACTGGGGACGTTACCGTTGTGGGGCTCGAACCAGGATGATTTTACTTTGGCGCATTTTGCCATGTTCATTTTCCCTTTACGAATCGGTTCACTACAACTTTGTATGCTGCAACATTCACTTTTGTCTTATGAGAAGAAGGTTCCACTAGAGTACTTCAACTATACATCTGTGCGGAACGCACTCATTTCCAATCAGTTCGTGAGATATACGAGCCTATGGTGGTAAATGCAAAAACATGAGCGTAAACCCGGAAGTAAACAAATACAGAGAGACCGTCGCCACGGTTGAATTTCCGCGGCTGGAAAAGTTGTTCTTGGTATTGGTTCAATTCTGATAGTTTTCTAGCTATCGAAAGTAAACTACGGGCAGTAACCTTCCAACTACGAACAATACCGTACTCGTCCGAGTATACTATAAGCCCCCGGTTCGGCAACCCTGAGCGGTGGTAAAAACCATGGGAGGGGCTCGAGCATCTGCCCATGCCACGGACGCTTAACTTATGCTAATTTTATGCACGATTTTTTCAACTCCTCTGGATGTGTCTATCGCTTTCCAAATCATCTTTATCCAAAGGTATTGATTACACAATCTCTGAATACAGAAGTGACATTTGGTAAAATTTCAGCGTCGAAAAAAACAAACAAACTTGAAACAAAGACGTCATGAACATGTATGCTGCTGATCTATCTGAGTGTAAATGTGAACTGGCATGGCATGCATATTGCCTACACGGAAAGGCAACTCAATATTCCTGTATCAAACCGTATACATCTTGTGAAAACAACAACATAGCAGTGATTGTAATAGTCACCAGGAAAAAAAGGCTTCAAAATGAAAGGATAATTGCTTCAAACAAAAGCAACTGCATGTTCAGAAGATGAAAACAGAGATCGTGGCCGTCAATGAAAATAAACCATGGCGGACGTGTGTGAGACTATTCTATTTAGGCGACGGGTGAGCAGGGTCAAAGAATCAAGAAAGTACTGGAAAAACGTGTCATTTTCCTTACGTTGCTGAAAAGGGAACTCGAGTTTCCCATTGTTTTAACATCTTTTAATGGTTTCTTTATTATTTTAAAGTATGATCCGTTGTCATGAACAGTGACTCAACGACTTTTTTGTTGCATTCTCGATATCTGCGAACACGTATTAGTCACAGGCACGACTGCATCTTGCTGTGGTATAGTCGCTTGAGAACTGGCGTACGCGTAGTGTTGTGAGTCTAACAAGCTACCTGATTGGTCCGATTTGAATTTCTCTGACGTACTAACCCGCCAAAGTGTGACACTTACGTTTTGCCGTACAAACTGTACGAATCAAAGGAGAAAGATGCTAAATATCGCCGATTTTTGCCCTTTCCATCGAATTAAAGGATAGGTGTGGTAAGTACAGGACATGATGCTGCCACAAACCCAATATTTCAATTGTCTGGCATTTATTTGGTGTGTTTTTCTTGACTTGAAAATACAGATGTTGGAATCCCACTTGCTCCCCTTGTCTCAATATATAGAGGGAGTGAATAAGTCTAACCCTAACCCTAACCCTAACTTAAGCCTAACCCTAACCCTAACCCTAACTTAAGCCTAACCCTAACCCTAACCCTAACCCTAACCCTAACTTAAGCCTAACCCTAACCCTAACCATCGTAAATACGTATCAACAAACAAACAAACAAACAAACAAATATATAAACAAACAAACAAACAAATAAATAAACTGCTCTTTATTGACAAATATTAACAAATTAGCTTTTCGCTGTTATTTTATTAAAATAACAAATAAACAAACACAAACACATACACACAAACAAACAGACACAAATAAACAACAAGCACGAGTCCCCTGTGCTCCAACATTCTCAGCCTATTCAAACTACGTGTGGTGTTGTACTTGGCTCGTCGAGCTCGATAATTGTTCCTATCTTGCGATCGTTTGTTTCTTCTCATTGTACATCTGTCGGGTTCGTCGCATAAACGTTGGAAATGGAGCCTGAAACACTGCCTTGAAAACAACAAATACGTAGAACGCGATGTAGTCGTGGGTGAGGATCCCCCTCACTAGTACGCAAGCTCAGGCCTCGATTTGCCCAAACTATAGAGGCCTTCCCCACAGTGATGACGCAAAGGGTCAGGACGAAACCACTTCACAAATCCTCACAAACAAATACAGCTACAGGTGGAGCAAACTATTGACACTGTTCGGGCGAAAATCTGTCCATCTTAGCGATTTCAGTCTAGGCGGCATACGGGCGCGTGGGCGGGGAAACTCGACGGGCAAGTGCATTTTTTTCAAAATTGCGTAGGCTTCTTTAAATCAGCCTAGCTTTGCTACTCATTGTTTAGAAGGGGAGACTCTCTAGATCTCTGATGGAAAGAACGGAAAAACATAGTCGGTAGAAATTTTTTTCAAAGCATAACAGAAGGAAAGATACGGACACTTTTCACTTCCCCTCTAAAATTTCATTCTTTTTACAATATACTGTATTGTAATGTATGACAACGCATTACTCCCAAAAAATTCCATTCCGAGAAAAAAAAACTTAATAAAAGATGGCGATTTTCTTTCACAAACGGAAAGCAAGGATTAAAAAAAAGCAAAAAAACCCCCGAAAATTAGAAATATCACCTGATGTTGAATGCAATCTGTTTGTGATTGATTGCATACACCGATAAACCAGAATAACAAATACATGTTTCGATATGCCAAGAACCTGAATGTGTATAGCTTTGTTCAAATTACTTAGGAATTGGTCAGTTTCTTCGGCCTGAGGGCGGTGATTAGTTTTTGCCGACATCAAAAAGTGGTTGACTCCCCTAGAAAACAGGGTTACCCCTATTTCAAATTTCGGAAACAGGGTGATCCCAGCGACAAAGGTAAAACAAAAGGTGGAATATAAATTCGATAAATAAATTATATGTATACTTTTGCGGGTATTCATTCATTCATTCATTCATTCTTTATTTGTCATGTAATAGTTACATGAAATTTTGTGTACATTGGCAGAAGACAAAAAGAAAAATTAATATAATGCATAAAGACTAAATGTACTTATAATAATACCTATACATACATGTACACAGACACGCATCAGGTTACACTGATTCAATAGGCTGATTGACCTTGGTACAAAGCTATGCTTAAATCTATTTGTACGAGAACGTGGAAACCTAAGGCGACGACCACTTGGAAGGTATTCGTATTCTGTATGGAGTGGATGATTCGGATCTTTCAATATTTTCTTTGCCATCTTAATAACTTTATCTTTGTATACCTCTGAGTTCTGCGCAAGTTCATCCGGGTTGTCATCAAGCAGCTTTTTACATATTTTTGTAGGTCGATTGAGGTCTTCTTTGAGATGATTTGATAGCAGATCGTAGAAAGCGGTGCTAGCATAGTTAATAGTCGCGCCAGCGGCTTACTGACTACGCATGCGCTTATTCATAATATACTATGCGAGTAACCGGAAGTGTACCCTTCTTTCATGGGCGCCGCCATGTTTTTTTTTTGAGTACTCGTAAATAAACAAAAACGAAACAAATTACTATTATATAACATGCATTTTATAAAATATACCTCTTTTATTAGCCAGTAAATGTTATTATGCACCTTGTCGCTGATACAAAATATCGTTAATATAGATAAAGGGAGAAAACTGTCGTGCATATGAACGGGGGCATACGCAAAGAATGCTGGGATTGAATTATAGAAGAGCGCCCCCTGTGTCAATAATTAGATTCAAAAATTGCCAGTTTTTAGACGAAACGCTATAGTTTTCAGCTTGCAAGTGGAAGGTGGGCAGTGCGGTTACCATTGCAATGATAATGATTGCATAATACGTCCCTTGTTTATCGCAATAGGCTATTATCATTGTAAAAATTGCCAATTTTTGTCCAAAATTTTTACACGCTACAGAAAATCTATACCTGCCCTGCTGCAGGGTTTGACGTCGTGTACGTACGTGAACTGCTTTCATCAGAGGGAAACTGGGCATAGTTGTCATATAAACGTTTATGAAGTAACAATTACAGTTTATCATGAATCAATCAATAACATTGCCAATCTTTAATAACCCCTGGCGCGACACCAAGGGCTGAGCCCTATATAATATTAATAGATGATATTGTTGAGTTGAAAAAAGAGCAATTACACTTGAACTTACATTTAACTTTCTCATCGATTCTTACATAATACATTCGTTTGTTTACCTTTTTCAGTTGATTTTCTACATGTTGTGAGAATGACAGTTTACAGTCGATCATACAGCCTAAGTATGGATATGCTGACACTCTTTCTACCTTCATATTATTTATCACAACTGACTGTTTTTCATTTTGTTTCCTTCTAAAGTCCAGAACAAGCTCTTTCGTCTTTGACACATTAAGATCTAAATAGTTGTCATTACACCAGGTATTAACAAAGTCGATACACTCAAAATATTCGAATTCCTGATCGTCATCGCTCGAAATAAACCGCACAACCCCTGTGTCATCTGCATACTTCTCAATCAGTGTCCCAAGCTAAATCATTTGTATACAAAACAAAAAGAAAAGGTAGATTTTAAACATTAAGTCATCCGTGTTTTAATAAAATCGTTGTAAGATAGGAATTTCAAAGTATAAATGTTTTGAATGAGCTGTGAATGTATTCTACACTTCACTTTCTATGCATAAACAGGTGTCAAGAACTGTTGTACATAAATGGATGTCAATCATTAATATCAAAGAGAGAAAAGCAGTCAATCAAAAACTTTGATGGGTGTTTAGACTTGCCAATTACATCTAAGCAATAGAGAGCTATTTTTTTAGTTGTAGCTAAATCTGATATGCGCAGTGTCTGAGAGGAGCTCTTCTTTTAACATTGAAACCATGAAAGCACAGATAATAATGACAGAAACTGTCTTTTGTTTACGATTATTCTAGTCATGAAAAAAGCTTAAGCACATGTAGAGTACGGCGAAGTCTTACTCACGCGGTATTCTCTTTCTGTCGCGACAGCAAGAGAATACCACGCAAGTATAGAAATCGATGTCGCCGTACTCTACATCTGGTTTTAATCAGATCGAGTAAACCTGTGACACAAAGGAAAATAGTTGCATCAATAAGAATGAGAAATATCTTGCCATTTTTCTCATTCTTTAGTATGTCACAGTATCAAATATATTGTGAATTATATCATACCGTATATTGATGGCGGAAATGCAGCAAGCTCATTGGTCGAGACGTGAAAAGAACCGTGGTATATTCGCGATATACCACGGTTGGCACACGTGCTAGCTCTCGGCATGAGCATAAGCAAAAATAGTGACAACATCACTGTTCGCTCCAATATAGTTATCAAAACAAGTCAACAATTGTATGAAACATGGACATATATACAGACAAACTGACAAACACAGACTGGCACAAAGTGATGACATTGGCCCTCGACAAGTGTGCCTTGGCCCATGGAGAGTGATAAATATATAACAAACAGCTGAATGTAATGATAAAAAGTTAATATAGGCGGACAGGTACTCAAGGTGAATATGTAACGGCAATTTGATTAGTTTCCTTTCCTTTCTACTTCTGTGATAAATTTTAAGACGATCAATCTGTGATAATTTTTAAGACAATCAATCTGCAAGGAAGTTTATGTATTGGCAAATATATCATCTTTTACAAGCAAACAGAAACTGTTCTTGATTTTCGTTTACAATATTTGACAGAAACCTTACAGGGAAAATTAAACACTGTTTTCTTCCAGAACAATTAGTGCATCCACATCGGAACAACTAATAAACTTAAAAAATTATACAAGGATGATGACACAAGAGATAAAGTTAAGAAATTTAACTGAGGTGAACTTAACTATTCCTTTCAAATCCTTAGCTAAGTTGACATCTTAAACTAATATACACTACATTGTTAATTGCCCGCAAAAAAACATCAGGGTGGACCTTTTGATAAAGGGAGGGGGTGTCTAGAAGAAGATTGATAAGGTACGTTATCTTTGATCGGACCCATTTTACATTCTTTTCCCCCATTCTCCAACCTTTCTTTTTGTCAAACCTTCTCTGGCTGATTTTATCGACATTTGTTTGGGATTTTTTTCAAAATCTGCCAGGACCCTCCCCCCAGGATATCAATGGTCCACCCCTTTGTGTTGACCATCTTTGCATGAGATATACAATGAACAGATGGCAGGAAGTGTGTCAACTGTTTACAACCTTGATATAAACATAGAAAAAATTTTGGAATATATTTGTTGGCAACCAAACCTGCTAAAATCACCTCAGCTATGTTTTCTAATGATTTTTTACCGCATTTCAACACAAATACAGTTTACTATGTCAAATGCTTAGTAAATCTCCAAATTATATACTCTTCGTTCCAGTAGGTATACAATTACCGAGAAAAATCTAAAAAATACAAATCGAAAGATATCCCTGTAAAATTGACAGTTTCACGAAGTTGCCCCAAAAATTCAAAATTCCAGAGATTTCAACTGAATTTCAATATATCATATTAACATAAATCCTATGAACCTTTTTACTAAATATAAAAGCAATCAGACTGGTAAATTTTGAGAAACAAATTTTTGACCAAAAATGACAAAAATTGCCCCCAAAATACAAAATTGTAGATTTAGTCCTAATTTCAATGTATCTTATTAACATAAGTCCTAGGGACCTGTACACTAAATATCAAAGCTACCAGATCAGTAGTTTTAGGAGAAAAAATTGTTTGACCAAAAAGGCAAAAATTGTCCCAAAAATAAAAAAATTGCCAGTTTCACCATAATTTCAATACATTATATCGAGGTAAGTCTTAGATACCTGTATACAAAATATCAAAGCTATCAGATCAGTACTTTTTGGATAAAAGAAATTTTGACCAAAAATTTTTAAAATTGCCCAAAATTACAAATATAATAATATCAATTAAATTTGTACAAACTTGACTGGGGTCATCCTGAGGAACATGAATATTAACTTTCAGAGTGATCAGACAAGCGATTTCAGAGAAGAAGAGTGTTTGACTAAAAACGGAAAAAATACCCTAAAAATACAAACATGCGAATTTCAACCCGATTTGTGCACACATAATTTAGGATACCTCAAGGAATCTGCATACTAAGTTTCAACCAATCTGACCAATGCTTACTGAGTTTTAGCCATTTGCAGGATTTTTCCTTTTTTCCCCCTCATTTGCATATTTTTGGCACTGACATGTTCATTTGAAGAAATTAACATCTCCACTCCTAGGTGCACCTGTACACTAAATACTAAGACGGCAGCCATTGCGGTTTATGAGTTTTGGATCTTGACAGACTAACATACATACATACATACATACATACATACATACATACATACATACATACATACATACATACATACATACATACATACATACATACATACATACATACATACATACATACGCCATTTTGCCACCTTATAAGAATACCTCCCATTTGCATATATACATATGCATATATAGGAGCTAAAAATCTTCTCTGACGTTCCATGTCAGAATTTCAATATACTGTTATGATATAATAGCAATAAATCACACCCAGAGACGGTATACCCATAGGGGATAGTACAAATGTCCGTCCCCAGGGGTAGGAGTGGGGATAGGGTGTCTGGTCTTAAGACAGGTTTCTTCTTTTTATTGGTTATTTTATTTGAATACTTAAGACTATGATATGTATTGCCAATAAAGAGTTATACTGCCAACCTTTGGTGTCCTTGTCTCGTTCCAGGGTCTATGGTCTAATGTTAGCACTGGTTTTGAAACGATCGTTTTCTTTTCCTTCGTCGCTGTGTCACATATTTGTCCTTTGACAATCTTATGCGAACTTTTATCACTGTGCTGCGTCTATTATCTGATGCGTTTGATTGCCTAATTCGCCAAAGAAAGCAAGGGTAAATTACTAATCTGTGGACGCTGTCACAAGATTATCACAGGATTAACTTTGACAAAGTCAACAACGAACGCGCCAGCAAGGTATAACAGGAGACCTTGCTGGTGCGTTCATTGTTGACTTTGTCAAAGTTAATCCTGTGATAAGCTTGTGACAGCGTCCACAGATTAGTAATTTACCCTTGCTTGCTTTGGCGAATTAGGCAATCAAACGCATCAGATAATAGACGCAGCACAGTGATAGAAGTTTTCATATGATTGTCAAAGGGCAAATACGTGACACAGCGATGCGGACGGAGAAAAAGAAATCCTTACGAAACCAGTTCTCACATAAGAAAAAGACAACAAAAAAAGTGGCAGTGTAAATCTTTATTGGCAATCATAATTAAACGTATTTAAATAAAATGAACAATCGCAAGAAGAAACCTACGCTGAGCCAAAGACACCCCTAGTCCCGCCCCTATCCCGGGGAACGGACATTCGTACCGCCCCCTATGCTTTACCGAGACTACGGACTCGCTACCGCAAGCAGCAAATTAGCAAGACAACCCGAAAAACTGAAAAAGGTACTCACCTGCATTTTCCACTCTTTGACCTCCGCATTACTATCACAAGCGAACATCAAAATCACCAACTTTCTCGACGTCACATTCAACTTGCAAAACGCTTCTTACCAGACATACAGCAAAACAAACAACCAGCTACACTACGTCGACAGGCGATCCAACCATCCCCCGCTGATCCTGGCAACGAAACATTTGCCTCCGTCAACAGAAGAATATCAAACATCTCAGATTGTGAAACAACATTCCAGAAAGCCGCCCCGACTTCGAAAAGGCCCTGAAACAAAATGGACACACAAATAAGATGAAGTATGAGCCCCGTCACTAAGCAACGAAAACAAAGACAACGAAGCAGACAAATCATTTGGTACGACCCCGTTCAACAAAGCGCAGTGAAAACCAACATCGGCAGAAATTTTCTCAACTTGATTAAGATCCACTTTCCAGAAGGCCATCCTCTACACAAATCCTCCCTAGATTAAGTAAACTAGCGTAAAATGATATAAACCTTACGTTTTTGGTAAGATCGGACACTGCTCTTTATGAGAAACACAAGCTTTAGCAAAATAAATTTATAAACATAGAATAGGATGACTTTAATATGAATTTTTTGACAATTTGGAAATGTTTTACCCAAAATACTATGTGACAATTGTGAGTTACTTTTTATGAACAAAATTTTGACAGCGTTTTGTGTTAAACATTATTTATTCTTACATATTGAACAAAAAAGTAAGTGTTAACATGCAATATTTTACAGTAAACTATTTCTCTGGAGTCAATTTTGCATTGCGTGTATCGTATGAGGTACGCAAAAGCTAAGGGTAAAGGGGTACAACATTCTTTCCTTGATGTAGTAAACTGGCTTGCAATGCCATATACCGGTACCTTATAGTTTTAGAAAGCTTAGATACTGACTTTTGCCAATGAAGCAAATCAAACAGATTTATAGCTTTTATTTACTAGTTGCAATGTGCTGAAGAAAAAAAAATGCATGTCAAAATTGAGTATTTACCATGCAGATTGTCTCTAGTCGTTAAACTTACCAGTTTTGCTACACTGGTATATCGTGAATGAGCATTTTATTGCTATGCAATGAAGTAATGCACAGCTTTGAAAAAAGACTTTAAAGCACATCAACATATTGTCATTTCTCCTTAAAGTAATATAAACTGTTGATGACTGTCTATTTTTATAAATATACTTTTTAAACATTACACTATAAAATAAGTTTGACTGGACGTATTTGGAAAGTTTTCTGTGCCTTCTGGTCTTGGTGATACAGCAAACATCACTATCGATCTATTAGGCCGTGGGCTAGAGGGAGCCTACGTGCATCTCCCCCCGATAACAATGCCTCATTTTTCAGAAGCATCGGGATTCTTGGAAAACGAAATGGGATTTTAACAGAAAAATATATTTACTCACTAGAGGTCATGCTTTAAAGAGTACCGCAAAATCACGAGTTTGCAACAAACATTATATCAAACCTGTCTTCTTGTCAGTCATCAGTTGAGCTTCCTTTTTAACATGACCTGGCTTTTTATTAGAAAGGCAATTTATTTGTCTTCAAAATGATACATTGTAATATGCAATATTTTCTATGATGATTCCATTTACTTGAATCCTCAACACACGATGACCGACATTTTTTGTTGTAATTTTTATTTTCTCTGTCACGTGATTAGTTTTTGAAAATGGCGGGAAATATAATAAAATGATGTTAAAACTTTAAAACTAAATTTACATGAATTCATAACAGTTTCTATAAAACAGCTAAACATATACACTTACAATATACACACTATCATACACAAAATGCAACAACTAAGGGGATATGAACCGTTTGTGGAGTTGCTTTCCCTTTATTTCATCCTCGCCATGGCTAAGTATTATATATATGATTTTTTCAGTCATTAATGGATCTTATTCAAAGAAAACTCTTGGGAAGCATAGGATATTTTGAGATCGGTTTTTTACAAATTCGCACCTATTGGGTTTTAATTTTGTGTCATATTGCAAATCGCCCCTTTGCCTGTGACACCTGTGTGCCTCTGACATTCTCTTATATCATCAGTGTCTACAATAATGTCCCCTTCCTTTGTCGAACGGTTTGATTATTATTTTGTCATTTTTAGCTCACGTGTGTAAACACATGGGCTAATGTCATAGCGATGTCTGTGTGTGTGTGTGTGTGTGTGTGTCTATCTGTTTACACGATAACTCCAAAACGCCTAAACGGATTCAAGTCAGATTTGGTACACAGGTACCATATGCTACTTGCAAGAACTGATTAGATTTTGGTTAGTGTGGCTTGCATATTAATGAAGTTATGCAATATTTTTTTTTCCGTACAATGGTTTCCCTGTGGAGACGGTAATGACAATGTAGACATATATCAAGATATACTCCACAAAATTTCATGAAACTTCTCACAGATGACAATCTTAGAACATTATGATGATACTGTGAGTGTCATGTCAATTATCTTTCATTTGCATATTAAATGGACTTTTGTTATTAGTGACATAACTCTGGAATTCCTGCACCAAACTTGATGATACTTGCAACAAATATTGATCTGATATATATCTAATTATACTTAGAAGCATTAAGCAGTATCAAGTTAATAAATAGCTCATTTGCATATTTTATGAAAGTTTGTAATTAGTCATATAACTCCGATATAACGTCACCAAATGTTATGAAATCTGCTGCAGATACTGATCCGATTGATATCTAACTGTAGTAGTGTAAAGTATTTAGTAGTGTGGAATTAATTAAGGGTTCATTTGCATATTCAATGAACCTTGTAATTAGGTATATAACTCTGAAATTACGGCACCCAAGTCAGTGAAATCGGGTACAGATATTGTTTTGATAAATATCTAATTGTATTGAGAATCATTTGGCAGTGTCAAGGTAACAATAGGCTATTTGCATATTTTATGAATTTTTGTAATTAGTGATATAACGTTATATAACTCCAAAATATCTGCACCAAATGTGATGAAATCTGCTGCAGATACTGATCCGATATATATCTAATTGTGGTGTAGAGCATTTAGTTGTGTGAAGTTAATTAAGGGTTCATTTGCATATTTAATGAATTTTGTAATTAGTGATATTCCTCCAAAATTACAGCGTTAAATTTGATGAGCTTGCTACAGATGTTGATCTGATATATGTCCAATTGCACTGAGAAGCATTGAGCAGTGTCAAGTTAATAATTAGCTCATTGGCATATTTCATGAAGTCTTATAATTAGTCATATAACTCCGAAATAACTTCATCAAATGTGATGAAAACTACTGCACATACTGATACGACAGATATCTAACTGTGTTGTAAAGTGTTTAGTAGTGTAAAGTTAATTAAGGGTTCATTTGCATATTTAATAACTTTGTAATTAGGTATATAACTCTGAAATTATGGCACCAAAATTTTGTGAAACGTGCTACAGATATTGATTTGATAAATATGTAATTGTGCCATGAATCATTGAACAGTGTCAAGTTAATTTAGGGTTTATTTGCATATTTAATGAACTCTGTAATTAGTGAAATTACTCTAAAATTACGGCATTAAATTAAATAAAACGTGCTACAAATGTTGATCTGATGGATATCTAATTGTCACATAAAGCATTGAGCAGTGTCAAGTAACTAAACAGATCATTTACATATTAAATAAAGTTTTATAATTGGTGATTAAACTCTGAGAGTACTGTGCGAAGTGGAAAAAAACCTGCTACATATAGTCATTGTTCCGTGAAGCGTACTACTATTAATGAACCTGTTGTAAAACACGTGAGCATATTCAGTTCATATCTGGTTCCATTGTAATTGCCATGGCTAATTAACATTTTGCATAAAACAGCTAAACATTAAATACACTTACAGTATGCACACTATCATACACTAAACGCAAACAATTACGGATATAAACTTTGTGTTGAGTTGCTTTCCCTTTATTAGATCGTCGCCATGGCTAATTAACACTTTACATAAAAGAGCACAACATAATACATACTTACAGTATACACACACTCATACACAATACGCAATAAAGCTAATTCAAACATATGGAAGATTTGTGGCGTGTTTTCCCTTTACTTAATTGATTAATTAATTAATTAATTAATTAATTAATTAATTAATTAATTAATTAATTAATTTATTCGAATATCCAACAGGAGTAAATTCCCTATGACAGGATCCTCAAAACATTGAAAATACATAAAATTACAGACAAACATATAATTGACTCAAAAGACAATTACAAAGAACATACAAATAATGAGTAAAAATAGTTAATTACACTTGTTTTACAATGGCTATATCTATCAAAATGCCAATACTCGAGCGTAATTTTTAAATATCGTTATAATAAGTGCTTAAAGCATGTGGCAAAAAGGAATGTTTATCGAACATTGGTTCTGGAAAAGGGTACCTGAAATGGTAGGTTTAACCGTAGACTACGTAGAACGTTCAGTGTAATTCGAGTTTAATGAGAACAGTTTACCACAGAATGAACACATTTGTAAAGGAAGGTAAGATCGGAACTTTGCTACGATTGTATAAAGTAGACAAATTGAAATATTCGCATAATTCTGTGTATCCTGATGAAAAGTAGCGCATATTAAGTTTAAAACATAAGTACTTCATAAATTTCATTTGAACACGTTCAATATTAACAACAAGATTCTTCTGCCACTGATTCCAGATAACATGACAGCATTCAAGGCCGCTGCGTACCAGGGTGATATATTTATTTAAATAATAACACATTAGAAGCGAGGGAAATAACACAATTTATTGCTTACCAAAGGGGAGGTGGTCATGATCGAAATATTGATCATGCCCTCACCTACGGCTCTGGCATCATCAGTATTTTGATCATGACCACCAGCCCGAGGGCAGGCAAAAAATCGTGATCAATATTGCCTTAGCTCTCATGTGTTATTATTTTTAATACACCGAACAAGCAAACATGCAAAGACACAAAAACACAAAGACTTCTTCGAGTACAGTTCGCCTTTCTGAGTCCGGACCTCAGCGTAAAATGTTGTCAGTGCCGAGTCTAGGGTTGCCGCTGAAAGTTTGCCGATCTCCTCGGCGGCGTATCCAAATTTGTTGCTTGCATAGTCGCTGAACACAGAAATTGCATTCTTTGTTGCCATTTGCTTTTCAGAGTTTTGTTAACAAGGAATGATTCCTTTGACAGACAGTGTTCACTATTATTAAGTCGATTCAAGTATTTGGTCATCTCTTTTGAGTGAAAATTTCGATGGGATAACGACCGAGTTCGCTGTATATCGCAAGTTTTGATGCGTTTCTTGTAATTCCCAATAAGAACCGGCAAAAGCGGAACGTCTTCTATAGCTGATTTTGACGTACACTCGTGTCCCCACACCTCACAAACATACACAAGAATGGGTCTGATAAGTTTATCAAATAATGATTGTGCTAATGGGAAATTAAGATTTCTACCAATTTTTTCTTTTAAAAAGTATACTGCTTTCATACCCTTTTTCTTACGATTTTTCTGTCCTATTTTAAATTTTCCATTTGAATTTAAGACCAAACCAAAGTAGTTAAATTGTTTGACTATTTTAAGCTCCTTACCCCAATAAAAAATACTTCATTATCCAAATATCTGTTAGACTTATTAAATATCATAATATTTTATTTATCCGTGTTGACCGTTAAGTGCCATTTTGTAGTGTACGTGGCTAATTTGTCCAAACAATTTTGTAGTCCTTTTTGGACTTTGATAGAATGACGATGTCGTCAGCGCAAAGAAGACAGCTGATGCTAGTCTTATCAAGGGTTGGTGGGTCACACTTTTCATTATCAAAGATATTTGGAAGGTCATTAATGAACAGGTTGAAGAGTGTTGGACTTAGGTTAATTCCTGTTTTACCCCTACGGTAGATTGAAATTATTTGGTTAGACCCCCGTTAGTTTTAATCTTGTACGTCATATTGCTATACATGGATTTTATAATATTATACATTTTGCCTATTATATTGTTTCTCAGGAGTTTAATGTAGAGGCCACCCTGCCAAACACTGTCAAATGCTTTTTTTAAATCGATGAAGCACGCATACATTTTAGTATATTTTTACCTTTGTTTGTATTCGAACATTCACTATGATACGGATACCTATTGACAATGGTTTGTAATATAAACATATCATCGGAGGTACGGCAGTTTTTCCCACAGCAAAATTGTCGTTCAGTCAGTATCTTGTTTTTATTCAGGTATTCTGTCAATCTATGATTTAATATACTAGTGAATATTTTTTCCAAAACAGCTTGAAATAGCGATTCCTCTATAATTGAAGGGTTTGTTTTTGAGCCTGGTTTATATATTGGGACAATTAGGCTAGTATTCCATGATTTGGGCATTACTCGAGAATTAAGGACAACATTAAACAGTTTTCCAAGAGCACTTGTGAGATAGTATCCTCCACATTTAAACATTTCATTGCACAATTTATGTTCTGCAGATGATTTATTGTATTTGAGTTGCCTTATAGCGCGTTCGATTTCATGGTTTAGAATAGGACCGTTTAAGAAGTCGTTTGGTTTATCACAATCTGATTCAAGGTTCTCAAGTTCTTCCGTAATGTTAGCTTCGGTTGTATTGTAATGAATATTATCTGGATTACAATCGTTGTTGAGCAGCATTTTGAAGTGGTTTAATCAATCAGAAGGAGTGATAGAGTCAATTACAGAATTACTGTTACAATCTTCATTCATTTCGCGTAATAACTTCCAAAAGTGTGATGAATTACCTTTAGAATGTTCTAAATTAAATATGTTCAATCTTTTCATATCATTTTTTTTACTTTTAATGAGTTTCTTCCATTTTTTTTTCAGGGTGAATGCTCGTCCTCGAATCGAAGGGTTATTCGGATATTTCTGTAGCAACTTTAATGCGTTTTAAGCTGGTCACGAAGCTTGAAACAATGATGATTAAACCATTTATTATTACGTACTTATTTCTTTTTTTCTTGGGTTTAGGGGTGATCTTCAAACGCATTTATCAATAAGCGACGTAAGTGACTTTTCAAAGCTATACACCGCTTTATCTGGATCAATATAATTATTTTCAGATATGATATTGTTTATTAAGCTATTTTCGTGCTTGAATATTTTCGTGCTTGGGTGAACATACATTTTGCATGATTATCCCATATGTATCTTGCCAGTAGAGGGTCAAGCTCCTCTCTAAATATACTCTGCTTGTCTACAATATCGCCAAGGCATTGCGCGTTGACATAAAACGATAATGATGTGGGGCAATGATCGGAGATACTTGTAAAGTTATTGACTTTAAAATAATTGACTAAATCATAAATGGGCTTAGATATTATACCAAAATCAACGACACTACAGCCTTTAGGGGGAAAACATGTATACCTTCCAATGGTATCCCCATTTAGAATAATTAGATTACAGTTCAAACACAATTCAATTAATTTCTTGCCGAATTTGTTAACACTGCATTTTGATGCTATGTCGGAATTGTTTCTTATCCTGAAATCATCATTTGTGTAAATGTCCGGACAAGGTATATATCGTTTATTGACTTCGTCAACCACATCATTAGGCTAATCGAGCCTATTCTGGCATTGAAATCACCCAATAACATGATATCTCTTCTTGAGGAAAATTTGATGATATCTTTTTCTAGAATATCGAACAGATCCACATTGTTATATCTGTAACTTGTCGAATATCCAGGTGGGATGTAAATACATCAAATATATACGTCACTTGTGCTGTTCAATAACTTGTTGTCAATTTTGCACCATGTGAAATCTCTTGTATTGCTTTGTGCTACTGTTATATATCTTTTAAACTTACTTCTGTACATAACAGCAACACCCCCTCTCTGTCGCTTCGATCTTACACCTACTAATTTTCTGTCCGAATAAATTTATACTAATCCAAGTTACTAATCAAATTAACACTTGTACTTTCATTGAGCCAGGTTTCTTGTAGACAGATGAAATCCATGGATGATATGAAATTAGTGAAACATTCGTCTAGCTGTTTCTTGTACAACCATTTATGTTCCAACTGCCTACTTTTCAATGACGGCATAAAAACTCAACGTACGATTTCTTTGTCTCATGATCAGATGCCAAAGCAAATATAGCAATCGAATGCAATAATATCCAGAATGAAATCAACCGTGAAAAAAAGTAGTTGCCAATATAGTAAGATGGCAATAAAAAAAATAATGAGAATGTGCGATTGACAATAAGAACGCCAAATTGGAGTAACAACAAATATTAAGGGAAAGAAAACGGAAAAAAATGTCTGGTAACTGTGATTTGAGAATTCTTAATATAAATTAATATAAATGAATATGTCTGTAAAATGAACAAGCGTAATACTATAACCAACTGTATGCGTTTACACTTTTACGCTATTGGTAAAGAATGTGCGCAAAGAAAAAATAAACACGTATCGCGCTGTTCCGCTCGCAGATGTTCAATACTTAGAGGTTACCCAATATCGCCTGTTCCTTTGTCGTATCAGCATGATGTCATTTGTGTTGCGTCAGACACGAGACGAAGTCGAGTGTCCGACGTAGCACAAATTACACAAATGCAGACACGACACAAGGAACAGGCGATTTTGGGTAATAACCGATTTATCATATGCCATGCCCATAATTTTTGGGAATTTTACTTATAGAACGAAAAACCTTAAATTTTCAGGCTTTAGTTTGTTACGCCTTGCGCATAAATATCAGAATGTTTATGTGAACAGGCTTCATTCATAAAGTATACGACAAAGATGTCAACATAACGCGCGACATCGCTGCAAGTCGTGCGAACGGCAGAATGTTTGCTAGAACTTGACTAACAAATACCATGGGAAAAAATTTCAAGACTCAACGTGATATTTCCGTATTTTGCAACCAGAAATACCCGTGTTCCTCGAAGCCCTTCAAGTTTTTACGTCGGCGACATCGCTTCGCAGGCGGGGAGCGGCAGCCATTTTGTTGTTTACGTTGTTTACCACCAATAGTGCGGGAAAACTCTAAAACTGATGACGTTCATCGTGCATATCTCGACGTTTACCGTGAAATATCATGGCTGATATTTTACGGTGAACGTCACTAGGATGTTGCAATATGGGCATGTGTATATGATAATACCTGTTATTAGCAGTTTGTAGAGCCATATTCCTAAGGCAAGTTCTTAAATTGATCCATTTTTAAGACAATAGTGGACTTTTTTTATTTATCAGTCAAAGCCGACTTAAGTTAATCCAACTTGAACTGGCCACACCAATGGCACCTGCTGAAGAGCACACAAAATGACGTCATGAGAGAGTGGGCAAATCGTGAATTCTGGCTAATTGTCATATTGTAAAAAACTGAGCACAGTGATCTACCAAAAATTTGTTTCAAAAGTACAGAACATGTATGAATTAGATACTACTCAAAATTGACAATACTGAAAGGTTAAATATTTCATCAAATAAATATTTTAATCTCTGAAAGTTTGGCTGTAATAATGGCAAATTTGGTTAAAAAATAAATAATGCCATTTAGTCACATCTTTTTTCATTTAGTCTTTCCAGTTCAAAGTTTTACTTTTGTATTTTTTATGATCAGAATGTGAAAATCTAGAAAATCAAGCATGGTACCCCCATCTTTCTTTTAATATTTGATTATACTCATACGCCAGAATTCGAAAGTCCCCGATAACTTATACACTTTAAAGTCTTCTGGTCTTCCATGTGTTGCTCTCTGGCTTGATCTTGTGTACAAGTATGTTTCACTGTCATGAGCGTCATTTGGCCTAAACTCTTCTTCAATTACCATGTACATCAGAGTCAGAGCTTATAGTCACTGCTTAGGTATGCAGTAACAGTGACATTGGAGTAGAAGGGCGGTATCTGATAGTGACACTGCTCATAGGGAGTAGCTGTATTAACTTTGATAATTTTGACAATATTTTTATTCAATTTATACAACTGTGTTCTTGTTCTAACCCCTACAGCAGGTTGAACTGTCCAGTATTCAGCTTGCTATCAAAGCCTGTGTATGTGTTCCATGTATTTGTGTCACTGTTAACTGACTGTTAGTCTGGACTCTTACGAAATTATGACCTAATACATATTTATATGTACAGGCTTTGTCGACTGAACATTGTGTGTTTGAGCATGCTGTAGGGAAACAACAAGAAACCTTAGTTGATATATTGCACAGAAATATTGCAAAAATCATCATGAAATATTTAACCTTCCAGTATTGTCAATTTTGTAAAACTTTTACAAGTAGCATCTAAGTCATATATGCCTTGTACTGTTGAAATATATATTTTTTGGTGGGTCATTGTGCTACGTTTTACATTATAACAAAGAATTAAGAATTTGTATAGTCTCTGACGATCGTCATCTTTGGATTAACTCAAGTCGGCTTAATAGACTGATAAATCCAAAAAGCCAACAAGTGCGTTTAAAAGTCGTCGT
This sequence comes from Ptychodera flava, assembly GCF_041260155.1. Taxonomy (NCBI): domain Eukaryota; kingdom Metazoa; phylum Hemichordata; class Enteropneusta; family Ptychoderidae; genus Ptychodera; species Ptychodera flava. The sequence continues at coordinate 5,481,494 of NC_091944.1, read as the reverse complement.
AGGAATATGGCTCTACAAACTGCTAATAACAGATAGGTCAAACATCTGCGAGCAGAACTGCCAAAAAAATGTGCAGCTGTATGAAAACGGGAAGGGGCTTGTAAAATGTTGATCATGTAGACGGGGGGGGGGACTTGCAAATGTTTTGAGGGTACTGAGGGGGTCGGAAAAAAATTCAATCCTGTTCCCATTTTTAATTGTTTGATAATGTAATCATTTGATGATCTTCAAATGCGACATTGATAGCTTACACTAGACATTGTGTCAGGTGTAATGCTTTGCCGACTGATTCAATTGCTCCATTGTGTGGTGTACATTAACACAATGTCTATAGTGTAAGTTAACAATGTCACATTGGCCGGAACTTTTATTGTCTCAATTTTCCGTATAAAGTCGTCTGTTGTATCCTTGATGTATGTTGGTTGTTTCTTCAGGATTTCTTTAAGAAAATAGTCGATGAATTCTGATATTTGAAAGGTCGGACTGCATTTATAATGGGCGCAGTGTGAACTTTGTTTCTGGGGGCGGCATTTTGCTTATTTTTAGAAGGAGGTACCAAAGAGGTGTTACTATTTTACTGTTAACTGGATTACTCGCCATGGCTAATCAACACTTTACATAAGATAGCGAAACATAATATACCCGTACCATATACTATACACATAACGCAAACAACTAAGATATGAATGATATGTAGAGTTTCATTCCTTTTATTACATAAGCAAAATGTGACTAATCAATACTTTGCATAAAACAGCCAAATATAATATACATGTACACTGACAAGTGATAACAGGTGATTATCCATCAAAACAAGATTTCAAGAGAAATTCAAACTACAATGACATCAATAATGCATAAGAGCTATCCAACACACAGTTATTATATGCTGTTGTTGTTCAGCTATATGGGAATTAGAAAGGGAAAGCCCCAGTGCGCGTATCATCAACAAACAATAAATATATTGCAAAATGGAGTTCAGGTATTTATTCTCCATAAGTGGGCATTATTCGTATTTACTACACAATTTTTATGAATATACAAAATAAGTCAAGATATTCACCATTTAAATAAAAATGTTCAATAAGAATATTTTGAAGTTCATAGCTGTATTCTACATGCAAAATGCATTTCATTTAATATATCACTCGATAGTTTAAAAGTATCTTTAGAGTACAAAACCAAGGCATTTGTAGCCTCATATCGGATTTAGGCAAATTAAGTAACCGTGTGAATTATACTGAGAGTTAGAGCCCTATTTGGCAGCTCAATATCGTCAATTTTGGTAAGCAGAGGTAATAGGCTTTCAAAAGATGTATGGTGTAGCTGTATGATATGGTTGTATGTTACAATTTAAAATATCGTTATTCAAAAGGAGGAATTTTTTTCAATATAAATGTGAAAATATTTCAGTAAAATCACATTAACATCTCTTTAGTAAGGAATATTTGACCTCCAGGACAAAATAAGAATTTTACACCCATTTTATTCATTTATCTACATGAAGCGAAGGAAAAATTAACCATCCATGTAACTAAAGTGTGACCCTGACCTATATACGAACTCACGCATGCGCAACAGCTGGCAGCTTGCGCAGCAGTGCATTGTCCTGAACTAAGCGGGGAAATTCCCTGCTGAGCATGTTTATACACGTTCCGAAGGTGTACGGGAAATTCCGTGTGAGTCATCACCATCAAACTAGCCTATATAAAGGAGCCCCGTTGTCAGTCCGGCCGGCCGGTCGCGGAGTCTAGCTGATGTTGAACACGAAGTTCCTATCGGGGCGAACTTGTTCACCTGATAGATAAAATTTTAGTAATTTCCTCTGAACTTAAAATGTGACGGAAGACCATTACTTCAAATAATATGAGACGTTTCAGATGAATGGTACTGATATCTAAAGTGTTCACTCTTTTATCTCTACGTACAAATGTAGTTCCTAAGTCGTTCTCTATTCTATTCCCACCAACAAAACATTCAATACTCATTTCCCCTCCCCGATCTTTATCAATACTTATAATAATATCACAAGTTGTTCTGTTATCTGTTTTCATAGCATAATATCCAACCAAATCGTCAAACTCGTCTCCGTAGCTAACTTTACACATCTAATGAGAACTGTACCATGTTGAAGTATTTTCATATTATCAGTCATCTGTTGATTTACTGTCTGTAAAGTTAATTCAGCTGCTTCATCACCAACACTTTTAAGACCCAGTTTCTTTAAAGTTGTGTCCCAAAATAATCTAACTGGAACTCCGCTAGCTGTATACGAGCAATAATTCTCCCCTCGTTTATCCACCTTCTTAGTGTATTATCTGCCTTCATTATTGTATTAAGAGGACTAATTTTAAGGTGAATTGGTATACCAAGAAGTGCAATGTATGGATTCGTAGGAGTAAGCCAACTACGAAAATCTAACAATTTATATTTGTTTACATTGCTATCAAAATAAATCACATTCGGAGTTCCTGGTGGTTCAGCAACACCTCCTGCAATTTCACTATCCAATATATCTAAGATGTTACGCGGCACATTATAAGGCATGAATTTCTGACTATCCCCATCCCATGTCAGAGCAAAAGGAGTAGGATCATTCGAAGCCTTTGTGGCGTCAATTACAGTTTCATCAATGTCTTTAAGTTCGGAAAATTCTACAGCATGTTCGTGGGGTGGCGCCGCGGCATTGGCTAAAACGAAATATTTTCGCGGTCTTTATAACGAAGGACGTAATCCTTATTATGATTAGCAGCCATCTTAGTATTATTGTTAACTTTAACATCACTCAGATCTTCAAGCTCAAGATTTTGCATACGAATTGTACCTAGACCGAAGCACTTGGATCAGACATAATTATACTATATACAGTGAAAATTAAAATAATACCTTGTAATATACACAACCATGGCTTCAGCTATAGGAATGACAGTTCTCGGTGCTGTATTAAATGCAACAGCATTCACAGGAGGAAATATTATCGGACAAAAGCTTTCTGGGAATGGTGAGGCTCTTATTGAAGAGAAAGTTCGACATGATAAAGCATTAGAAAAATTTGAACATGATCGCAACGTCTGGTCAGAAAAAAGATTACTACAGGCTGACTGGGAAAGAGAAAATCAAGCAAAGGATGCGCATGCTGCGGCAGAATTAAGAGATACAGATGCAGAAATCCTGGAAGAAGCAGAAGCGGTGCAAAGCAACTCTACGTCAAGTCCAGTTCAATTCTCAGATTATTATCAACCCAGCCTGAGCAAAAGAAATATGAGATGATCTATATTGCTGGAGGATTAGTCGTGGGATGGTTTATCTTCCGATAGGGTTACACCGGTAGGGGGCTCCTTCGGAACGCTTCAGAACGACTACAGCAATTCAATACAAAAGCTAATTGGCCAGTTATTGAAATCGATCATGTTCCCATCCTGATCTGTTATCCAGATACGCATTGAATTCATGTAATCTCCCCCTTTTCTCAATGGCATAGAAATTGCTCCGTTTTTAAAATCGTAAGTAACCTTTTCACTTATTTCTCTCGTATCCCGGATGGGAAGTATTTGTAAACAGTTCGATACTTTCCCCTGTATGTATCCTCCGGAGGCACCCGAACCAAATGAAACATAATTTCCAGTAACATCGACTACATCTGAATGAACTATATATTAGTGACTGTTAAGAAATCCACTTTCTTCGGACTCATAGTACTTTTATAACTGGGTTGTTCTCAGGTTTATCTGAAAAGCCGACGACGTTGGCGAAGCTACCTGTGGCATTGAAATAGACTTTAATATCTTTAGCCAAAGTTAGATAAACATGGTTTGTCGGCAGATGTTTTTCAAAATTAATTTTTTGCTTCAACCCGATTGCTTTGTTTAACGTATCGATATTGTAGTTACCTGGACGTATTGATTTAGTCTTCTTCGGTTGGTCACCTTCTTGATATTTTATTACATTATTCGTCGATGTTATGTTATGCCATGAATTATAGTCCACACTCTAGCAGTCTTATCTTCGTAAACTGTGTCGTGTCAATGCAAGGGTAAAAATTAACAGTAACAGGTTCACCTGTTTTGCTTTCAATCCAAATGATCATCGTTGTACGTTGTATGTATATTACTAAGTATAAATGTTCGATGAATATTATTATTACGAAGTATAAGGTTCTGCAGGAATAATATTTTTCTGTTCAAGGAGATCTTTGGTCGCAACCGCGGCAGCAGTCGCACCGCCTAATTTTGCCAATCGAATTAAATTTGGTCGACTTGGATCGCCCATATCCATCTTCAAAAATTTGCTGGAGATCATAAGATATCCCATCGCAAGTCCTGCGATTACAATTCCATCGTACATTGTGTTTACAACTGTTTTAGTATCCATGATTGCTGACTAGTATATAAAATAAAAAATAAAAATAAAAAATATGGGGAGTTAATCCATCTCATACAATGTAGAGGAGCTGGCCCCCGGAGCCGCTACTGGCTCTGTTTTTTCCGCTTTCTTATTTTGGGGAGGATCTTTCCGATCTGAACTCGATCGATTAACGGGACAGGGGGTATGCCGAGCACGCCCCCAATATAGCCCTAATGCAGTCAATGAAACTCCCACAATTCCTAAAACAAGATAACATTTATTATACCAGCGTGAATTATTATCACACTGTTCTTTCATTGTAGGCGGTAGGCTTATACAGTTTGTCGCTACCGCATCACTCCCCTCCCCTCCCTCCCCCTTCATTGCTTTTAGTTTCTTCTCCTTGTTTTGCCTGTTCCATTCCGCTAATTTCTTCCCTGCAGCAACTCTCCCTGGATGCTTCGTCGGTAACGTAATTTTCTCTATGTTGCGCTGTGTCGTAGGGAAGGTCGTCCCTGACGGAGTCGTTTGCGGTGTGGGCTCCGTCGGCGGGGCTTCTGACGGAGTCCCTAGCGGAGCCGTTTGCTGAGTCGTCGAAGTTGAATCCATTTATTTCAGGTACTATATTAAACCCGATTTTTTTAAAATTTAAATGTTTACCCGTAATTAAACCGGTGGAAATTAGAGCAATCACGGGCCCCATGTGTACGCTATCCGTCCTGATAATCGTTTTATTTCACTGTTTAGAATAAAATCCTTTTAAGATCAGTGGCATAGTTATCTCGGTCATCGATTGGAACTACTGACTGATTGCACGGGCTCCTAGATCTATGAAACTTTGAGTGATGGTATCACTTATAAGAGAACTGTATTTCGCTTCATAGACTTTAAAGGCTCGTGTTATGAATTCATCTTTCCAAGTTTCCACTTCTCTAACTGTAAACTCCTTACCAAAAAATAACTTACTTTGACCACTTGCGATGACACAGAGTATTTTTTCACGTTTTGTCTCTATTATGGATCGATTATTGTCCGAAGGCACCGAAGGCGCCGAAGCCCCTTCGGAATGCGCTGCCATATTTGCCGCTGCTGATGACTTTATTAAATTCTCCATTGTTTGCAGTATGTTATCTATTCTTAGTAAAAAATAAAAAATTCGTTTAAACCTGAATCCGAAATAAAGTATTAACATAGTCTGGAATGTTAGTACCCCTAACAGAACCGTACCGACAGGGATTCCGACAGGGATTCCGGGAAAATTCTCCTCCATTTAAATCTATATGTATATAGAAACACGAATAATGAGTACAGACTTATTCCCAGTTGCTTTTCAATTGAATAAGACGAGCATACCAACAGTACAGCATGCTGATACCCCCCCTTCCAAACCGGACGGGGGAATAAAACCTATTCTCATGGACTTAGAAATATATGTAACGCCGACAGATAAATTTACTTTCCACCCGCGGGATATATTTAAAGATAACGTAATCACTCATCGATCAGCAAAAGAAAGTAATGTCTGGCTGGGCGGGCCAAACATGAAATACTGGGACCAGCAACTGAATTTCGCTGTATGGTGTAGCACTACTGGTTGCGGTATATCATTCGCCCATCTCTTTGATAAGAAATTTCCTCCGCAAATACGATCATTCTGCCGTTTCCATGTATATTTTACAATACGTCGTATCCTTCATGAAATGGACGTTGCACTTCCAGACGATACCCCCACCTTCAAAGCGGGCGACAATCCGTACAATCTCGTCCAATATGAACTTCTATGTACTGAATTTGGAAATATAAGTCCAACGAAGTCCGACTTTCGTTATCGAAAAGGTCAAAATAAAGGTCTTGGTTATGGCTATGAATATTACACTAATCGTGGGCCTGTTCGACAGCCAAAAGCGATATACAACGGTCGGGACTTTTTCCTCTCCGCCGACGGAGGCGTTTTCTATACACATACCATTTTTGGAAAGAAAAAACATGTACTGTCCGACAAAGAACGACCGCACTATTATTTCTTCCGAAATGATGGATCGGAGGGACAATACAATAGTTTCATTCCTCTGAAGGGAGACTCGGGACTAACAAAGGCCGGTCTCGCTCGCCTCAATGAAAGCCTTGAAGCCTACGTATATTGCATACTTGGCGCACAAGCAAATATTCGTAGTACCATAGTGGGCGATACTGGCAGTGCAGAGCAAGTCCGAAAAGAATTCGGTGTTCTCCTCGAAGATGAAATTCGCAATACCGACAAAGTAATTAGTTATAGGCGATATCAAGACACAATAATGAATACTGGTGTAAAACTTGATATGGCAGTTTCACCCAATTTACTTCTCTTGCCGTCTGAGATGGTCATCCTTTCGGGCCCGGCGATCTCAGGTTATAATAATGAATTGCAATACGCAACAGAATCTATGTCCTTCGGGGTGAACGGTGATATAAACACGGAAGTTCGAGAAAGTGCTGTACACGAGATGGAAGGAGGGGAGGAGGGGGGGGATCCTGTGAAGTGGCAGGACGAGCCCGGAGTGTCACCACCACCTCACAATGACACGACTCGGTCCCCGAAGGTCCTTCGGAACGCTTCGGAATGGGCAGCAGCAGTGACCGGCGCAGACCCTATTCATGAATATGGTAAATTGGTTTGTTATCTTTAGCAATATTCATTACATTTATGTACAGTATATAGATCCGATGTATGCAACTGTACCATTCAACATGATTATAACTGGACCGACAAATTCTGGCAAAACGGAATATGTAATGGATCTCCTCACCGGTCCGTACCTAGGAAAATTCGAATATATAGTTTTCATTTGTCCGACATTCATGAACAATAAAACGTATAATAAAAGATTCATTTTCACCGATGACAACGTATTTGTGTTTCCGGTCGGACTCGATGCTGTGGATGATACACTAGCCTTCGTACGTAACGAATGGGTCGGTACAAACACTTTAATAGTACTCGACGACTGCGCCGCGTCCAAAGATATGAAGAAGCGCAGTGACGTTTTAGTCAAACTTGGTTTCAGCGCAAGACACGACGGACTATCTGTCTGGGTTCTGACTCAACAATATACTAGTATTAGTAAACCATTCAGGGAAAACATACAGATGTTAGTACTATTTTACACACCGAGCAAGACAGACAACAAAACTATTATTAAAGAATATGGAATGGAGGTGTCAGAACGGGAGGCCACGGACCTGGTCAGACAATTGAAAAGTAGGCCATTCAGTAAACTAGTATTTCATTTACAGCATCCGTACGACATAAATTTTTTCGTATAATATAGCAATTATGGAAGCTGAAGCCGAAGGTGACAACACCGAAGGAACTCTTAGAGAATTATATTACAACCCGAAAACTGGTTTTGGAGGTGTACAAAAATTATATGACGCAGCACGGGCCAGCGGACTCCACGTCACTAAGAAAGAGGTACAGGACTGGTTAAAAACTCAGCTAACTTATAATCTTCATAAACCGGTCCCTCGTACTCGTGGCGCGTTCCGAAGGGGCCGGCGCGTTTTCGTAACATCGATAGACGCCCAGTGGGAAGCGGATCTTGTGGAATTCCTTCACCATTCGCAAAAGAGAATAAAAACATTCGATACATGCTAACAGTAATCGATGTGCTCAGCAAATATGCATGGGCCAGGCCGATACAGTCAAAAACGGCTGATGATACGTTACAGGCGCTACAAGACGTGATTAAGAAATCTGGGAGAAGGCCCGACAAACTTCAGACAGATGAGGGGCGGGAATTTACTAATCGAAAAATGCAGGGGTGGCTCCAGGAGGTGGGAATTCACTGGTTTCACACCTACAGTGACAAAAAAGCTAGCGTTGTTGAACGTTTTAATCGGACGCTTAAGACGATGATGTGGAAATACTTTACATACAGGCAGACACGTTCCTGGCTCCCCATTCTACCCCACCTTCTCGAGAATTACAATAACACCGTTCATGGAAGTATCAAAATGAAACCCAGGGACGTAACAGAGGAGAACGATTGGCAGGCATTTTATACACTATTCGGTCCTGAGTTGGCAGCCGGGGGAGTTAACCCTGAATTCAAGCCGGGAGAACGGGTTCGAATTACAAAATACAAGACCACTTTTAAGAAAGGATATTTACCAAATTGGACAGAGGAGATTTTCGTGGTTTCAAAAGTTGTGTACGCAGCTGGACTAGGAACTCCACCAGTTTACAAAATAAAAGATCTGAATGGAGAGGAAATACTTGGCACTTTCTATTCCGATGAACTTCAGAGCGCCCTTTCGGACGAGCTGTACAGAGTAGAACGAATTTTGAAGACGAAAAAAATTAGAGGAAAGAAATATTATCTGATAAAATGGAAAGGTTATCCAGAAAGTTTCAATAGTTGGGAGCCAGAGGAAAATGTTATTAGTACTTCGTAAGTTCCTGTCCATGGTACTACGTAAGTACTTCGTAAGTTCCTGTCCATGGTACTTGTCAAGTACTAACGTAAGTATTTACGAAAGTTATTCAATAAGTACCATGGAAAAGAAAAAGTCTTAATTTCTTGAAAGAAGAAAGTGTCAGTTTACCACCCCGCTTCCAACCACCTGGCCAAGTATTTATCATGTACTGTCGTAAGTAATGTTCACTTACTGCATCTTTTTCGGCCGTATGTGGATGAGGTGGTACCCCCTCAGTTCCTGAACATATTAAGTTTGCAAGATCTTCAAAACGACTTCTCATGTTACCACAGTCCGTTCTTTCGAGTCCCCCTTTTTCAGCTTTATCTATAAGTTCTGGTTGAAGTATAATGTACACAACTGACATGAACCATAGACAAGTAACTCCAAAGTCCACCCTTTTCATCATATCAAGTGCTCGTAAGTCAAACGGAGCATTATAAGCACACACTGTTTCACAAGCATTAAGAAGTTTGTGTAGGTTCTTGAGTGAGACTCGACGTTGTTCTAGTTGTTCTTGACCAGGTGGGAAGTACGCTTTTTCAAGTTCCTCCTCCTCGAAACCGTCTATTAAAAATCCCTGGCTGCCGCTATCGCGTGAGCTGCCCCATGCAATTCCAAAGTCAAAAGCTTGTGGAAAATCTACTGGTCCGACTGTCTCTGTATCAATCGTTGGATTAAGTATATTCTTGAGAACTTCAGGCGTAAGGGCTGACTAATTACCAAACATGGAAGCCTGTAGTCGTGGCAAATTTCTAAGAAAGTCTGTTTGAACTTGTTGTGAATCTCTTCTAGTTCTTCTAAGGCGGTACCGGTGATTTCGTACGACCTGGCTCGAGTCAACACATTCCGCCTGCAATAATCCCAAGGCATATCTTTGAATATGATAATGAAACTATGTAAATGGTCAAATGCTCTAGAAACAATCTTTTTTTCTTCCCACTCCGTGGAAACGCCCCGGATTCTAGAAAAAGTTAGATGTTGAATTATGGAAGAGTCACAAATAATGTAGCGTTCCGAAGGAGAGGCCCTCCCAGCCTGACATTGTAAACTAAGAGTATGTTCTATAAACTGATTCTGAAAATCGGCAATCGAAACGTGGGTGACACGCTCATTATAAAAGTCGGCAATGTTGCTAGAAAAACTAGTGTCAAATTCTGGTACGTGAGACGCAGACAAATTTACTGCATCGTAACTCTTACCACTTCCAGTTGGTCCATTTATGAATATGTATGACATTTTGGGGATACTATATCATAGAAATTTTTTTTTTTTTAAATTTTTTTTTTTATTAAGATATATACGATAAGACAATGACAATCCTTTCTATTTCAGATGCAATAAAAATACTTGAAACCGGAGAAAACATCAAAATTGATGATGGAGGCAAATTAGTATTTGGTGAATATGTAGATCCTATTATATATGTAGACAGTGAGCTAGAAGTGGTTTTCAATATCGGACCTAAGTACGGTTCAAAAGATCCAGCTACATGTGATGAAATGTGTGTCCGTTGGCAACAAGTCTTCAAAAGTTTACCGATCTGATAGTATTCCGTACCTTAGGGGAAAGTTTCGATGCAAGCACTGCTAAAAGTTATGCTGCAAGCCTGGCTGCTCACTCCAAGAATACTACCAGATTTTACTATCCATCTAAAGTGTATCAGAAGCGAGGGAGCGAGACACAGGGCGTGGCGTATTTTAAATTTCGATTTAAAAGAGGGGGAGGGGCTCACGATTTCGCTACATGTATTGATATGGTTCAAGAAATTGACTGTGCTTTTAAAGCAGTGAGCCCATTGCCAGTCCGAGAAAATCCTGCTATTGTACCTCGTAATATCCGGAAAGGTAGTAAGATAGAATTCTTAGCATTTAAACCGCGCTTAAATAAACGTGCCCTTTCTTTCACTGTTGAGAGATTAATATTTGTGCTGCACCTAATAAACCAGAAATTCAAGATGCGGAAGAAATAGTCGACTTAGAAAGATTAGGTGAGATATATAAACAAATAAATGCTGACAAAAATATTATAGTGGATTTTGATGAATTAGAATAGATATTTTCTTTTAATAAATTTATTTATGATATATATAGGACAGTACAATGGATCCAATCGTGAATGAATATAAGATAAACCAATTGGTCGATATACTTGACCTCGATTTAAATAGAGGGCTAGACACTCAGAATTATCTGTATACCATGACTCACACAGATTTAACAGATTCTTCAGGTAAAGGTTTTACTCTAGAAAATCCCTTCGGTAAAAAACATGGATAGATTTCAATGATCTTAGAGAAGAATTGGTGAAGAAATGGGAGAAGGTGCCGCCGCAGTTTATTCCAAGGAGACTTACTGTGCATTACAGCATAAAAAAACGTCGCTTACGGAGAGCATTCAAAGATGTAGTTATAGAAAAAGATTTTTCCTACGAAGTCAAGCGAGTCGAGGATATCGCGCAGATTGATATCGAAGGTATGGCCAAAGAAAGAAAGATGTACCGTGTTTATACAGAAATGGAAGTCAAATTCAAAAATCCAAAAGATCAAAGTGTGCAAAATCGTACACACTATGTTAACTATAAGGGGGGTATATACACAAAAGATAAGGGAGGGGCGGCAGTGAAAGAACAATTAGTAAAAGACTACAAAGATGGCTTGATAAAACTGAAGCTGTTGAGGGTTCTGGTCTAGTTCTCGAGGAGATACTTAATTTTAAAGTAAGACTGGTAGAATTACTACTTGGGCTGGCCCCGGCCCCCAACTGCCGGAATGGTTGAAAAATAAGAAATGTGTGAGCGATCTTGTGCTACTCAGAGGCGCCGAGAACTGCTTCCAGTATGCCGTCGTAGCAAGTTTAAAGTTAGCCGACCCCGAGTTTCGTAAAAAGAAGGCTGGTAATACCAGAAAAAATTGGAATACGTACTCTCCATTTATAGCCGATTACTGTTGGGACGGCATTCCATTTCCAACACCCGCCGATGATACTATTTTCGAGCGTTTTGAGCGACAAAATCCGAGCATCAGACTCAAAGTATTTCAGATCTGCGAGTCCGATCCCGATCCGTCCGGTATAACTGTGTTTTACGGAGCCCCTAACAGAACCCCTCACGGAACGGTTCCGATAGGGGAAGGTGGAACCCGTCCCGGAACCGTCCAGACAGCGAAGATTTTACTAATAGTCGGCGCCGATGGCAACCCTTCGAGTCACTATGTACCAATTACTGCGGAAAATCGCCTTCTTAATTCTAATAAAAATCGTAAGAATGTGCACAGACGGAAGTGTATTTGTACGATTTGTGGAAAAGGATTTGCGTCAACAGGAGAGTTGGAAGAACATGAGAATTATTGTGGAACAGACACTGCCCAGCCAGGTTTTCCTAAGGAAGTATGTCAATTCGAAGGACATCGGAAGAAGGTCCCCGCCCCCTACGTCGTCTATGCAGATACTGAGGCAATTATTGAGAAGGGGACCGGTCGACATATTCCAATTTGTCTTTCGTATGTTATGGTGGAACGGGGGTGGGGGTTAATTCCTTCGGAACGGCGGCCCACCGTTTATGGTAAAAGAACATTCACAGGTCTCTCCTGTGTTACAGACTTTCTAAAGGATATGAAAGAACGGGCTGAGAATTATTCGAAATCGTATTATTTGAAAATAAAACCAATGAAAGATCCTTCTAATTACGGCAATCCAGTCTGTATTGCATGTGGAGAGCCGGCAGGATACCTAGACGGTGATGATACTTTTTATTGTGAAAAGTGCCGTCCGTTGAGAACCATTCCTATCTACTTTCACAACCTCAAGGGATACGATGGTTCTTTTATTTTGAAAAAGTTACATGAAATCGACGTCGGAGGGGGACCAGAGCCTAAAATCATAGCTAAGACGGGCAATGGTGGAATTATGGGTCTCTCGAAAACATTTATTTTTCACGCCTCAATTGTTGTCGATGGGGAGATGGAGATAAAGAGACGCCACTTTTCTATAAAGTTTATGGACAGTGCTCAGCTGATGATGGGGTCATTGGCGAAGTTGGCAACGACTGTGCCGGACCACGGATGGACGGCAGTACCACTTACGTACCCGGACATTCAAAGGGCGAAAGGTTTCTTCCCCTACGAATATTTAGACTCGGTTGACAGACTGGGAGAGGAGGAGCTCCCGGAGAGGGAGGAATTTTATAGCGAATTGACGGAAGAGGGGATTTCAGAGTCCGATTACGAACATGCTTTGCGAGTATGGGACGAAGTTGGATGTAAGACGATTCGTGATTATATGGAATTCTATTGTGAGACGGACGTTCTACTTCTTGCAAACATATTCGAAAATTTCCGTGACACATGTTTAGAAGCATATAAGTTAGATCCAGCCCACTATATGTCAGCGCCCGGCTTGACATGGGATGCTATGTTACTTTACACGGGTAATAAATTTAAACTCATTCAAGATGCTGAGCAGATGAAATTCATTCAGAGGGGAATACGAGGAGGTATCAGCCAGTGTAATATTCATTATTTACAGACAAATCATCCGGCTTACGCTGGCCCCGCCGGCGGGAATTACGATCCAGAGAAACCAGTGACCGAAATAAAATATCTCGATGCAAACAATCTCTACGGCTGGGCAATGAGTCAGGCAATGCCTACGGGCGGACTTCATTGGATGAAGATAGAATGGGAAGAAGGGGGCGGAGCCGGAGCCGAGGGCGGAGCGTGGGGACCTGGTTCCACCTTTCCACCAAGTTTTCTAGAAGTAGACTTAGAATACCAGCCGAATTACATCTAGAACACAGCGATTTGCCATTAGCACCGCATCACTATGAATTTCCGAGGCAGGGTGGTCGACTGATTACAAGTGTGATGGATAGAGAGTCCTATGTCTTACACTACAAGTTGCTGGAATTCTATCTTCGGATGGGAATGAGATTGAAAAAGATTCATCGGGTGCTTGCTTTCGATGAAGCTCCATGTCTCGCGAAATATATAGACTTTAACACTAAAATGAGGGCAAAGGGGAGGACAGATTTTGAAAAGAATTTCTATAAGCTGATGAATAATGCAATGTTCGGTAAGACAATAGAAGATGTTCGAAAGTACAGAGACTTTAAATTTGTTTCGGACTGGAACGACACGGATAGTGGACGTAAAAAGATTCAGAAGTATAATCCAAAGATGAAACATATAACTTTCATAACTTCCGAAGAGGATGGCGATTCCTGCGACAGTGCCCTACTGGAACTGAAAACGGATGAGCATAGATATGTAAAACCAGTTTTCATCGGCGCCGCAGTACTGGAACTTTCTAAGCTGCTTATGTATGAGACGCATTACAATTACTTTCGAAAACAGTTCCCTGGAATACGATTAGCCTACATGGATACTGACAGTTTTGTTTACAGTGTGCCGATCCCGGACCCGGACGTAACTTTCAATGATATAGTCCGAGAAGATGTTGAAAAGAATGGTGAGAAGTCTATATATGATACTAGTGGGATGAGTGGACCCATGGTAGCCCCCGATTTTCCGAAGATTAATAAAAAAGTGATAGGTAAATTTAAAGATGAGTTGAATGGTGAACCTATTCTTGATTTTGTCGGCATACGCTCGAAAGTGTATGCTTTTCGAACTCCCGTTTCCGAGACGAAAAAAAATAAAGGGGTGAAAGATGTTTGTGTTAGAAAACATTTAAACTTTGAAGATTATAAAGATCTATTTGAAACTGGGAAGGAGCCCGAGCGGGCACAATTTGTACAGTTTGTACGGAAAAAGGCTGGAGAAATCCGTAGTGAAAAGCGTAGTAAAATCATGATGGCGCCAAATGATATCAAACGTGTGCAGTTATACAATCCAGACACGGGCGAATGGCTGGCAGAAACATGGCCGATAGGACGGACGACGGGTTTAAAATTGTAAAGACTTTAATCTACTATTTTCAATAGAGACCAGGGCATCACTGATAACATAAATGTGGGCAAATATATTATCATTGTGAGCGTCATCGCCAACCCACGCGGTATCTTTCTTCAGGATCTCAAGTTGAATTCCGTCCTTTGTGTTCATTACTTTTAAACCATTTCCATGAAACTCAATATCTTTAAAGCTACGCAGATCGATAAACAGACAGAATTTATTCTTCAAATAATCGGCCTCATCTATATCAATTTCACACCAATCTTTATCTTCAGCAAAATACCGTCGCACCTCTCGCCAAAATTGTCTTGGTATCATCTTCTGAGCGTACACTTTATTTGCAATGCCTTCAATCATTACAGACACAGATTCAATGGAGGGGTTAAAGAAAGTTCACTGTTCAGTTCTGACTGATTCTGATTTTTAGTGAAGAGTATAGCGATACCTCTAATGCTACGTCGTGGTACATTTATATTTTCATTGATAACCGTGTCCGATTCTTTGAATGGGATTGTTCTAAAATAATGTATATGCTCGTAAAGGTAACTTTTTCCACCGTTGTAATAACCAGCAGTTGACCTCGCGAGATCGAGGTCAGAAATTGTCTCGTATTCCATTTGAATGTTTTTTAATTTATAATTGGTTGTAATCAGTTTATTACTGACAATTAATTGGGGGCGGGTGCCAACGTAATTTCCCATTCAATATGACTCCCTAACGCTTTTGGATATGCAACTCCATGGCCTGTTATGAGGGGATGAGTGAGACGAATAGCATATTTTGTTTTATATGTGTCGAAAAGTAAATTATCACCCACGACGGCGGCATCTGCATCGGCCGCGCCACTTCTCAATTTCTTAGATTTTCGTTCTGAATTCCGTACAGTGTCATGTTCGATCTCTCCTTTTTATGTTTGAAGAGATCACGATAGCATTCAATGAGGTTATATTTACTCAAATCGGAAAGTGCCTGGCCCTCAAATGTGAGTTTCATACGCTCCACCAAATTTTTTGCAACATTTTGTACTACATGGGTAGTTCCACCTCCCATTACTTCGAGATCAAAAACCAGGTCGAAAGTATCTGGAACTAAGAGTACTCCGCTTTCTAACTTGGACATCGTATGATAAGTGTCTGGCCTGGATCTGCCTCACTTGGATTATGAGCAATCACATGATGAGTTCTTTCTGACTTGTTCCATTCGGTATTCGGTTGGTGAAAGTCGGTGATAATGTTCTATCGTACCATTTTTCGTGTAATGTATATAGTAGAAGAAAAAAAGAAAATAAATCACATCTTACATTTCACTTCGTGTATATAATAACTTAGAAGAAAAAATCACATCTTTACGTAAATATTTCCGTCTGACTGAAAGATAAATCGATTGCCTGTGTCGCGAATCAATCGAAGAACCCAATATTCTTGGAGATGATGAGCCTCCTGGTCATCCTCAGTATCCTGGAATACAGCTATGAATTCTAGTCGCTTAAAGAAGTTAGTCTTTTGACATTCCTTCACGAAAGCTAAAATGTTATGATATAGATTATCATCTTTGAGTCGGACACCTGGATTTGCTCGAAGTATATGTCGATTTACTCGTCGGAGTTTGCACCATTCCAATTCGACGGAGAAACCAAACAGGTCTTTATTTTTAGAAAGAAACTTTGCAATATTCTTTTCACCAAACATGTTGATGCCATATTAGTACATAATTTTATTTATAATGACTAATGTTAATCCAGTTAAAAATATCCATAGCTGTTCTCCAACAAATCCAACAACTGATCCTGCTGTTTTTAATAGAAAACTGACGAGGGAGCCGATTAAACCTGGTATTGCAGCAGCACTTTTTGCGGCCAATGTTTTAACCATTCACCAAATTTCTTTACAATTTCTTTCGCTTTTGTATATACTTTGGGCGGACCTGAACCAGACCCGCCAGTTCCTGCTCCTCCTCCTCCTTTAGTCACAGCCAGGGCAATTGTTGATATTGCCATTCCAAGGGCAGTCAGTATTGCAGCGATTGTAATACCATTTCGTTTAAATAATTCTGTCAGCTTCAGCCTGAGTGACAATTCTGGATCAGAAATTACATCACGAAGAGACCTAGTCGTAGCCAGACTTTCACGTGCCTCACTGATCTTACCATGTTCGTATTCAATTCGATTGTCAACTTTAGCTTCTCTTGTTATGAGTTCAGCTAGTAGTTTTTCGGCTTTTTCTTTTGCTTGGGTGTGTTCTTCAGGAATTTCCTTTAACTGTTTTCAACTTCTCTTTTCTCTAGCCTTATTTTAACTTTTTCGTTGTTAAGCTCGCCAAGACGCATATTCGCAATCCTTAATTCATCATTAATAGCTCTATATTCTGGGTTTAGATTGTTCCATTGTTCGATTTTATTTTCAAAAGCTTGTATTTTATCTGCATTACCAGAAGCATCTTGTCGTAACTCTGTCAGTTCATCTTTGTATATACCCATGTCTTCTGGTGACATCTTCTCAGCTGGTATTTTATCATCTATCACATCTTTAGAATGCAATTCACGACTCACATTTTCGGGCTCTGCGCTAGAGCGGCCCCCTAATACTTCTCTCATAAATTCATGTCCTCCTTTTTCTCTCATTAATGTGGACAGCTTATAAAATCCACCTCCTCTATCTTTAGACAGCTTGAGGTTTTTATAATACAGCTTTCCATCCCTAACCTCAGATTCCGTAGCCAATACATTTAGTGCATCCGGATCAGTAATTTTATTATAGTCTAAGAATTGTCTAACCTTATATATTTTGCTTCCTACTCTAAGTTCATCCAACGACCCACCTGCGGGCTATCGCGTGAGCCAGCCTGGAAAGGATCGGCTTCTGCAAGGGCATTATCATCATAGGAAAAAGTTGTTTCAGCAGTAACATCGTCATCGTCATTTACATTTGCATCATCGAAATCCTGGAGTGCTATATTTTCTTCTCCTCCTTCTGCCATATTGTATTTCTATATTACTACAATTATTTTTATCTCCCCTTACATATACAGTAAAAATGCACATCTCAGTTGTTGAAAGCGTTGAACAATTGGCTGATTACATAGAAAGAACAAGTGCTGCATATCGACGAAGTTATAAATTAATGGGTCGAATTGATATGGCTCTCAATATTACTAAGGGAATTCTTGTAAGCTCTGCTGTCATAGCAGCAATTCCAACAGTTCCGGTACTGTTAGCCTTAACACCTATACCAGGTGTTGTTATTGATGTAATACAAGGGCAAAACAGGTGTAGCAAAGAGACGAGAGAAATATAAACATTATTATGTTCAATATAAACAGCTGCTTACACAAATACAAGAAAAAGTGCAACCCTTCGGAACGAGGAGGCTCCGGGGTCAGAACTTATTCAGGACATATTTCATCAGGCGCTAGAAATTCAAAAACAAGAAGGATTTAGTCCGCCGCTGGAGCGATATCTACGATATTATGGATTGAATGGATATGAAAGTTAGTTCGTACCGATAGGAACTTCGTGTTCAACATCAGCTAGACTCCGCGACCGGCCGGACTGACAACACAGGTAAAAAAAAGCTCCTTTATATAGGCTAGTTTGATGGTGATGACTCACACGGAATTTCCCGTACATGTATAAACATGCTCAGAAGGGAATTTCCCTGCTTAGTTCAGGACAATGCACTGCTGCGCATGCGTGAGTTCGTATATAGGTCAGGGTCACACTTTAGTTACATGGATGGTTAAATTTTCCTTCGCTCCATGTAGATAAATGAATAAAATGGGTGTAAAATTCTTATTTTGTCCTGGAGGTCAATATTCCTTACTACTACTCTTTGTATATCAGTTTTGTATTTTACATGCAAAAGCCTTTTATTTGATATATCACTCGTTGGTTTAAAAGTATTCTTATAGCAGTTACCAATGGATTTTCTAATTTTATATCGGATTTATGCGAATTGGATACCCTGTGAATCATGCAAATATAGGTCTACGGCCTTACTTGAAAGATCCACACTGTCAATTTTCTTGAAGTCGAGATAATGAGCTTTCAAATGGCGTATGATGTGGCCGTATGATATGGCTGTGGATGTCAAAATTTTGAAAATATCGTTATTCAAAAAGGGAAAATATTTTTTTCAATATAAATATGAAAATATTCAGTAAAGTCAATTTTAATATCTCTTTGGAGATAAATTTTGTATTGTACATGCAAATAGCTTTTATTAGATATATCACTCGATAGTTTCAAATTATGTTTAGAGTGATTAACATTAAATTTTTCAATTTTATATCGGATTTATGCAGATAGAGTATCTACGTGAATTGTGCAAATTAGGTGGTTATGGCCCTAGTTGGCAGCTCCACATCGTCAATTTTCTTGAAGAAGAGATAATAGAGTTTCAAATGAGGTATGATGTAGCTGTTTCTAAGATGGATAATGAAGTGTGAAAAATAGGAGTGTTTGCCGCTCACTATAGGCGACATTTTCATTGTGTTTGCGGTGCTGAGGACAATTTTTGCAAACGCAAATTGGAACATACCCTAAACATCTGCTCCATCAAGAACAGTGGGCCTCTCCTGCACAATGGCTCGTGATCATCTACAACTAGGTCGAATTTTGACATGCCATTTGAATTTGTAATCACAACCAATCTTCCAAAACTTGTTCTACTGAAGACAATTAACAGTTCCCAAACTATTTTTATAACAAACAAGGGTGCCCATTTTTACTATGGGAATTCAAACTATTAATGCCCGTGTGGTCAATGTGCAAAGCCAATCAAATCGAATCAGCATGGGATTATGATACCTGGTATCACACGAAGTGCATCAACATGGATTTACCTACATATTTAAAGTATACTGAGGACTATTCAATACAATTTGTGATTTCTGTACTCTCCCTCGGTGCTCTGATTCATTTTTTTCAACTTGTGATGATTCTCGCGATACTGACCTTATATCCAATGGTAATATATCATCAGTAACTCACACACTGTTAACAAATTGTAGCGAAATATTTCAAAACACTAAAAGTTTCAAAATAGCACCTATTAATACTGGAAATGGTGGCCTTGTCTACCATCTTGATGAGGTCAAAAGTGTCATTCATGACTTTAAGCCTTATGTACTGTGTGTAACTGAAACGTGGCTTGATAGTAACATAAATACAAACACTGTTACTATTGAAAACTATGATTTTATGAGACAAGATAATTACTCAAACACTTGTTATCAGGGTGTTGGTATTTATGTGCATAATGGAATCTCGTACAAACTGCGTTTCGATCTGGATATAAATGACCTGATGTGCATGGCAATCGGTATAAATGTGGAGAAAAAGAAGCCATTCCTTGTGACAGTATTATATCGACCTCCAAAATCAAACCATTCCTTTTACCAGTGTTTTGAGCATTTGATAGGAATGCTGGATAGCTCTAATTTGGATTCTTATGTCACAGGTGATTTTAGTTGTGACTACAATCATCGTTCAAAATGTGGTTCACTTGCATATAAGTTGAATAATATTGCTAACGATTATGATTTTCTCAACTGATTAAGCTTCCAACACGAATAACTGTAAACTCTAGTACTATGATGGACTTAACCTTTACGATCACTGATAAATCAACCTTAAGTGACGTAGTAGTGTTATCAGTTGCAGATCATTTTGGACAAATGTCCATCAAAACATAGCCACAAATATAGAACCACACATCAATTAAAGAAAGTAAATACAGAGGAGTTACTTGAAGATCTCAATCTTGTCCCATGGCATGTCATTGAGGCCATGGACAACATTGATGATGCTTGGCACGTATGGAAGTCTCTTATAATGATGTAATTAATACCCATTTACCAATGAAAACATTTAGATCTTTAAAGAAGCATTTTAAATGGTTTAATGAAGAAATTGCTAACCTGAAGCTAGTGCGGGATGAATACCAACAATTAGCCATTGAAACAGGTGACTCAGCAACATGGGCGGTGTATAGAAAACTTAAAACCAAGGTGACATCACTTATCAGAGAAATAAAGAAAAATTATATTCATTCAAACATTAGCGAACATGCTGGGGACTATCGATCAATGTGTAATTCGTCAAGGAGTTTTTACCTAATGCATCCAAAAAATACTGTCATCCCATGCATTGAAATTCACGGTAACATACACACCACTGCTTCTGATATTGCCTATGGGTGTTATACATTTTTCACAAGTATAGGCGAAACCTTAGCAGCTGCTCTCCATCCCCTTCCAAATTCGCCATTAACTACCTTGATGGGTACTTCAAAAGCCCAGTGACAAAGTTCTGTTTTGAACCTCTTTCATCCTATGTCATTCGTAGAGATTTTCATCTGTTAAATACAAGTAAGGCTAACGGTCTAGATAACTATCAAGCGCAACTTCTGAAAATGTCAGCTCCTGCCATTTCGAATGGTATTATTTATCTTTCCAAACCTTTCTCTGGCGAATGCCGAGATTCCGTGTGACTGGAAATCAGCAAGAATTTCTGCAATCTTTAAGAAAGGCTCAAGACAGGAACTTGGAAATTATCGCTCAATATCTGTATTGCCAGTGATCTCTAAGCTCCTAGAACCTTATGTTCACAACCAAGTATATGATTTCCTTATGAAAAATAATTTACTTTGTCCAAACCAATCAGGGCTTAGAAAAAACATCCTACTCAATCGAGTTTACATAGACAGACTGAGTTCTTCTATGACGCACTTCATTCAGGTAGGATGTTTGGTATAGTGGCTCTTGACTTACGCAAAGCATTTGATACCATGGACCATGCTGCAACAGTATGGTGTTGATGACAGTGCTCGCTGCTGGTTTCAGTCATACTTGAATAACATAACCCAGGTTGCTTTTGTCAATGGAATTTATTCTGAAACTCGTACAATATCGACAGGAGTTCCTCAATGATCTATTTTTAGTCCGCTTCTGTTTTTGGTTTATGTTAATGATCTGCCTAGTTGTCTGTCACATTGCACTTGTAACTTATACGCTGACGATACAACATTCTATGTTGCTGGTACAGATATTAATGAAATGTCTACCATATTACCAGAGGGTCTTGTCGAGGTGAGGGATTGGCTATTTGCTAATAGGTTAAGCCTTCACATTGGGAAGACAAAAAGTATGATTGTTTGCAGCAGACAAAAAGAAGCTCGTTTAAATACTACCAACTTAGAGCTCAGTCTGGATAATCAAGTGATTGATCAAGTTGAAAGCCTTGATTATCTGGGTGTTCATATAGATAAAAACCTGAATTTTGAGATGCATATAAATAATATAGTTAACAGGATAAATAGAGCACTTGGTGTTCTCAAGAGGATAGCTCCAATCGTACCTCTACATATTCGAATTACCTTATACAATACCCTAGTTCTTCCCTACCTTGACTATTGTAATACTCTTATTTGGTCTCATTGTAGTGAGGCCACTATTTTGCGACTACAGAGGCTGCAAAACCGTGGTATGCGTATCATATTGAAATGTCACTATAAAACGCACACTGTAGATATGCTTAAAAGGTTGAAGTGGATGTCAGTGAAACAAAGATTTACTTGTTAAATGCGTTTTATGTATAAGATTTATAATAATCTAACTGCCTCTATCTTAATATGTCCACTTGAATACATCAAATCCATAATTAAAGAACTAGGGCATGTGACAGAGCAGATTTTTACCACAATGACTGCCATAGAAATTCCTTGAAATACATTGCAGTCAATATTTGGAATAGGATTCCTACTTGCATAAGAGAGCTGGAATCTCTGAACAGTTTTAAACGGGCATGTGCCCGCCATGTCTTGGATGTTTTGTAATATTGTATTTTATTCGCTTTTACTTATTGTACTGCGAGTTATCTTTCTCAGCCTTGTTCTGTCTTTGGTAATTTCGGGTATTGTATATCAATTTCGATTTAGATATACTTTTAGAGAGTTTTTTGGCTCCATCAAAAAACAGCTACTACTTTGTAGAAAGCTAATTGGATTCCAATAAAAAATAATAATAATTAGTATTATATTACCATGCCCTGTCCATTGCGTTTTAATTGGTCAAGCTGAACCACGTGACTGCCCACAAATACACAGTAATGGTTTGTTTTCATGCCCGTGAATATGAATAATATCGTAAATATAGTAACTTTACGGCTAAAACGAAAATTGTGTGATTTGTATAAATGATCACAATCAACCACAAAATAAAATGTAGCATTTGTCGGCCAAGTTAAGACGCTTGTTTTCAAAAAAATCTCCGGATTTGCAAAGTTTTTGCAGCGCGCGCACTACTCACTGACAGGTTCTGGGGCCCCGTTGTCGTTCGCACGGGAAATTTTCGTAAATTTTGACGGTTTTTCGGGGTTCGTTGATAATATAATTGAAATAACAGACTCCGCGCTGACCATTAACATTTATTTATGGGCGCGGGCGAGAGGAAAGCCAAATTAACGGGCTCGGCAAGCCTCGCCCGTTAATTTTTGGCTTTCCTCTCGCCCTTGCCCGTAAATAAACGTTAATGGTCAGCGCGTCGTCCGTTATTTCTATAATAATAGCCGCGGCCATGATTCATAGAGACAATTCGTTTACCAACCCCTAAGCATGCGCAAAATTATGGAAATACCTTCATGCGTACTGTGTCTGGATCCGTGCCAGAAGGAGAAAGAGCGTCCCCTGCTGCGAAGCTTCTTGCAAGACTATTCTCACGTCTGTTAATATGGCTCCGAAGTGGCGTGAGTTCGCAGCTGGTTTTACAGAATACCAAACGCCTAAAATTGTCCGCATAAATCGCAAGAAAATTGGCATCCTCTACAGGTTAATTCAATTGGCGGTAATTGTGTATATTTTAGGGTAAGTTAACTCTGATACATAGGTTATAGCGAAAGACACCAGGAGTGGGAGAGTGAGCACAGTGAGCCGTGACGGGTGACGATGTCTGGATATGCAGTAGCGACTAACAATATAATATAATATAAATCTAGGTCGTTGTCGAAACTTGAGACACGGTCTCCGACCGTTGTAGCTGCAGTACTAGTGCTGCAGCACGAAGTTTTTCCTGGTGCCAGGAGGGTATGAAACATCGAGCTAAAGCACTGCAGCTACGTGAGTGATTTTAAGGCGTGGCCCCTCTTCAAGCTTCTTTGTGGGCGTTGCAGGGCTCGAAATTAACATTTTCACTTGATAGCTTTAACTAGAAACTGCAAACATTAGTAGTCAACATGTTTGTAAAATAAAATACATTTTAATGATATTAGACGGAGTTTGAGTTAATTTATAGATGCTTTAACCGGTCACGTTTTCAATAAGCCCCTTTAAAGTTCAATGTTTGCGGGATTCGCGTTTGTTTACATCTGAGGTGAGTGTGGCTGTAGCAAGCATTCCTGATTTTGCTAAATCAGATTTGTGACGTTTCAACGAAAAACTTACACGAGACCACCTTCAGGACATGCCTCTTTCAACTAACGTGCGACTAGTGGTGTCTCGGTCCAATGATTGCCGCTGTCTATTGTCAGGTTTGGCGTGTTTGTTAAAGCCGCACTTTTCAATCCCAGGTTCTCGTATTAGTGGAGTTCTCCTCCCAGTCAAACACTTGGCCTGTACGATGTTTGATTTCTATAACATTAATTACACAAACTGATCTCAACCTTTTGGCACCTTTTGCTAATTCTGCAAACAGAGTTTATAGAAGCGTTTGATTGACGGTCGGTCAAAATCGCAAACGGTCAATGATTCCCCACCAACAACGCTCAAATTTCCTAAAAAATCGTCTTCCAGTCACGTTAGAATTTGAATATAACCACAGAGTTCGATCGGCAGCAGCTTCGCGCTGACCGCTTGGCAGTCTGTCTGCGTTTTTGCGGCAGGAAAAAACTAAAAAGTGGCATTTTCTGGAGCGTGTGCCCGCGTGTTGCCTGTTCGGTGTCCACTTACACAATGAACGCCGCCATAGCTTCGCGTCCTTTTAAAGGGAGGCTCCGCCTTTAACGTGAGCAGAGGCCCCATTGTCTCCAAGCTAAACACTTTGTTCAATTGGTTTCTTCTGTAGATATTAAAATCACCATTCTTTTTTATACGTCATCTTGACACGTTCATCGCAGCCTTTACTTTCAGTTTGATGGCAGTAATACTATTGCTTACTTTCGCGAAAACATTTGTAAGAAGCAATCGTTCAGCACTTTTCAGGAGGTCATATTTCGGCCACGATTCTCCAGGATATAAATTTTGTATTGTACATGCACATAGGTTTCATTTCATATATCACTAGATAGTTTAAAAATTATGTTTGGAGGCGTCATTGGCCAGTGGCTAGAGCAGTGGACGCACGATCACAGGATGTCGGGTTCGAGCCCCGGCAGGGCCATGTTGTTATGTCCCTAAGCAAGGCACTGTATTCCTCATTGCTTCTTCCAACCCAGGAGTGATGGGTCCCTGGTAGGACAGTGGTTGTAATGTGTGCGTATAGCTCTGCTCCGCTGATTGGCTGCATATGTGAGCCGTTGTTTGCTCCCCAGGGAGATGAGAAGTGTAAAATAAGGTCCGGTGACCAAGTGTAATATTAATTGTAAAGGGCCTTGACCAGATGTACTTGTGCATATGTCCGCTGTGTAAGAACCCATTATTGTTATTAGTTAACATTCAATTTTGAAATTTTATAAAAGATTTATGCAAATTAGGTACCTATGTAAATTGTGCAAATTATTATTATTATTTATTATTATTTATTTCTTAAAAAGCGCACTACACTTCGTCTCAGTGCTCTGTACACAAACAATGAAAAGAATGAAAATAAAAGAAAATCAAAACATATCATTAAACACAGTAACATTCCTTAAAAAGATCAGTTTTCAACTGGCGCTTAAAGGATTGAACCGAACAGTTTAAGATAGCATTAGTAAACGCTTGTTCATTCCATAATATTGGAGCAGCAACTGAAAAAGCACGGAAACCATAGTTTACAGTAGTGTTCCTCGTATCACGCCGAATTAACAATAATTTATCAGAGGAACGGAGAACACGTCGTTGAACCTGAATATCTATCAGTGACTTCAAATACTCTGGACATTTACCGGTTAGGATTTTGAAAGTGAGGAGAAGAATTTTAAACTTGAATCTTTCTTTTACCGGTAACCAATGCAAATCCATTAAAACAGGCGTGATGTGTTCACATTTCCGTGTACGACTAATTAAGCGTGCCGCAGCATTTTGAACAGACTGCAATTTTCCAAGTTGGTATTTTTGAATCCCATACAGGAGACTATTACAATAGTCAAGTCGCGATGTCACAAAAGCATGTATAAGTTTTTCTGTGGATTTCTTGTCGATCAAACAACGAATTTTACCGATTCTGTACAAAGCGAAGAAAGCAGATTTACAAATACTATTTACTTGATTCGTCACAAAACCATCAGACTCTAAGTGTACTCCAAGATTTTTTACCGATGCAGACGGACTGATGTCAAATGTGCCAATTCTTAAGGAATTCAACTTCATCGCACCTCTTCTGAAACCACAGGCGACCCAATAGGTTCTGAGTTTTTCACACTGTTTTCTCTATCATTTTCTCTTCTTTCTTCATGCTCTGAATGATCGGAATAAATAAAATAAATGGTTTATATAACCTAACCTAGCCTCTGTGACTCTTTATTTATTTTACACTCCATTACAAGGACGTATATCTCTCATACACACATGCTGTAATTAATTAGTCAACACAACTAATTATGTTAATCCGTGGACTTATCAGGGATTTTACGGGTTGGTCAACATCGCGAAAGATAGGAATGGTTACTAAAACGGGAAGGTAAGAAGCTCTCCTGAAATGTGTCCAGAAATTACCAAATTGCGGCCAGTCATGACCATTTATCCAAAATTTACTGCAGCCAATGTATTTCGATGGCCGAGGAGAGCCAGCTACTTTATTTCAAACGTTTAAATGGTCGCGAACAGTGCAAACCCTGCCAGTGCCTTGCCTGCAGTTCATGGCATGAGGACGTCCGTAAAGCAGGAAGTCGGAAGTTGAAACCTTTGACCTTTACGTTGTTTATATGTGGGCAAACTTGTAAACATATTTCCCAGGGACAAGTCTGATTTTGACTGGGGTCAAAGTTCGTGGTTCTCTCAATCGGGTGGTGTTGCTAAGGTTTTGTCTGCTCGCCGTCCGTGGGTGTACGGACGGTGGTCTGCTTTTCAGTTTAGCTGTGCGTTCTCGATAATTTTGCTGTATTTTTTCTCACAAACATTGGAAATTCGTTTAAGTTTTAAGAAACATTAATTTTTATATGAGGAATATTCTAGCTCGTATCCTCGAATTAAATCAGCCGATTTTCTTTGATACAGTTTTTTATATGGTTGGAGAACTCTTTGGGGCGGCGTCAGATAACAAGTGGAATGAGACAACAACATTTCGTTCATGTAAGGAAATCATATAGCAAGTACTTCTTGCGCTGGTGCAAACTCTACGAAATATTATGATATCAAAGATGTTTTCCATGATAGTTTACAAGGTTTCTTGTCTAAATTCGCGGAAATCATCAAGAATAATTAAAAAAATACTACACGTAATTATGACTACATTTTGTATGTGTAGAGGTGTTGTTTGCCGTTCCGAACGTATATGTTCTACACGTACGCGACGTATGGTTATCACCGATCAGCTGATGATGGAACGTAATTACGTGTAACTAAACTTCTCCATAACGATATGTTACCGGCAGACATGGAGATAATAGCGAGTGAATAGAAATGACGGTGACTGGTTTAAAAAATTCACAGTGCTGGTAACAATTCTCACAGGCTACGTAGTGACCGACATCATCGGTGATGTCGGTTTGTGTTTCGATGTTGCGAGGTCACCGCTCAGGTGACTTTAGTGACGGGCTGCTCTGAGCCTCGTCAATCGCTTGTACGCCAGAAAAAGAACGGTCTGCAAGTAGTCATGTCGGAAAAAGCTGGAAAAACTGCGATAGTTTTGTGATTTTTGAGCGGATTTCTGGTAGTGGTAGGCCCCTAATAACCATGTTGTCGATGAGTGTTGGCAATTTGGTTGGAAAATTTTCGAAATATCGACAAACAAAGTTGCGACAAGCGTGCTGTCGGGCAGAACATGGACGTTCCCATGGCTGTGGTGGTGACGTTAAAGTCAAAACCAGCCGTAAAAGGCAGAAATCCCGTCCGAAAACACCACAGCTATGGACCCAAAGCTAGCCTAACAGTACAAACGAAGTTTTATAGCCCGTCCGCCGCTTCTTTCGGGAATTTTGCTAACAGCATAAGGCACGATTGAAAATCGATGAATTCCTTATACTGACCATGGAGCTAGAAACTAGCTCCATGTAGCGACCAACTCTCTTTTATTATGCGAAAAAAGAAACCGGCGACTCTTTGACGCCATACAGTCATTCTAGTCATGAGCTTGGTTGCTACCGTATACCAGAAAACAACCGACTTTAACGTCAAAGGCCTATTGCTGGTACGTACTTTGAGACAGAAAATAACGATATGTTAGCGGTAGACATGGAGTTAATAGCGAGTGCAGAGAAATGAAGGTGACTGGTTTAAAAAATTCACAGTGCTGGCCAAAATTCTCCAGTGTGTGCTCCTGCTAATGTGTTACCATTGTGCCTTGAATCACGACGCGGTTTGTAAATTATACTCGGTATATACACTCGCAGAAAACGACGACGTGAAGCATACATCTATATAATTTGTTGAAAAACTCATGAAACGGCAACTCCGGCGATCTTTTTCTGCTTGGTCGGTCGATACTTTCTGGGTGGCATTTGTTACATGGAGCAGGACCATGTCTGCTTAGTTATGTTAGAATTTGGCGCTTGGCAACGAAAAGCATGCGCGTTTCCAGCGTTCCTTTCGATCTAACTTCCCGTTTATTTTTGAATAATGAGCAGTGTTTGTTTGCGCATATCATGAATATATAAGCGTCCACTAGGTTTACGGACGTCCTCGGGACACGTTTCCCAAGATCTTCATACCTTCTCCTTTTTCATTAACATCACTATCTTTCCGATGTTGACCAACCTCTGATAAGTCCACGGATTAGCATAATTAGTTGTGTTGACGAATTAATTACAGCATGTGTGTATGAGAGATATACGTCCTTGTAATGGAGTGTAAAATAAATAAAGAGTCACAGAGGCTAGGTTAGGTTATATAAACCATTTATTTTATTATTCCGATCATTCAGAGCATGAAGAAAGAAGAGAAAATGATAAAGAAAACAGTGTGAAAAACTCAGAACCTATTGGGTCGCCTGTGCTGAAACGCGATGAAAACTGAATTACTTCAGTCTTGCCATCATTAAGAATCAGCATATTTGACATCATCCATTGACGAATATTTTGAACACATAATTCAAGATCTGATCTAACATCTGCGGGGCTATTGCAAACAACATAAATCTGAGAATCATCTGCGTACAACATGTATTCCAAACCATGAGCAGAAATTATATCATCCAGAGGTGCAGTGTACAGTGTAAAAAGGATGGGTCCAAGTACCGAACCTTGTGGAACACCATAGTGTAAAAAGGCATCTTTTGAAGTTGTTGTGTCGATAGATACACGTTGTACACGATTTGACAGGTATGAACGTAGCCATTTCAGAACTACACCTGTTACTCCGAAACGAGATCGCAATCTGTGAATCAAAATGCCATGGTCGAGAGTATCGAACGCAGCTGACAAATCTAGCATAACCATAACTACATCTTTTCGAGAGTCTAACGCAATCATAATATCATTATGCACTCGTAGAAGGGCTGTTTCAGTACTGTGGTGCGGGCGATAGGCGGATTGACACTTTGCATATAAAGAGTTGTCTGCCAAATAGTTTTTCAACTGTTCGGCGACAATGCGCTCTAAACACTTTGACAGAAAACACAGATTCGACACAGGTCTGTAGTTCTTAAGTACATTATGATCTAGACCTGGGTTCTTTATCAAAGGTCGGATAATTGCTGTTTTAAAAACCTCCGGAACAATGCCCGTCGAGAGCGAAGAATTAAAAAGGTGTGTAATAAAAGGTACAAGATCATGAATACAAAAAGATTTAAAAATTTCAGTGTGTAAAATGTCTAAAATACACGATTTAGAAGAGGATTTCACTACTAAGTTTAAAAAATCATTTTCGTTTACAGGATTAAAAGATGGCAATGAAGTTCAACATATCAAAGGTCTCGTTAAAACCGAGTGATCAATTACAGGAGTCAAACCTTTCCTGAGCATTTCAATTTTTTGTTGAAAAAGTCCATAAATGTACTACTTAGTTCGTTCAAAGGAATGTCCGTTGGCCGAATTTTTGCACTTGCTTTCTTTGTTCCGGTTAATTCATCGACTATGGCAAAGAGTTCTCTGGTATCGGCGGCATCAATGCGTGATCGGTGATGGTCTGATTTTACCTGATCCACACGTCGATTGTATTCTGTTCGTTTAGCGACAAATATCTCACGATGGATGACCAATCGGGTGCGTCGCCATTTTTGTTCACATTGCCGTACAGTTTTCCTCATAAGCACCAGTTCTTCCGTATACCACGGTGCTCTCGGTTTGACAATGACAGTTTTAGATGTTACTGGTGCCAAATCATCAAGAATACTGGTGACAGTGTGTTCATATAATTTGCAGAGCTCATTGGTATCATTAGTCTGCTGATAGTCGGTTAGAGATGAAGATAATCTTGACCGCAATTCAGAACAATCCATTGAACGAAAATTCCGCTTGGATCGTGTAACTTTCATACTTGGAGGTCTAGCAACATTCAACGTGAAATGAACCAGGCTATGATCAGACGTAAGTACATCAGAGACGGAGACATTGTCCAGAAGATGTTCAGATGCGCGTGTTATTAGGAGGTCAAGTGTTTGTCCGAGTACATGTGTTGGTTGAGTTACGTGTTGTCGAAGATTTTGGATTGGAGCAAATCGATAAATTTAGCCGTGTCGCGTGACTCCGAACTGTTCATATGGAAATTAAAGTCTCCCGCAATCAATAAACGTCCAGGTGATGGAATGACGATTTCTAGTAAATTTGAAAAGTCCGATAGGAAATCATTCGTTGAATTCGTATTTTTCGTTGATCTTGGTGGTCGATAAAGAACGATAAGACGCAAAATTTCACTGCGAGATCTTATGCAGATATCAAGCGACTCGAATGATTTAAAATCGTGTGCAGACTTGCCAATAACATCCAAATTAGAACGTAGTAAAACAGCTACTCCTCCACCTCTACGATTAACCCGTGGTCGTTGATGGATTGTGAAACCAGATAAAGCTGAAATAATGTCGCCTACGACAGGATCATCTTTGCTCTTTAACCATGTTTCTGTTATGATGAGTAAATCCAGTTTCTCTTCTACTATCGTTGTAGCAATTTCTGCGGCCTTGCCTGTTAATGATCGTGCGTTCCATAGGCCACCAGTTAGTTGTACTTTATGAATATTATTAGAAAGTCGTGGAACATTTACCAAAACGCTTGTAGGTCTCCGTAATGTATTGCCAACTTCAGGTCTGTTATCGGATATGATAGGTTGAATGGACCATGATTTACGATGACGGATTCCTGCTTTTCTACCTCGGGAACGAATTGCAAATCTTATTTTCCGTGCCGCTTCGGTTGCTAGATGTGAAGCACTGCTATTGTTCCATCTCATTGACACAATGGCAGAACGTGACAGTTTCTGAAACGGGTGCAAGGCATGTGAGAACGCCATGTTCAAGCAAAAGCGTCGAATAAAAATCCAAATATCAGGCTTGATACGTCACCACAGACTAAACATCCAACATGAAACAACGCTCCAAGAAAAACTAAAGCAGACTGTGCACAAATAAGGAGACCAATTCCAATATACGACGGAAATTGTAAAAAAAATAACGGAGAGCCTTGTATCCCTGTAGGCAGCCGGGTTCAGCGCCCTCATACAATTTGGGGGTTATGGCCCTACTTGGCACCTCCACATCGTCAATTTCTTGAAGCAGAGATAATAAGCTTTCAAATGAGGTATGATTAAGCTGTATGTCAGGTGGGTACATCAATTGCCGCTCGCGTCATCAATCATGGAGAATTTTCACTTGGTAGCTGTGACTACCAAATGCAAACATTGGTAGTCTGCCAAGTAAACTTGGAAGTAAACTTTTTTTTTAAATGAAAAATAGTTTTAATGATACTCAATATTTGAGTGTGCTTACAGTTTCTGTAACCTGTAACCTTTTCAATAAGCCCCTTTACAGTCCAGCAGTCCGACGTTCTATACCCATGATGCTTTGCGAAACAGGCGGCTTTGAAGGAATAACTGCACTTTGAGCGTATAGCCTATTCTTTATCACAGTCTACTATATCTAGATTAATTTTTCGCGTGTTTTCACACTCATTCTGCGAGGAAATGTGAGCTACGCAATAATGTTAAGTATGTATAACAACCTGTTTTGATTCAACAGTTTGCCAATTCCTCAACAATTTTACGGAAATCTGAAAGCTGTTAAACAGTGAATAATTAGCAAACTGTTATATTCATTAGCTTTCAAATAGATTGGCATACACAAAATGACTAATTAGCTTACTTTTGTCGACAGAATAAGTCGAACAAGAAGCGAAAATGTCATTTGCTATAACAGACATGTGTTAAAGAATAGGCGCTACACCGGTTCCCAAAGCATCATGGGTATAGAACGCTGGTCGACGAAAATCACAGACAAATAGTATAGACAGACTGGAAACGCTGCATGCCTTTTGTTCCATGGTCGTCTCGGTAGACTATTGGCTTTTCATATTAAAATGAGCTTCAAAGGTGTTAACTTTTTGGAGGCTTTGTTTGTGGTGGATAATTACATGAGATTATGCGAAAACTACGACGAGATGGCACCGTACTACCAGTCGCGTAGCAGCCATAGTTACTTTGTGAGCTCTCAGGCCAGAAACACTTCTTCACGCAAATCAAAACATAACACGCCAGCAGTTTCATAAACATGTCCTTCCTTGACGCACGTGTAAAAGACGATATAACTGACCGTAAACCATTGAGTAAAACCAGACAATATCGATAAAAGACTTTCAAATTTGGTTCATACACACTCATTATATATTCATAAAAATATGAGAGAATTTTTCAAACGGTAAAACTCAAACGGAAACACTCCCGTTTTCGCCAGCACGTCAATTCCGCTCAGCACTACACGACAACAACAACACAAACTTTGCCGAACATACTTTCGCTAAACAATTGGCGAAAGTCCGAAAATTACCAAAGGATGCATAGTCGGCACTCTTCGGAAAAGAGGGGCGAGAGCAACCTGAGGCGAGGCGAACATGGATGGGTTACGTAACCGATTCACGCCTTAAACAACACCCGTTGCAACTCTGTCTATGTTTGTTTGTGCGGAAATGTAAAGGGTTTATTGCAGACGTATTAAGAAAATTATTGAAAAAAGGTTGCTTTGACACATGAATATTCAAGCGTTTGAAAAAAATCGAATAATGAAAGAGCTACCGAAATTACAACAACTTATTTTAATAATCAGATATCATCTCGTTTTAATAAACTTGTATACATGACAGTGACCGTATACAGTGTGTTCATTACGCGTAAGTTTATGTGAAGTACTTGACTCGAGCTTCGGATCGTTTCGCCCACTAAATGGGAAGTATCACTCGCTGGGCAGATAGTACAGGACATTGCACTTTCCAGGTGGTCATATTTCAGCCAAGATTCTCAGCCTATTCGCCATGACCATGCCATGTAACGCCGTAAAGTAATGTACGGTCGAGAACCACTTCAACCGGTGAAAACGACGGGTTGAAATCTCATTTCACGTGGATATATGCAAATCCCATGCCGAAGTGGTTTGGCTTGGATACAAATAAATGAAGGGTGCAGCTGCTTGTATATATGGGAAACAATTTTACATCGGATGTACGAAAATTTGGTACCAATGTGAATATATGCAAATTGGGGGTTATGGCTCTACTTGGCAGCTCAAAATCGTCACTTTTCTTGAGGTGCAGATAATAAGCTTTCAAATGATGTACGATATTAAATCACCATTCCGTTTTGACGTAATCTTGACACGTTCATCGCAGCCTCTACTTTCAGTTTGATGGCGGCAATACTATTGCTTACTTTTCCGCGAAACCATTTGTCAAAAGCAATCGTTCAGCCGATTATTGAGATCAACATCCGCATGTTTAAATAAATTAGAACGACAAAAATTCCTTCCATAAAACAGTAAATAAGCAGCGAACTGTTATATTCAACAGCTTTCAAATAGATTGGTATATACAAAGTGACTGATAAGCTTACTGTTCAACAGAATAAGTCGGATAACAAGCGAAGAATCCGTATTGCTACAGTAGACTAAATTTAAACAATAGGCGCTAAGTGGAACCATCGAAGCCGCTGGTTTCCAAAAGCATCAGGGCAATAGAATACTGGTCCACGGAAATGTGAAGGGGCTTAATGCAGAAGTATGACACAAATTATTGAAAAAAGGTTGCTTTGACACATGAATATTCACGCGTTTCAAAAAAATCGAATAAGAAAGAGATGCCGAAATTGAAACAACTTATTTTAATAATCAGATATCATCTCGTTTTAATAAACTTGTATACATGACAGTGACCGTATACAGTGTGCTCATTACGTGTGAGTTTTCGTGAAGTACTAGACTCGTGCTTTCGGATCGTTTCGCTCTCCAAATCGGAAGTGTCACACCTTGAGTAGGTTTGGTCTACGGCCTTACTTCACAGCTCCACATTGTCAATTTTCTGAAAGTAGAGATAATGAGTTTCAAATGACGTATGATGTGGCCGTGGATGTCAAATTGTAAAAAAAATCGTTATTCACGAGGGGAAAATAATTTTTTCAATATAAATATGTAAATGTTTCAGTAAGATCAATTTAAATATCTGGTTGGTGTTATGTAGTCATTTCCCCACACTCATCATGACCTGAGTTCAATTAGTCTAGAACATTCTCAAGGTCACTGCCCTTGATGACCTCACAACCTTGAATTCAATTAGTCATGTTTGGAATGTTCTGGAAAGTTGATTAGTTGTGTAAGGGAGATAATTTTAGAACAGTAATTAGCATGTCAATAAAAGTTCTAGATTGTTCTTATATGCTTATGTAAACACATGAGTATAAATACTGGGACAGCAGGCTTGCAGTCAGACTTTTGGGATCGTGTCTCTTGTGTGTTACTAAACTCCAGCAGTAGTCATTCTCAAGACTTTTCAAGACCTTCACTGCCAACGCTGGATTTATACTGTGGACTTTGTGCAGCTTCAAGCCTGCAAGCCAAAGGACTGTTCATTCATCCAACTGACTGTTACAACTCTGAGACTGGAGCTTTGCCGTCCCAGCTGAGATAAGTAGTCTGTACACTTTTAAAGCTTGTACTCTATCCCTGACTTAGCAATTAGTTTTATTTTCGTAATAAATTTTGTTTAAACGTTAACTGCTGAGTTCACCCTTTTGTTCGTTTTCTCTGCACGTAACAAATTGGGGGCTCGTCCGGGATACGAATATTTTGAGCCGTTTGACAACATTTTGCCTACCTTTTCAAAACTACTTTACACTGTGAACTCAGCAAAATTCAATCATGGCGGAATTCAAGCCAGACGAATTTATGGATGACCTCGATCAGGACACATTTAATTCCCTCAGAAAAGACAACCTCATAGCACTGGCAAATTTCCTTAAAGTAGATGTCAAAAGATCTATGCGCAAGCGGGAAATACAGTTCAAGATTGCAA
This sequence comes from Ptychodera flava, assembly GCF_041260155.1. Classification (NCBI taxonomy): domain Eukaryota; kingdom Metazoa; phylum Hemichordata; class Enteropneusta; family Ptychoderidae; genus Ptychodera; species Ptychodera flava. The sequence goes on along the minus strand of NC_091944.1, from coordinate 5,446,018 downwards.
AACATTTAGTTAATTCTGGCCATTTTGAGGAGTCTGCCTTAAAAGATTATGACCTGAGTCCTCCTTCGAACTCAAAAAATTAGAATTAGAAATACAGGCAGATTTGGAGCTTAAGAAATTGGAATTAGAAAGGAAATGAAAGAAAAAGAATTGCAAATGGAAGAAAGACAGAAAGAAAAAGAAAGGCAGGAAAGATTAGAAATGGAAGAAAGACAGAGAGAAAAAGAATTGCGATTAGAAGAACAGCGATTACAGGTAGAAATAAAACGTTTAGAGCTTGGACAGTCAGGAAAATTCTTCCCTTCAGACAAGTTTGACATCACTAAGCATTTCAGGTTAGTTCCCCCTTTCCAAGAAAAGGATGTTGACAAATATTTTCTCCATTTTGAGAAAATTGCTCAGAGTCTGAATTGGCCTAAGGAGTCCTGGTCTATGCTTTTGCAGAGTGCTTTGGTGGGTAAAGCCAGAGAAATTACATTCAGTTGTCAGTAGAGCAGGCTTCAAATTATGATTCTGTGAAGGAATTAATTCTCAAGGGTTATGAGTTGGTGCCTGAAGCGTACCGTCAGAAATTTAGGATTGTGAGAAGGCGAAAGATCAAACTTATGTTGAATTTGCTCGAACAAAAGAACAACTGTTTGATCGTTGGTGTTCTTCTGAAAAGGTCAGTCAGAATTATGACAAATTACGACAACTTGTTTTGATTGAGGAATTTAAAAGGTGCATCCGGAGTGACATCAAGACGTTTATCAATGAACAAAAGGCAGATACATTGGAGGTTGCTGCACGTTTGGCCGATGATTATTCATTGACCCACAAATCTTCATTTCTCAGCAAACCATCCCAGTCCTTTCCATACAGAAACAATGCAGGTAAATTTAACTCCTCCTTTTCATCCAAGAATTTTTCAAAGGAGAGTAGGAAATCAAATGACAACAGTTCACAAAATTCAAGTAACACTTCCACATCATCAAATCCCAAGTCTCAATCTCCTTCTGACAAACAGTTCGGTACACTTTCTTGTAATTATTGCAAGAAAGACGGCCATTTAATGTCAGAGTGTTTCAATTGAAAAGAAAACGTGAAGGTCAAAGTGGATCTAAGCCCACCGGCTTTATTTCTTCATCAACTCAATTAGAGTCTAATAATGTGTGCAACACATTTTCTGAGGTTAAACCCCTCTCATCCCCAATTAATGAGGTCAAGGTCAATTCTTCTCAAGATAACATTATGGGTATTTTCGAACCATTTATTCATGATGGTTTTATATCACTTTCTAGTGATTTTTCTTCCGCTACCCCTGTCAAAATTTTAAGAGATACCGGGGCTTCCCAGTCTCTTTTGTTGGCAGATACCCTGCCGTTTTCTGAAAAGTCATTTTCAGGTTCTAAAGTTCTCATTAAGGGGGTAGATTGTAATGACTACATTCCTGTTCCTCTCCATAATGTCTATTTGTCTTCGGACTTTGTTTCTGGACCTGTGGCTTTAGGTGTTAGGCCTTTTTTGCCTTTTGAAGGGATTCACCTTCTTCTTGGAAACGACCTTGCTGGGGACAAGGTCATTACTAATCCACTTGTGACTGATAATCCTAGTTTAGATCAGGATCCAGAGCCAATTGAACAAGAGATACCCGATTTATTTCCTTCATGTGCCATTACTCGAGCCATGTCAAAGAAAACTTCCGAGAATCAAATACTCTCAAAAATAATGTCACAATGTTGACTTAAATGACACCTTTCTCAGTCAGGTGTTTGACACGGATCATTCCGTTATCCCTCGTGGATTTGAAACTTCCAGTAAAACTTCTGCTGACCAAAGTCAGACATTTTCTAGATCAAATCTCATTGCAGAACAACACAAAGACCCAGATATTTTGTCTTTGTTTGACAGGGTAGATGATGAAGGTAAAACTTCAGATAGCTCTGTTTCCTATTATACAAAGTCTGGTATTCTCATGCGTAAATGGAGACCTCCAGATGTTTTGGTTGATGACGATTGGGCTATAAAACATCAAATTGTGGTTCCAAAGCCCTACCGTGCTGAAATATTGCGCCTGGCCATGAAACTCCCTGGGCTGGTCACTTAGGAGTCAGGAAAACTTATCATAAAATTCTCAGTCACTTTTATTGGCCTAATCTCAGGCAGGATGTAGCACATTTCTGTAAAACTTGTCACACATGTCAAATGGTAGGAAAGCCAAATCAGACTATTCCAAAGGCCCCTTTACAGCCAATTCCTGCATTTCAAGAACCATTTAGTAGGATAGTAATAGACTGTGTTGGGCCCCTACCAAAAACAAGATCAGGAAATGAGTACATGCTGACAATAATGTGTACATCAACTCGGTTCCCAGAAGCCATACCACTGAGAAATATAAAGACAAAGACTATAGTGAAAGCTTTAGTCAAATTTTTCACTTTATTTGGCCTCCCTAAATGTGTCCAGTCCGATCAAGGCTCCAACTTTATGTCTGGTATTTTTCAACAAGTAATGGATCAGCTAGGCATTAAACAGTATAGGTCATCCGCCTATCATCCAGAAAGTCAGGGTGCTCTTGAGCGATTTCATCAAACTTTGAAAAACATGATTAGGACCTACTGTTTTGACACAGAGAAGCAATGGGATGAAGGAATTCATTTTTTGCTCTTTGCTGTTAGAGAGTCAATTCAGGAGTCTCTTGGTTTTAGCCCATTTGAGCTTGTATTTGGACATACAGTCCGTGGCCCACTTAAGCTAGTTAAAGAGAAATTCCTATCAGACGATGATGATTGTCTGAATATTTTGCAATATGTGTCAGATTTTCGTACAAAACTCTCTAAAGCATGTGAATTAGCCAGAGAAAATCTTGAGTCATCTCAGCAGTCAATGAAAACCAAATATGACAAAAGCACCTCAAAACGGAAGTTTGAACCAGGTCAAAACGTTCTTGTTCTACTTCCGGTTCCTGGCAAACCACTCCATGCTCGTTACTTTGGGCCATACCTAATTGATAAGAAATTGAGTGATTTAAATTACATCATAATAACACCTGACAGGCGAAAACAAAAACAGCTATGTCACATAAATATGCTTAAGCCATATTTGGATAGGGATAATCCTACTATAACTCAGCCTGTCAGTGCAGTCAGTTCAACCATTATGAAGATAGTGATACTGAAACTGACTTGAGTGAAAATACTCTAAACTCAAAGCTGGGCTCGGTCAAGCTTCAGAACTCAGAAATCCTGGAGAAGCTGGAGTCTACAAAGTTGGCACACCTCCAGCCAGAACAACAACAACAGGTGAAAGAACTGCTCCATGAATATAAACACCTGTTTCAAGATGTTCCAACGAGGACAAACGTCATCTATCACGACGTTGATGTTGGGACAGTAAGCCTGTAAAACAACATCCATACAGACTGAATCCAACAAAAGCAAATATCTCCAGGAAGAAGTCACATATCTGCTGGACAATGACTTTATTGAACCCAGTAAAAGTAACTGGAGTTCGCCGTGCATACTTGTTCCCAATCAGATCACAGTTATCGTATGTGCACGGACTTTAGGAAGGTCAACACTTTATCAAAGACAGACACTTTCCCAATCCCGAGGATTGATGACTGCGTCGACCGAGTGGGAAAAGCCAAGTACGTGACGAAATTTGACCTACTGAAGGGATTTTGGCAAGTCCCTCTGACGGATCGTGCTCGTGAAATATCCGCCTTTGTTACACCAGACGGATTGTTCCAGTACAAGGTGATGCCATTCGGAATGAAGAACTCTCCGGCAACGTTCCAACGGATGATCAACGACGTCATATCCGGGCTAGACGGGTGTGCAGCCTACGTTGACGACGTCGTCCTGTATAGTGACACCTGGGAGGAACACATCAAGCTCATGCGGAAGTTCTTTGAGAGACTGAGTAAAGCAATGTTGACTGTCAACCTTGCCAAATCTGAGTTTGGTTGGGCGAGGGTAACTTACCTCGGACATACTGTAGGACAGGGTGAGGTAAAACCTGTTGATGCCAAAATCAGTGCCATTTCAAGTTTTCCCATACCAAACTGCAAACGACAACTGATGCGCTTCCTCGGTATGGCTGGTTACTACAGAAATTCTGTCCAAATTTCTCCACAATTACTGAGCCTTTGACTAACTTACTTAAAAAGAAAGTAAAGTTTGTTTGGTCAGAGCAATGCCAACAGGCATTTGATACACTTAAAGCCATACTGCAAAGTGCCCCAGTGTTGTCTGCACCAGATTTCACTTTGCCATTTAAATTAGCTGTAGATGCTAGTGATACGGCTGCTGGTGCTGTTTATATTGCAAGAGGATAGTCATGGTATAGATCATCCTGTTTGCTATTTTCACACAAATTTAACAAATCCCAGAGAAACTACTCTACAATTGAAAAAGAGTGTTTATCTTTGATATTAGCTTTACAGCATTTTGAAGTTTATGTTACTTCTTCAAATCAGCCAATAGTGGTTATATTGATCACAACCCTCTTGTTTTTCTGCAGAAATTTAAAGGCAAAAATCAGAGATTGCTAAGATGGAGTTTAATGTTACAGGAGTTTAATCTTGACATTAGACATATCAAAGGCAGAGACAATTTAATTGCAGACTGTCTCTCTCGTATTTAGAGTTTATTGTTGTTCACTTTCAAGAAGTTTTACTTTAGAGTAAGAAAAAAAATTGAGTACTTAAATCCTTTTCAAGATTACATTTGTAAAAGAAAGATTTTTCTTTGAAAAATTTTCTTTTTTTGAAGAGGGGGTGTGTTATGTAGGTCATTTCCCCCACACTCATCATGACCTGAGTTCAATTAGTCTAGAACATTCTCAAGGTCACTGCCCTTGATGACCTCACAACCTTGAATTCAATTAGTCATGTTTGGAATGTTCTGGAAAGTTGATTAGTTGTGTAAGGGAGATAATTTTAGAACAGTAATTAGCATGTCAATAAAAGTTCTAGATTGTTCTTATATGCTTATGTAAACACATGAGTATAAATACTGGGACAGCAGGCTTGCAGTCAGACTTTTGGGATCGTGTCTCTTGTGTGTTACTAAACTCCAGCAGTAGTCATTCTCAAGACTTTTCAAGACCTTCACTGCCAACGCTGGATTTATACTGTGGACTTTGTGCAGCTTCAAGCCTGCAAGCCAAAGGACTGTTCATTCATCCAACTGACTGTTACAACTCTGAGACTGGAGCTTTGCCGTCCCAGCTGAGATAAGTAGTCTGTACACTTTTAAAGCTTGTACTCTATCCCTGACTTAGCAATTAGTTTTATTTTCGTAATAAATTTTGTTTAAACGTTAACTGCTGAGTTCACCCTTTTGTTCGTTTTCTCTGCACGTAACAATGGATATAAATTTGTATTGTACATGTACATAGGTTTCATTTCATAAATCACTCGATAGTTTTAAATTATGTTTGAAGGCATCATGGGCCAGTGGGTAGAGCAGTGGATGCACGATCACAGGATGTCGTGTTCGAGCCCCGGCAGGGCCATGTTATTATGTCCCTGAGCAAGGCACTTTTTTCCACATTGCTTTACCTAAGCAAAAAGTGCTGGGTTCCTTGTAGGACAGTGGTTGTAATGTGTGCGTTTAGCTCTGTTCCGCTGATTGGCTGTACATATGAGCTGTTGTTTGCTCCCCAGGGAGATGAGGAAGTGTAAAATAAGGTCCAGTGACCAGGTGTAATATTAATTGTAAAGCACTTGACCACATGTACTTGTGAATATGTCCACTGTATAAGACCCCATTATTATTATTAGTTAACATTCAATTTTGTAAATTTATATAGGATTTATGCAAATTGAGTACCTATGTAAATTGTGCAAATAGATAGATAGATAGATAGATATACTTTATTGTCCATAAAAACATGGAAAGTTGTCTTTAAACATCAGGACCGCTATAAAAACACCAAATACGGACAACACCATACAAAACAATACAATAGTTACAGACAAACACAACACTATATTAAAAGTTCTTACTTAAAAATGGTGTTTGCTCTGGTTCTCCGGATGGAATCAGACATATTCATATTTAAACAGCAACTGCTGACGGTATAAATGACTTCTTAAAAAGATTCTTCCTAGCCCTGGGCACAAGTAGACGGCGTCCCGAAGGCAGATATTGAAACTTGTCATTCAATGGGTGAGATTTATCACCAAGAATGGATAAACCTTTCCTACGAAGAGCATAAGGGGTTTGGCCCTACTTGGCACTCCACATCGTCAATGTTTTTGAAGTAGAGATAATAGCTTTTCAAATGAGGTATGATTAAGCTATTGCTAAGGTGGGTACCATTCAATTGAGAAAAAACAGGCGCGTTTGCCGCTCGCGCCATGAATCATGGGAGAATTCGTTCGCCAACGCCAACGCATGCGCACAATTATGTAAATGCCTTCATGTCAGTGTTCCGTGCCTCATGAGAGAAAGCCTCCTCTTTTGCGAAGCTTGCTGCAAGACTATTCTCACGCCTTGTTATATGGCTCCCGACTTGCGTACGTTCGCTGCTGCTATTATAGACTACCAATCGAATAGGATTGTCACCATAAAACGCAAGAAAACTTGGCATTATCCTCAGGATACTTCAATTGGTGACAATTGGGTATATTATGGGTAAGTGAACTCTGATGCATAAGTTACAGTGAAAGACACCAGGGGTGGGAGAGTGAGCACAGTGAGCCGTGACGGGTGACGTTGTGTAATACAGTGTATTCTGTGACCACTGTAAAAACTGTATGCGTGACAATAATATGCACGAGTCGGGATATGCAGTAGTGACTAACAGCATAATATAATATAAATCTAGGTCGTTGTCGAAACTTGAGACACGGTCTCCGACCGTTGTAGCTGCAGTGCTGCAGCACGAAGTTTTGCCTGGTGCCAGGAGGGTATGAAACTTCAAGCTAAAGCACTGCAGCTACGTCCGTGGTTTAAGGCGTGGCCCCTCTTGAAGCTTCCTTATGTGCGTTGCAGGGCTCGAAATTATCATTTTTACTTTGTAACTGTGACTACCAACTGCAAACATTGGTAGTCTGCCGTGTAAACATGGAAGTCAACTTTTTTAAATGAAAAATAGTATTAATGATACACAATGATTGAGTGTACTTATAATTTCTGTAACCTTTTCAATAATCCCATACACAGTTCAGCAGTCCGGCGTTCTCTACCCACGATGCTTTGCGAAACTCGCGGCTTTGAGGGAATCACTGCACTTTGAGCATATAGCCTCTTCTTTAACACAGGTCTACTATATCTAAATTAATTTTTCGCGTGTTTTCACACTCATTCTGCGAGGAAATGTGAGCTACGCAATAATGTTTTATTTGTATAAGAACCTGTTTTGATTCAACAGTTTGCCAATTGCTCAAACATTTTACGGAAATCTGGAAAATGTTTGTGGGTCTCGAGTTTGTTTACATCTGTGGTGAGTGCGAATGTTGCGAACATTTCTGATTTTGTAAATCACATTGTGGAATTTCAACGGAAACCTTACACGAAACACCTTCAGGTCAGGTCTGCTTCAACTGAAGCAGCACTAGTGGTGAGCTCTTCTCCGGTCAAATGATTGCCTCTGTGTCGTATCAAGTTAGACGTGTTTGTTAGTATGAGTAGAGGTTCCCATTTATCTCCAAGCTAAATTTATTTCTTCTGTAGATATTAAAATCAACATTACCTTTTCTACGTTAACTTTCTACTTTCGGTTTGATGGCAGTAATAATATTGCATGCTCTTGCGTGAAACCCCTTGTAAAAAGCAATCATTCCGCCAATTATTGTGATCAGCATCCGCACGTGTAAATAAATTAGAACGACAAAATACTTCCAGCTTTCCATAAAACAGCGAATAATCAGCAAAATGTTATATTCATTAACTTTCAAATAGATTGGCATATACAAATGACTAATTAGTTTACCTTTGTCGACAAAATAAGTGGATAACAAGCGAAAATGTTAATTGGTATAACAGACATGTGTTAAAGAATAGGCGCTACGCGCTAAGTGGTACCATCAAAGCCTCTGGTTTCCCAAAGCGTCCTGGGTATAGAACGCTGGTCAACGGAAATGTAAAGGGCTAATTGCAGAAGTATTAAAACAAATCATTGAAAAGTGGTTGCTGTGACACATAAACATTCATGTGTTTGAAAAAAAGATCGACTCACGAAAGCGCTCACGAATCTCAACAATTGATTTTAATAATCTGATATCATCTCGTTTTAATAAACTTGTATACAGTGACCGTATACAGTGTGTTTATGACGCGTAAGTTGATGTGTCGTACGCTTGCTTTTGGAAAGTTTCGCTTTCGAAATCGGAAGTGTCATTCCATTGGCAGGTAGTACAGAACATATTCACTTTTCTTATTGTCATATTTCAGCCACAATTGTCGGCCAATTCGCCATGACCATGCCATGTAACGCCGTAAAGTAATGTACGGTCGAGAACCACTTCAACGGTGAAAACGACGGGTTGCAATCTCATTTCACGTGGATATATGCAAATCCATGCCGAAGTGGTTTAGCTTGGATGCAAATAAAAGAAGGGTGCAGCTGCTACATATATTGGAAACAATTTCATATCGGATGTATGAAAATTGGTACCCATGTGATATATCAAATTGGGGGTTATGGTCCAAATTTGGCAGCTCAAAATCGTCACTTTCTTGAGGTGCAGATAATAAGATTTCAAATGATGTATGATATTAAATCACCATTCCTTTTTGTACGTCATGTTTACACGTTCATCGCAGCCTCTACTTTCAGTTTGATTGCAGCAATACTATTGCTTACTTTTCCATGAAACCATTTGTCAAAAGCAATCGTTCAGATTATTGTGATCAACATCAGCATGTAAAAATAAATTAGAACGACAAATATTCCTTCCATAAAACAGTAAATAAGCAGCGAACTGTTATATTCAACAGCTTTCAAATAGATTGGTATATACAAAGTGACTGATAAGCTTACTGTTCAACAGAATAAGTCGGATAACAAGCGAAGAATCCGTATTGCTACAGTAGACTAAATTTAAACAATAGGCGCTAAGTGGAACCATCGAAGCTGCTGGTTTCCAAAAGCATCAGGGCAATAGAATACTGGTCCACGGAAATGTGAAGGGGCTTAATGCAGAAGTATGACAACAAATTATTGAAAAGAGGTTGCTGTGACACATCAACATCACGTGTTTGAAAAATGATTGACTCAGAAAAGCTCCTGAAAGTGCAACAACTGACTTTAGTAATCGGATAAATAAACTTGTATCCATATGACAGTGACTGTATACAGTGTGCTCATTACGCGTAAGTTTATGTGAAGTACTTGACTCGTGCTTTGGATCGTTTCGCCCACTAAATGGGAAGTATCACTCACAGGGCAGATAGTACAGAACATTGTACTTTTTAGTCGTATTTCCGCCAGGATTCTCCAGGAATACGCCATGACCATGCCATGTAACACCGTGATGTACCGTCCGGTGGAAAACCGCTTCAACCCGTGAAAACGACGGGTTTGAAATCTTAATACACGTGGATATATGCAAATCCCATGCCGAAGCGGTTGACTTGGATGTAAATACACGATTGGTGCAGCTGCTAGTATAAATGGGAAACAATTTTATATAGGATTTATGCAAATGGGATATCCCTGTGAATTATGCAGATTTGTGTCTACGCCTTACTTCACAGCCCCATATTGTTAGTTTTCTAAAAGTACAGATAATAAGTTTCGAATGACGTATGATGTGGCCGTGGATGTCAAAATTTTGAAAATATCGTTATTCAAAGGGAAAATAATTTGTAAACGTTTTAGTATGGTCTATTTAAAAATCTCTTTGGATATAAATTTTGTATTGTACATGCACATAGGTTCCATTTATATAAATCACTCGATAGTTTAAAATTATTTTTGAAGGCATCATAGGCCAGTGGCTAGGGCAGTGGACGCACGATCACAGGATATCGAGTTCGAGCCCCGGCAGGGCCATGTTCTTATGTCTCTAAGCAAGGTACCTTTTCCTCATTGCTTTTTCCCACCAAAAGTGATGGGTTCCTGGTAGGACAGAGGTTCTAATGTGTGCCTTTAGCTCTGTTCCGCTGATGGCTGCACATGTGAGCTGTTGTTTGCCTCCCCAGGGAGATGAGAAGTGTAAAATAAGGTCCAGGACCATGTGAAATATTAATTGTAAAGGGCCTTGACCACATGTACTTGTGGGATATGTCCGCTGTATAAGAACCCTATGTAAATTTTGCAAATTAGGGGTTATGGCCCTACTTGGCACCTCCACATTGTCAATGTTTTTGAAGTAGAGATAATAAGCTTTAAAATGAGGTATGATTTATCTGTTTGTAAGGTGGGTACATCAATTGTGAAAAACAAGTGCCGCTCGCGTAACGAATCAGGGGAGAATTCGTTTGCCACCCCAACGAATGCGCACAATTATGAAATACCTTCATGCGTCCCGTGTCAGGATCCGTGCCTCAATGAGAGAAAGCCTCCTCTTTTGCGAAGCTTGCTGCAAGACTATTCTCACGCCTTGTTAATATGGCTCCCGACTTGCGTACGTTCGCTGCTGCTTTTATAGACTACCAATCGATTACTACCAATCGAATAAGATTGTCACCATAAAATGCAAGAAACTTGGCATCCTCTACAGGTTACTTCAATTGAGGATAATCGGGTTTATTATAGGGTAAGTGAACTCTGATGCATAAGTTATAGTGAAAGACACCAGGGGTGGGAGACTGAACACAGTGAGCCGTGACGGGTGACAATGTGTAATGCAGTGTATTCTATGACCACTGTTATAACTCTATGCGTACGCGTGACTAAAAATATACACGAGTCTGGGATATGCAGTAGTGACTAACATCATAGTATGATACAAATCTAGTTCGTTGTCGACAATTGAGACACGGTCTCCGATCGTTGTAGCTGCAATACTGCAGCACGAAGTTTTACAAAGTGCCAGGTGGGTATGAAACTGCGAGCTACAGCACTGCAGCTACGTCCTTGGTTAGGGCGTCGCCCCTCTTCAAGCTTCCTTGTGTGCGTTGGCAGGCCTCGAAATTAACATTTTCACTTGGTAGCTGTGACTACCAAATGCAAACATTGGTAGTCTGCCGTGTAAACTTTGAAGTCAACTTTTTAAAAAGAAAAATAGTTTTAATGATACTCAATGTTTGAATGTACTGAATAATTTCTGTAGCCTGTAACGTTTTTCAGTAAGCCCATACACAGTTCAGCAGTCCGGCGTTCTCTACCCACGATGCTTTGCGAAACTCGCAGCTTTGAGGGAATCTCTGCACTTTGAGCGTATAGCGTTATCTTTAACACAGGTCTACTATATCTAGATTAATTTTTCGCGTGTTTTCACACTCATTCTGCGAGGAAATGTGAGCTATGCAATAATGTTCTACATGTATAAGAACCTGTTTTGATTCAACAGTTTGCCAATTGCTCAAACATTTTACGGAAATCTGGAAAATGTTTGTGGGTCTCGCGTTTGTCTACATCTGTGGTGAGTGCGAATGTTGCGAACATTTCTGATTTTGTAAAATCACATTGTGGAATTTCAACGGAAACCTTACACGAAACACCTTCAGGTCAGGTCTGCTTCAGCTGACGCAGCACTAGTGGCGAGCTCTTCTCCGGTCAAATGATTGCATCTGTGTCGTATCAAGTTAGACGTGTTTGTTAGTATGAGTAGAGGTTCCAATTTATCTCCAAGCTAAACATTTTTTCAATTGATTTCTTCTGTAGATATTAAAATCAACATTACTCTTTGTTATGTTGCTTTCAAATGGATTGGCATATGCAAAATGAGGGCTCTCATGAAGGCACTCATGAAATTGCAATAACTAATTTTAATAATCTGATATCCTCTAAACTAGTATACATATGACAGTGGCCGTATACAGTGTGTTCATTACGCTTTAGTTTATGTGAAGTAATTGACTCGTGTTTTCGAATCTTTCGCTCTCGAAATCGGAAGTGTCATTCCATGGGAAAGTAATACAGAACATTGCGACTTTTCATGTCTATATATTTCAGCCACAATTGTCAGCCGATTCGCCATGACCATGCCATGTAACGCCGTAAAGTAATGTACGGTCGAGATCCACTTCAACCGGTGAAAACGACGGGTTGAAATCTCATTTCACGTGGATATATGCAAATCCCATTGACTTGGATGCAATAAATGGAGGGTGCAGCTGCAAGTATATATGGGAAACAATTTTATATCGGATGTATGAAAATTGGGTACCCATGTGATATACGCAAATTGGGATTATGGCTCTACTTGGCAGCTCAAAATCGTCACTTTTCTTGAGGTGCAGATAATAAGATTTCAAATGATGTATTGATATTAAATCACCATTCCTTTTTGTACGTCATGTTTTCACGTTCATCGCAGCCTCTACTTTCAGTTTGATGGCAGCAATACTATTGCTAACTTTTCCGCGAAACCATTTGTCAAAAGCAATCGTTCAGCCTATTATTGAGATCAATATCCGCCTGTTTAAATAAATTAGAACGACAAAAATTCCTTCCATAAAACTGTAAATAATCAGCGAACTGTTATATTCAACAGCTTTCAAATACATTGTGACTGATAAGCTTACTGATCGTCGTTCAACAGAATCAGTCGGATAACAAACGAAAAATGTTTCTTGTTACAGTAGACTAGAGTTAAACAATAGGCGCTAGGCGTTAAGTGGTACCATCCAAGCCGCCGGTTTCCCAAAGCATCGTGGGTATAAAAAGCTGGTCCACGGAAATGTGAAGGGGCTTAATGCAGAAGCGTTAAAACAAATTATTGAAAAGAGGTTGCTGTGACACATCAACATCACGTGTTTGAAAAAAAATCGACTCAGAAAAAGCTCCCGAAAGTGCAACAACTGACTTTAGTAATCAGATAAATAAACTTGTATACATATGTCAGTGACCGTATACAGTGTGCTCATTGCGTGTAAGTTTTTGTGAAATACTTGACTCGTGCTTTCTGATAGTTTCGCTCTCGAAATCGGAAGTGTCACACCTTGAGCAGATAGTACAAAATAATGCACTTTTCAGGTGGTCCTATTTCGGACAGGATTCTCCAGGACTTCGCCATGACCATGCCATGTAACGTCATAAAGAACAGTCCGGTGGAGGACCGCTCCAACCCGTGAAAACGACGGGTTGAAATCTCATTTCACGTTGATATATGCAACTCTCATGCCGAAGCGGTTTGACTTGGATCAAGTAAACGAAGGGTGCAGCTGCAATCAATTTATGCAAATTGGATTCCCCAGATTTGGGTCTACGGCCGTACTTTGCAGGTCCACATTGTCAATTTTCTTAAAGTAGAGATAATGAGCTTTCAAATGACGTATGATGTGGCCATAATATACGGCCGTGGATGTCAAAATTTTGAAAATATCGTTAGTCATGTAAAGTTTGTTCAAAGTTTAGGCAGAGTTGTCTGATGTCGCGCTAGTTTAGATATATTAAGTAACGAACCTGAAATCGCGATCAACGCTATTGTTGAACAGTTTGTTAAATTTGCTACAAAATTACATAGTATCCAGTGACTACTGTACTAACTGTAAGCTTATGCATGACGATAATACCACATCAGTGTCACATCTGTGAGGTTTTATTTTCCGTCTTTAAATATCCATAGCTGTTATGGCTGTCATGTTACGTAAAATCTGCCATGGTGAACAGTTTTCTTTCGTAATACTCCAATGTGCTGACAGTGCTAGTGATTGGGAAGTTGGTTAAATGTTATCATAAAAAGCGTACGCGGTATAGGACTGCACATTGTTTTGACCTTTGAGTGTTGACGCTTAATGGGTAAACATAATGCATCCTCAGTTAATGTTAATATACAATATTTATACTCGAAGAAAAAGTATTTTCAAATGTGACGAATATTCTTCTATTTAATACATTGGAAGGCCTGAATATTGTTTGTACTCTCTTTCAACATTTACTGAGGACAAGATATTTCAGAATCATTCATCAGTTTTAAATGAAGTTGGCATCCTGTTAGCACACGATGGCAAGGTATCACCCAAGCTATATTGTATTCCTAATACCCTTAAGAATTGATGTAAAACAGCATTTCATATCTTGTTCCAGTAAGCACATACAGCCAAACACTCAACTTTTGGCAATAATTTCATCAACTATTAAATCCAGTGAAGTGTGGTATTTTGTCAAAGTTTATGAAAATAGGTTGATAAATGTGGATATTAAAGAATTCGAAAGAATTATTAAGTCTTTTGCAAACCAACAAAGGTATATGTACAGTCTAAATGCATGCTGGCACATTTTATTTTTCAAAGTTGCACACAATCATCCCACATTGCAAAGTTAACACAGACTGTTATCTCTTGTGAAGCAAGCCTTCTTTCACAAGAATGGTAGCAGTGGCTTGAGTACATAAGGGACTGGACATAAATTACAGGGGTGGGCCGGTGTTTTTTGGGGTGGGTCGCCATTTTTCGCGCAAGCATTTTTGAAGGGTCATAAAATTTTTTGCAAGCCTATGGGGGAGGGTTACCTTTTTCATGCATCAAAGCTGAAATTGTATGACATGTATTGAAGAATATGGAATACTGAAAAAAGAAAAAATACCTCCTGGCACTTCCATTTTCTGCCATTTCCAATTTCGGCGCGCCCTTCGGGCGCAAGTTTAAGGATATAATAAACAATATATTGATGATCCAAGCAGCCACATTGATTTATGTTGTCATGATTTCTAGTTATCCAACTCCTCTATTGTGCATAATTGTCCCCTATAATGACTCTTTCAATGACAATTTGAGAGATAACTTATTTGATATCATTCTCCCATTGACAATACATCGGGTAAAGGTCGGCGTCAAACGTCCATGTCTCTGTATGCACATTTTTTAGGACATTGACAGAGTACAAACTATTCAGAATAGTGCAAAGTGTCATCAATAACAACTGGAAGCTTCAGGTCTAACAACTTTTGAATAACAATTTAGGATCAGATAACCTATGATTGTTTGTAGTGTCCTCATAGCGTACAATGTATAGTGAATCAACATTTCGGTGAAATTCAAAAATCTAATTTCTTGCACAACCATGGACTTGAAACCACTCTAGTCTAATCATGAACATTAATACTAATAATTAGGTGTATATAAATGGGCAGATTCACCTAGTTTTGTATTGGAAAAAAATATTCATAGTTACATAATAGACTGCCATGCATAGTGAATCAACATTTCAGTGATATGCCAAAATCAAATTTCTTGCACAACCATTGACTTCCACTCTAGTTTAATCATGAACATTAATACCAATAATCGAGTAAACATAAATGCACAGATTTTCCTAATTCTGTATGGGAAAAAAATATTCCTAGGGTTTCATTATAGACTGCCATGTATAATGAATCAACATTTCGGTGAAATTCCAAAATCAAATTTCTTGCACACACATGGACTTGTAACCACTCTAGTCTAATCAAGAACATAAATATCAATAATCAAGCAAACATAAATACATAGATTTGCCAAGTTTTGTAATTTAAAAAAAAATTGTTCCTAGTTTAGTCATAGACTACAATGTATAATGGATCAACATTTTATGCGAAATTCCAAAAACAAAGTTCTTGTACACAGATGCACGTGTTACCACCCTCTTCTAAATAAGCACAATTATGTAATTATTTAGGGTCCATATATGCACAAATAGTGCATATTTTTAATTGTGAAAAAAAATTTACAGTTTTGTCATAGACTCCCATGTATAGTGGATTAACATTTTGAGCAAAACTCCAAAATCAAATACCTTGTTCACATGTGCACTTGTAAACAACCAATGCTAATCGAGTATATTTACCGGCATATCAGTTATTAAACATCTATAGATGAACAGATATTGCTAGTTTTATATTGGAAAATACACGTTCATAGTTTTCTTATAGTCTACTACCATGTATAGTGAATCAACATTATCGATGAAATCTAAAAATTACATTTTTTGTACACGCATGCACTTTTTACCTGCCACTTCAAGCAAAGTACATTTACATGAATTATCACACACATATGATTTGATATATTTGGACAAAGCGTTATATCGGCCACATTTTGCCTTCCTTTTGGGAGGGGGACTTCAAAAGTATAGCAAGTCAGAAAGGGGTCTTGAACACATTGCGGGTTTGTTGGGGGTATTGAGTAACAGGGGAGGGTCACTTATTTTCATGCACGGATAAGGGGGAGGGTCACTAATTTTTGTGCATGAACTTTTGAAGGGTCACTATTTTTGATGCAGCGGTGTTTTAAAAAACACCGGCCCACCCCCTCTGTAATTTATGTCCAGTCCCTTACCATCAAGTGTAACACGGGTAATATTATCAAAAGCAACTACGCCAATAAAAGTATGATGTCATGTAGAAGTTAATAAAATTAAGATGCTAACTTTTCACAACATGAATCTGAAGTTTAGTTCATTCAGTCCATTCATAAATCTGGAAGTAAAAAGGATTGTGTTAAGATATATTGATGAACTCTTTTGAAGTTTAAAATTCTGGTATATCCAATCATCTCCAACACATCTATCCAGATGATCTGGAAATTATAGAAAATCTGGAACTGTGGGCCAATGAATGCTATACCTCAATATATATTTTTCAAAAGTATACAGACATAATACCTTGTCACAATGTACAACAAGGGACTATTTCAAATCAAAATTAAAATCATGAAGTTATATATATTGACCATTTGCAAAAATTATTATGGTGCTGCTTTGTTATTCCTTTGGAGTCAGCTACTGCTGACTGCCATGTAAAAGTACAGTAATTCTTTTGAATTTTTTGAAATTTAGCAGTATGGCAGGAAAGATTCATCGTAATGTCACTACTTGATACACACACTATGTACCAGTAGAAGTCAAGTGACAGCAAATAATGATAAGCTTACTAGCTGTTTTCTTGCGGCAACATATATTTACGTCACTTCTTGATAGTGCAAGTATTATGATCACATACTTAGACCCAGTTATCGCTATAGTATGACGTCATACTACAGGTATATGACTACGATGAATCCATATTCCACAAGCACAAATTTATTTATGCACTCAAGAGTTTTCTCTTTTATGAAAAGCAAATAAATGAATCTACTGAGTTGATTTAACAAATATTCCTGTTTTGAATTCATAAGAATGTAAAACTTATATCTAACAGGCGGGTAAAAAAATGATTTTGGAATTTTTTTCTCAGCACATTGTATACTGGACATTCTAAACAGAAATGATACTCATAGTCAACCTGGCCAAAATTACATACTAGCAAGTTCTCTCAGATCTCGGTGGTTTTGTTCTATTCCATCTACATTTTTCTATGCGGAAGGAGTTGCTTGACAGTCTTAAGCGACACATTGCAACTCTGAATATCTTTCCCTTCATCACATGCAAGTAGTCTTCAACGTTGACAGTACACTTAAAATTACAAAATGTATCTAATTTACTCAATAAGCCAACGCCAGCCATTAAAGATTGCAAATTAACATCTCGACTTCTTTGTTTGAAAATACGCATAAAAGCATTTACATTTTGAACTCCTTGGTTGATCCAGACGTCAGCAAAACCAAGTTTACAGAGCATTCGTTTCACTTCTAAGGCCAAACATGAAACATTTTTTCAGCTCTATCATACTGAGTTTTACAACAAACCCCCAAAATACTATCATTTTCCATGTTTAAAAGCTTAAACCAGTATTTGATAACCTTAATCTGACGGAGTTGAAATAGTTCACATCTACCTGTTTCTGCTTTAATAGCACTGTTTGGAGTATTTCTATTTAAATAATAATTAAGTTTTATTTGCACTATAGGCCTCCGGCCCTATGTGCTAAAGTCATTACAGAAAATACATTTCAGTCAAAGGAACAAGTGAAAAAATATAAATATTTAAGTTTGTACAGTATCCATTTGAAGTTCACTTCGTGCTTTGAAAGCAAAAAAGAGAAATTTGCTGACATTGCGAATAATCTCTGTGGTATCAGTTTGTAACAAACGTGTAAATTTAGATAAACGTGGAGGATCGTGATAAACGATGGGTATGTAGTTCACTCTTAGCTTGTTATATAAGGGACAAACCAATAAAAAATGGAATTCGTCCTCAACAGTTCTATGGTCACATAAGCACACTCTTTGTATTCTAGGTAAATTTTCGTGTCTCCCCTGTTCTATAGCTAGGCTATGAGCGGATATACGGAATGAAGTCAGACAGAGTCTAAAAACAGGCTTCATTGAAATACAAAGATACTTTTCAATACAAAGAGAAGTTTTATACAATGAATATGAGGCAAGTCTATTATAGCTATTGATTGTGTCGTGCCAGTTCTGGGTATCAATATCTTTACATCGTTGCTTGAATAAGGATAAAAACAGTGCCTCATTCCCTACTCCCTGGTTGTACCAACTTTCAGCAAAGCCATAAGAAAACAAAACTTGTCTTAAATTTGATGCCCAGCAATCTTTTCTATTTTCAGCCATGCTATATTGAACCTGATAAGCATGATAAATAAGTCTGCTTGAGTTTGTATGTAATAGCTTAAACCAGTATTTTACCATTCTAGGCAATCTTAATGACCTAAGTGTTGGTCTGCCAATCTCGCCTCTGGCTGCTACATCTATGACATGCTTTCTTTGGCGTAATAAATGCTTACAAAACTTTACATGTACTTTTTCTAAATGTTTGCCTTCAATATAACCCCAAATCTCACTGCCATAACTTAAAATAGGCAGTATCTTTGTGTCAAATATTTTACAACAAATAGTGATTGCACTGTCCCTTAAATTATGTAATTTTGAATTAAGTGAGAAAAGGGCTTTGGAGGCTTGATCTGCCAATACCTCTTGCGCTTTACTCCACATACCGCTACAAGAAAAAACAACACCCAGATATTTAAAATAAGAAACAACAGCTATTGCTTTTCCTTCATAGTACCACCTCTCGTAGTTACGGAGTGGACCACCATTTCTGAAAACTACAATTTTTGTCTTGTCGAGATTGACTTTCGTCTTGTACTTTTTGCAATACATAGACAATTGGTTTAACAGTCTCTGTAACTTAATTACACTTTCAGCAAAGAGCACCAAATCGTCTGCAAATAATATGTAAAAAAGTTTCACCATACCAAGAGAGCAACCTTCAACCCATGTATCTCTACTAAACTCTTCATGGATATCATTTATAAAGAAAGAAAATAAAAAGGGCGAGAGGATACAGCCTTGCCTGACTCCAAGAGGACAATTAAAAAAGTCTGTCATCCCATTGCTGCCAAGTACACAGGCTTTGACTTGAGTGTACACAGCCATCAAGGCTTTGAACATCTTACCCTGGAGTCCTGCTTTACCCAATTTAAAGAACAAAGCTGTTCTATGAACTCTGTCGAAGGCTTTCTCAAAGTCTACAAAAGCACAGTAAAAACGCCCCCCTTTACAGCTTAAATATTTCTGAATAAAAGTGTGCAAAAGAAAAATATTATCAATGGTGCTATACCCTTTCCTAAATCCAGCCTGTTCTTCTCTAAGTGGAGCGGCGTTTTCTTCCCAGAAAAGTAACCGATTGTACAGAACACGTGTATAGATTTTACTAATAATAGGTAAAAGGGTTATGCCCCGATAATTTTTAGCCAGAGATTTATCGCCTTTCTTGTGAATAGGGAAAATAACACCCTGGCACCATGAAACTGGGAATACACCGTTACTGAAAAGATGGTTAAATAAAGTATGTAAAAGGGGAACAATAACATCACTACATTGCTTAAAAAATTCTGCTGAAATACCATCGATACCAGGAGATTTGTTGTTTTTCAGACACTTAATACTTTCAATAATTTCTTCTTGTGAAATGGGTTGGTCAATGGTATCACTGATGATGTCATCAGAGTCATTGATTGGAGTATATGATGCCTCTCCATTCCTAATATCCTGCACAACATCATTCATTTCTTTCCAGAGTTGACGATATGCATCACTCTGCTCAATCTGTTCCGGGATTGAAAAGTGTGTAAAAATACTCAAACCAGTCTTTGTTTGTAATTGATCTAGGGTGAGAACTCCGTGAAGTCTTGAAAAAAGACCAGAATTTGGAGGAATCGTTGACCTCTAACAAAGACTTAATTTCGTTGATTCTACTCAAATTGAACATCTCTTTCTTTTCTTTGATAAGTTTCCTATAATTCTCTTTAACAACTTTGTAACTTAAAAGAGCTTGCTGACAATGCGTACGTCTATAGGTGTTTAATTTAGCAAACACTTTGTTCCTGGCATTACGACACTCGTTGTCAAACCAGCCATCGTAGGTCGGACGAGGGTTTCTATGGTTACACACTGGTTTGGAAGCATTATAAAATAAAGCATTGAATTTGTTAACAGCATCGTCCACATCACCTGTATGTACAGCTTCAGTAAAGTTTGTCACAATGGTTTGCATATCTGAATTTAAAAACTCATTACGAAATTTCTCTGCATTGAAGCGATACTTCTTGAAATTGTTACTTCAGTAGCTGCCAAATCAGTATTGAAGCTTGACATTGACTCACAATTATCACTCAAAGTACAATTGATTGTAAAATCCAGCGGAAAGTGGTCTGACTCTAGTCTACTGGTGACTTTAAAATCAAGAATATTCGTGAACCATGAGATAGAAACTATAAGGTAGTCTACAACACTTTGACCTGCATTTGACATGAATGTAAATTCGCCGGCTTGATCACCCGGCATTCTACCATTAACAATGCATAAAGAAGCTGATTTACATAAGTCAACCAAATTTCTGCCATATGTGTTACATTCATTGTCACAGCTATTTCTGTTTTGTGTTAGGGTATCATTTACATAAATATTTGTGTCAATTGGCAAGTGATCAGTGGCGTCAAATGAAATTCTCTCATCGAGACCGCCTGTCCTTGCGTTAAAATCACCCATCAAAATAAAGTTACAATCATCAAAACGACTACGAAAGGAACTTATCTCATTCTCAATGTGGATAAAAATATCATCATTTGAATAAATTGATGAACCTTGTGGAGTAACATAGAATGTACCAAGTATAATTGGTGAAGTGCCATTTTGCTCTACTTTCATCCAAAGAGTATCGCTTAAACTGCTCTCAAGTTGTTTAACATAATCACTAAATTCCTGTTTTACAAAGCAAACGATGCCACCGCTTGGTCTTCCCTTACGTGACAACTTTTTGCGAATTGACTCAAAACAAATGTAACCTTCCAGGGCAAATGTGCCCATTTCGGTTGCCCATGTTTCTACCAAGCTGACTATATCATATTGCTTGATGAATGAAATAAAATCAACATCATACCATTTATACTTCAACCCTCTGACATTCCATGACAAAAAGGATAATTTCGATGTAGGGCCTCGGCCACTTCCCTATGGATTGGGTAACTGTCTGCTTGATCGGTACAAATTTCTCTGTGGGAGCATGACGACTTTGTCAAGTTCTTCATCGAAGATGTAAACTTGATGACCGTTTGTTTCTGATGTGACTACGAGTCTGTCATACTTGACTCTTGCTCTGGCTGTTTTGTCTTTTTCTAGGATGTCTCGTCTCACAGAAAATAGCTTGCGTCGTATTGCTCTTGTGCGTGGAGCAAAATCTTCATCGATAGAGATGTTGGTGCCCTTTAACTTGGCTGCTTCACTCAGTACTCGTTGTTTGTCCTTGAAGTATGAGAACATCGCGATGATCGGTTTGCAGCCGCGTATCAAAGGGGCGTTCACGATGCGATGGACTCGTTCGAAGGAAATGTCTTCATCGATGCCGACTTTATCTTTTATAATTTCCTTAACTTTAGTTTCTGAAGATGTCCAGTCTTCACGTTCCGTGTCTTGTTCAACACCGTAAAATATTAGATTGCAACGGCGTGTTCTATTACTGAGTTCATCATTTTCTCTCCTTTGTTGTCGTAATTCTCTTCTTGTTTGCTTCAGTTCATCTTTCAATTCGTTCAGATTCTGTCCGTTTATCACACTTTCAAGGTTGTCAATTCTCTCTGAATTTTCGTTTTCCTTCTCTTCCAAGCTATGCAGGGTGTCTTCAATGTTGTCTATGCGTGATTCCATGCGTGAAAACTTCTCCTTTATTTCTTTTGAGTCATTTGCTATTTCATCCAACTTGTCCAGAATAGTATTGATGTCTTGTCTTGTGATCGGGCTGTCGGAAGACTGTGATTTTGACCTGGTAGTTTGTGGACCTGGGTTGACTTCAATGTTACTGGCAGCCAGAAGCAAGAAAAGACATATGCGTATGCATAAACTTATCTTGGTAACACTGCATAACAATGGGGCCTTCGTAAGCGCGTTCAGTCCACTTCTTTTGTTCCTTCGGTCTGGGTTTCCGCCACCAAAAAGCCCAATTTTCTGTCTGTAATGGACCAGTGAAATCCCCATGATCGGTTGGTTGGCGTCACTAATGTGAACTAAATCGCTCTATGAATTGTTGCCGATGAGAGCATATATTTTTTGGAGAAATTTTCAGGAGTATTTTCGGACGGTGTGAAACAACTTCCTACGCCTCTTCTTGACCTTTGACCTCCCTCTATTTAAACATAAAATAAAACACGAAAACTACTTTGTACTCGTTTAATATCCATGCCCTTGTAAAACCACATATTTCAGCGGCATATTTTATTATTAGGGTATTTTTGCAGTCAAAAACTCGCAAACAATTCTTCAACGGGATATCACCCGTATTTCGAATATGACGTTTCAATATAAACATTGCTTTGCTTGCCTGTGCCGCTTAAGTTTTTTGTGCGATATACCAGTCTCCACTACTAGAAACATTAAACCCAAATATTTATAAAAAGGCACAACCTCAATTTTATGTTTATCCATATACCATTTATCACTTTTTTTCCCTCTGAATCCTATCATAGTGCAACTCATTAGAACCAAATCGTCTGCAAAAAGGAGTAAAATCAGATTTCCGCCAGAAATGTAAACTCCAGAAGAGTATTCAGTTTTCAACTCTGATTCCATGTCATCTATAAAAGAAACAAAATAGCAAAGGCGATATGATAGAGCCTTGCTGCAAACCACTACTAAAACTCGAAAACTTACTTATACCAAGAGGTGTTTTGACACATGCCTGAATATTTGTGTACATAGATCTTAATAACGGAAAAAGTTGCCTTTTAAGGCAATTTTATGTAACTTATAAAACAATAAAAGTGTTGAATCCTGTTAAAGGCTTTTTCAAACTCTATTAATGCGCGATAAGGTCTACCCTTGGATTGCGTCAAATACGGATTAAAATGTACCCTAATGAAAATCCTATCTATAGTACTTCTTCCCTTTTGGAAAGCAAACTGTACATCAGCAAGTTTGTGATAGGGCATTCAGTGACGTCACTGCATATGCAATGATGTGTAATAAGGAGAGGAACTGTATGTCTGCCCTGAGGGCAGCTCTGATGCAAAAAATATAATTAAAATCAGTGAACTGGAATATAAGTTTTGGAACACTGCCTCAGATTTGTGTTCTTATACGAAAAAAATCTGAAAAAAATACTCCCCAAGTGCCACCAAATAACACCATTTTAATCTCTATTTTTCAAAAGCTCCAACGGCAGGAGGGGGACACCCCCTCCTGACCTCCCCTGCGACCACTTGTGCAGTCGCTTGTGGTGCTTTCGCACCACATCTTCACCCTCTTGTAAAAAATCCTACAGAGAACACTGCATGTCATCAGAGCACTGGATACAGACCTGTACATCAGCCCCTGTCACAGCAATGGAACCTCTTTCCGACACAGACCTGTACCACAGGGTTTAATCAGGGTCTGTACAGGGCCTGTCGCAGCAGCAATCCATTTTACTGTATAGATATTTAACTTTCCCAATTTTTTTTGGGGGGGGGGAGGTCACTCAAAATTTCTGTAGCAGAAAAGGGAGTTACTCAGACACGTCATGGTTGGCAGGGGGGGTTACTCGAAATTTTGGATTTTCTAAAGCAATTCCTCCGACCCCACCTCCAGGCCGTAAATAATGACGGCTCCCTTATAGTCAAATTCTCGCATTCTTCATGTAAGAATGCAAAGTCTTCGTGTCCAAAGAATCGCATTTTGCATCTCACCATGTCATGTGGTAATTACAAATGTCAAGTCTCCATGTCCAAATAAAGACGCAGAACAAATGACAGTGGCACTTATGCTGGTCCTTTTTATTCTGTATTTTCATTTTATTTTATTCATTCAGAACCAACAGGCTAAAGGCCCACTTATAGGTCTGACAATAAAAGCTTAAATAAAAATCTGAGACAAGCATATAACATACACACACGGATTATCTGTACAAAATATCCTTGACGGTCTGACCGAAGATTGGTGTAGATGTCAACAAAATTATTTTTACACACAAGATGATTATAAAATTGATCTTGGAAGAAAGGAAAACTTCCTAACATTGAGGCGAGATCTCGCGGGTTTATTCAAAAGTCTCACAGTGACGAAGTGTCCTCATTGGAAAGTTATAATTTATCAGTTCAAAAGTATAGGGTGAATCAATCTCGGAATGGACACACTTGTATAAAAAGTGAAGAACAGGGGCCTTGCGACGGAAGTAAAGCTTGGGAAGGTGGAAATATTTACGTGTCTGTTCATATTGTTCTGATGCATAAGGGAATATTTTGTTTGAAACAGAAATTCGATAAACTTCATCTGAACGGCTTCCAGTTTTTTTTAACAAGTAATTGACAATGACATAGTCCCCACTTGTAATAGGAGTATTAGTCTTGATGGGGCAGGGAAATGTGGTCATTAAGAAGTATCACTGGAGTGTATATGTTCAGATCTATGAGCACATTGATCTATGTCGTTGTTCCCATTTTGAAACACATGAGGCATGTCTAAGCTATGGTTCTAAATCGGGAAAAAAGATCACACTTCTAGCTGTATTGGCCAGCCATGAAATACATATGCGCATAATAAATGAGGTACAAGATGTGACATCTTAAGGTCTAATATCGTATCAAAATTGGAGGGTATAGAACTTGTGGGTACTAAGTTATGCATATATATGTATAATCAAGGTCAAAGGTCATCGAGGTCACATGACATTTTGAAAACAAAATTGTATCGCTAACTAATCCCTATATGCCAAAAATCAGACCTCTACCTCTATTTGCTTGCCCAGAATTAGATGTGTGCATAATCAATGAGGTAAAGCATGTGTTGTGCTACTACATATAAAGGACATAGACCTGTTGTTAATTGTTTATTGACATAAACGTATATTTTAAGTAAAAGGTCATCGAGGTCACATGACATTTTGTCAAAAAACTTCTATCCTATAGTTATCCCTATATACCAAAAATCAGACATCCAGCTCTATTGGCTTGCTCAGAATTAGATATGTGCATAATTAATGAGGTACAGTATGTGGCATCATAAGGTCTCCCATCATACCAAATATGAAGGGTGTACCACTTGTGGTTACTGAGTTATGGACAAATATGTACATTTCAGGTCAAAGGTCATTGAGGTCACGTGACATTTTGTCAAAAAAATTGTATTGCTAAGTTATCCCTATATACCAAAAATCAGACCTCTAGCTCTATTGGCTCGCTCAAAATTAGATATGCGCATAATTAATGAGGTACAATATGTGGCGTCATAAGGTGTCCCATCATACCATATATGAAGGGTGTAGCACTTGTGGTTACTGAGTTATGGACAAATATGTATATTTGAGGTCAAAGGTCACCGAGGTCACGTGACATGTCAAAATATCTGAGATATCTGCGTGAACTGATGGACAAACGGACGGACATGACCCAATCTATAAGCCCCCTGGACTTCATCCGTGGGGACTAAAAACCGTGTCACTGCATCCTTTTTGCAATATGAATACGATGAGAAACTAAATTTTTATTTTTCTTGGCCTTATACATGGGAGTCTATGGAGAACTGCCTTATACATGGGAGTCTATGGAGGTGTAAACTAAAAAGTCCTCTAACACGGCCAAATTTGATTGCATTGTGAAACAAATCGACGTGCATCTGTATGGGGTAGGGTACTATCCTTGTGCAAAGTTTGAAAGAAATTGACCAGGGCATGTCTGAGATATCTGCGTGAACGGACGCACGCACGCACGGACATGACTAAACCTATAAGTCCCCCGGACGCTGTCTGTCGGGGCTAATAAGAGAGGCGTATTCAAGATTTGAACGAACTAAGGAAATGTACAAAGTTCGCAGAGCCAGTATATTGGTGAAATATTTACAGTGCGCTTTAGGAAGCCCAGCATTTTGTAGGATTTGCTGACAATAGAATTGATGTGGGTTTTGAAATTTAAATCAGATGTCAGGGTTATACCTAGACCTTTGACTGAGGACACCCGTTGCAGTACGGAGTCGTTAAGTGAATAATCAGAGACTATTTTGTATCTTTTGTTTGTGAAAGATATGATGCAGTATTTAGAAACATTAAGATTCAGTTTCCGTCTAATACACCAAGTTGAGATATTAATTAAATCTTGCTGAAGGAAATTTACAGTCATCAACTGAGTCCAGGCAGTTAAACAGTTTTGTGTCGACTGCGTATATAGATAGGGTGGAATGAGAGATGACAGCAGACACATCGTTCACGTACAGGATAAAAAGAAGGAGACCAATCAACGAGCCAATGGGAACACCAGAGAGAACTTGCTTCCAGGTAGATTGTTTACCGTTCAGAACTACTCTGTGGGATTTACCTGAGAGATACAATTCCAACCACATTAGCGGTGGGCCTGAAAATCCGTAATATTTCATTTTCTGAATCAAAATTTAGTGAGACACGGAGTCAAAGCCTTGCTCAGATCTAAATAAATCGAGTCCACTTGTTGCTTGGAGTCAAAACCCTTGGCAGGTGGTCAACCTATGAAATGAGGTTAGAAACGGTGTCTCTGTTCTTAATGAAACCTTGTTGTTCAGAGATAAGGGAACTCTTCACATGCTTAGAGAGTTTGTATATACCGATTTTTCAAATATCTTCTAATGAGTGAAAGAAGAGATATCGGACGATAGTTCTTAACGTCATGACAATCGCCTTTCTTAAACACTTGGATGAAGTTGGCTGTTTTAAAATGAGACGGAAAAACACCAGAGGTCAGGGAGATATTAAAAATCATGGTCAGTGATATTGCCAATTCTTCGGCACAGTTTCGTAAAATAGACCGGATATGTTGTTCGGCCCACACGCTTTGTGTACATTAATATTGTTAAGATGGTTTTTTACTGTGTCAACCGTAACGTAAAGGTTAGACAAAATATCTTGTATAAAATACGTCAAATCTGGACGGTTTTCAGATTCGGGCGATGTAAAGGCGCTGTAAAAGAAGTCATTGAACATTTTGAGTATTTCTTTCTGATCAGTCGATTCTTTGTCACAATATTTCATGTGACTTGAGATAGATGTAAACGAACACTTTGCTTTGATAAAGCTTCAGAAGACTCTGGGGTTAGATACAGATGTGGATTCATGTTCTTGATATATTCAGCATATTAGTCAAGTTTTGAACGTTTAAAATCTTTCCGCAATGCAGAAAAGTGGTTGTATGCAGTTGTTGACTTGAAACGTTTATAAGCGTTGTACGCTGTTTCCTTGTCTTTTAGGAGTGCTATGAGAGAATTCTCGAACCATGGAGGATATTTCCCTTTTCGCGTCATCGACAGGGGTACGCATTCTCTAATGATTGATTGTATAGTCACAGTGTCGTAGAAGTTGGAGACGCTTGTTTCAATAATCACAATCATACCAATCCATAATCCGATAACACTAGCTCAGAATTCGTAAGACAAAAGTTGTAAACATAGACAAAAAACAGCACAGAACAGACAGCAAATAGACAGTACACAAACAGAGTCAAAATTCATGAAAGAAAGATATATGGACCTCTATTATAGGTAATATGTGAACTCCACACTATTTTGATAAAAGGTTATTAATATGATCATAATCACCTTTGCGACAAGTATGTATGTTTCTGTCCTCTTCAAGAGGCTTTGAGTGGCACGTTATGTCGAGTACACTATGAAGGGCATCGTGCTTTGAAGTTGCAGCTTTTTCTGTGATGGAAACAGTGTACACCTGTGGCACTAACAAGATTGATTACTTGATTGCTGCATGTGTTATGCGAGTTAAATTGCCGCAATCCGTATTCATCACAAGTGTCGAGACAAAAATTCGACAGACGGTAATTCCATTTGCGAGCTATGGCGTAAACCACATTCCTTGCTCCATTGAATATCTCCGCGATTGAAGTCACCACAGATGACAATGATATCCCGATCAGGGTTGGCTGAATCGTGTACCTTTGACAGCGAGAGGTCAAATTCTTTCCAGGTGTTGATAGTGGACCATGTTGGTATATACACCCTACAAGTTCAGTATGTCTTTCTAGATCGTCCCTTTTCCTTGCATTAAAACGATTGTGCACCGCTATCATGGCTCCTCCGCCTCGCCGTTTCGTTGAACCACTGTATGGGTCTCTGTCCTTTCTGTGTATAGTAGAATCCTTTAGGATTTCGTTATCGGATATATCAGCATGGAGCCAGGTTTACGTGATTGCAAATAAAGTCATATTCGACACTGCTGAAGTGAATACTGAAAGTTTCAAGCTTTTCAGGACTTGAGAGACTTTCAGTATTTCGATAAAATAAAGTGTAGGCTGGTCCAGGAAAGCGTTCGATTTCACCACTCAGCATGATACCGATAGGCGCTCTTGTTACTTACTGTGTGTACCGTAGTGTTGTGGTCGGTTTTCCTTTTCGACACTTCAGCGTTCATCCACGAAGTGAGATTGCGGTATTATATCAGTAACAGCTGGGATTTCGTTATACAGAGAACCAGGCAGTGGTGTCTATGGGCAGTCTTATTTTACTGTTATTTGACATGACTTTTCATTTGGAGATACTGGAAAACTGCAGACAACGAAGAGAGCGACAGCAGCGAGGTGCACACGTAGCGACGCCATCATGCAGAGTGATACGAGCCCTCAACAGGCGGCAGTAGTTGCAACTGAAAAATGACCTGAGAGCAGCGCTGCCCTCAGGGCAGTTTCGAGCGGATTAAACTTGTGCACGACATTCGAGGACGTCACTGCACGATGCATTATGTAATAATGTTTAAGATAGGAACTGTATCTCTGCCCTGAGGGCAGCTCAGATACATTGCTGCCTTTGGGCAGATTGGTAGGATAGGAAATGTATGTCTGCCCTGAGGGTAGCTCAGATATATGCTGCCCTTGGGGCAGATCGGTAAATAGGATAGGAAATATATATATCAGCTCTGCTGATATATTGCTGCTCTGAGGGTAGATTAATAGATATACAATTATGCAATGATGTGTGAGCATAAAAAATGTATGTCTGCTCCGAGGACAGCTCAGATATATTGCTGCTCTATGGGCAGATAGGTAGATATACACTAGGCAATGCTGTAAGGATACTAAGGAAATGTATTTCTGCCCTGAGGGCAGCTCTGATATATTGCTGCCCTCAGGGCAGATTGGTAGATATACACTATGCAATACTTTAAGGATAGGAAATGTATGTCTGCCCTTAGGGCAGCAATATATCTGAGCTGCCCTCAGGGCAGACATACATTTCATATCATTACAGCATTGCATAGTGTGTATCTACCAATCTGCCCTGAGAGCAGCAATATATCCAAGCTGCCCTCAGGGCAGACATACATTTTCTATGCCCACACATTGATGCATAATTGTAAATCTATCAATCTGCCCTAAGGGCAGCAATATATCAGACCTGTCCTAAGGGCAGACGTCCATTTCCTATCTGATCTGCCAATCTGTCCTGAGGGCAGCAATATATCTGGGCTGCCCTCAGTGCAGACATGCAGTTCCTCAGTGATGTCATTGAATGTTGTGTACAGTTTACTCCGCTCTGAACTGCCGCGAGGGCAGCGCTGCCCTCAGGTCATTTTTCAGTTGCAACTTTTGCCACCGCACCGGAACAGGCAATATTTGTAATAACCTTATACATAATACAAGTATATTGATGGTGCAAATGGAGCGATATGATTGGTCGAGACGTGAAATGAACTGTGGCATTTTCGTGATATACCATGGTTAGCACACACACGAACTCGCGGCAAGGCAGCAGAAATCCTTTTTCGAAATTCATCTCCGAATAAATAAAAACTGTTATAATATAATAGCAAGAAGCACACCAGCGACGGTATACCACGAGATTTTGACCAGTCTTCTTAAAACATGAGCGATAGCAAGTGCATATATGTCGTGAATGGTCAAAATCTCGTGTTCGCGCGATTTGTTTTGATAGACTCTAAATTGTCAGTCCACTTCAGTACCCTTTGTAGACTTTACTGTTAATCTAGCTATGTTAAAGTGTGGGTTACCAGATAGTCTGGTTAAAGATACTCTTGCACTATCTCTCAGATAAATGTAAGTTCACTCAAAGCGAAATAAACCAGTGGAAACTTGTATTAGTATCTATCTGTATTGTGGTAATTTTGTCTTGTTGACATGCCCAGTGAGATTGGTCTAGCGTTTACATGTCGAAAGATAAAGGTACTGATATTGAGAGAAATAGAGAATATGTGTGGGTTACGGTTCAAGCCAGAATCCAGCTTGGGAGATGAAGTATGTCGAACCAATTAACAAGCTTGAGAGATGGATATTTTTATGGTGGTTAGTTCACCAAACATAATACATATCACTTCAAATTCCTATCACTGGTTCTGTTAACAGTCATATTTAATAGCTTTGTTCCATCGATTCCCCTGAACACAAGTGTATCTATTATTAGCTAAATTATTCTGACATGTTAGCTCCTCACCTCGGATAGCATAATCAGTAAATAGGCCTACTAGTGTTCTCATCTTCCGTGTAAGAGAAATCGATATCATGTTGCTTTTCTGTACTACGACTTTATGTGCGACATTGACATTATAAAATTTACAAATGACAATACAGAATGAATGAATGAATGAACATTGATGTTGGTTAGATAAAGTGAGGATTACCTGTTCAGTAAAGATCGTATTTTAAATACAGATCATGTATTTGGGTTTGATATTTAGGCGAATGATTTTGTTAGCAAGGGTTTTGAAATTGAAAAAAGGCAAGTGCAATATATTATTGTGGAAAATTGCTTTGTTTCTACAGAAATATATAGCCTAGCGTAATGTGATTAATCTATCATCTATTAATCCCATAGGTATGTGATCATACTGTCCAAAGGCTACCAAGAGTTTGACGATGTAGTCAGTACTGTGACAACCAAAGTGAAAGGAGTATCCTACATTAATCTATCGGCTTTAGATCCAGCTATTGTTACAGTTGATGATACTGCTCCATATGATAAACTATGGGATGTTGCAGATTACATCATTCCTCCTCAGGTATGCCGTGTTCACTTCAGTGAATACAATCCCATAATAGACACAGTTTGATAATGTGAATACCCTATGGCACATTACTGCAGAATATGACCTCGCAGCATGCTTTTGATTGCATGGTTGTCACAAAGATCAGCTATCACATATGAGGAATCTCAGGCTAGAATCTCAATCAAAGGAATTTGTTAGATAATATACAGAGTGAGTTTTTAGGACATGGATTTTTGACCCAGATATGGTCGTATCTGACAAACAATCTGTCATATATCAGACGAAATTCACACTAAATCTAGAATCACAATGGCATATGACCTTTCAAAGCAGTTACAAACAAAACCTTTGAAAATTTTAGATTTATGCCGTTGATCGATTGCCTGTGTGACTGTAATAACTCACTGTGACCTTAAATGTTTGGTATGTTTAGAACTCCTACCATCTGAGTGTATTTTAGATTCATTCCATGTAATTGTATTCAAAGACATCACCAGCTGTTCAGTCATTTGTTATGCGTTTGATTTTGGCAGTCAACAGTTGTTACTGATCTTTTTTTGTAAATTCACTAGACATACAGTGATCTTTCATTGATTAAAAAAATAATAATTAATAATAAGTATTATATAGAAATAATAACGCGAATAATAATAGGTTCAATTTCCGTGAAACTTTCACCTTAAGGGTATTTTGGGTCGAAAAGACCAAATATGATATCGATTTCACTACCCCATGTTTCCATGGTAACCATTTTAGGGGTTGAAAATTTCAGTTTTTCTAATATCCCATGAAAAGTTACTTTGATTGATATGAAAATTACCTTGGGGGAGTTCGGGTCAGAGAACACAAAAACAAGACTTATTTTAATGTTTCGAGTTGCCATGGTAACTATTTTGGGATTGAAAATGTTACTTTTCCCTAATTCCTATTAAAGAACTATTGATTGATGTAAAAAATAATTGTGATAAGGGTTTTTCTTTTTAGCATACCAAAAAAAATCACACTCATTTGAATGTGAGATGTTTCCATGGTAACCATTCAGGAGTAAAAATTACCAGTTATTTCAAAGATTCCACCTAAAATTCAGTAACCAACATAATATCGTAGATCAAAGGGATATTTTGGGTAAGAAAGACCAAATACCCAGTCTAAAAATCCAGTAATCAACAGAAATATTATACCAAACGGTTATTTGTGGGCAAGAAAGACAAAATATTATATCCATTTTTACTACCCTGTGTTTCCATAGTAACCTATTTGCGTTTTAAAATTTCAAAGTTTTTCGAAATTCCATGAAAAGTAATCCCAGTTACTATGCAAATGCTCTCCTAAGTGTATTTATCACAGCATGAACTCCATGTTCATTTTTGTTTCATGTTGCCATGGTAACCATTAAGTAACCACAGTTTTTTATTTAAAACCATGCGTATTTTAGATCAGGGGTATCTGTTTTCGTTAACCAGACAAGAAAAGGCTACTTTACGAGATTCTGCCCATGAAGTGAATTTTCTAGTCTTTTGATGTGTATACTTGCACACCTTTAATACCCAAGGAAACAGGTATAATGGACGACAGTGGGACTCAAAAGTTCTGTGACCTATTAACAACCCGTTTCACTCTCAGAGTTGTATGCAAATTTTAAAAGTCGCCATGACAACCTGACAACAACATGGCCTTTTCAGCACTGAGACATACTGTAGCAGGGCTAAAAATTGGCCATGGCCCTTCTGCCGAGAGGAGGCATAATTTCTGTGTCATTGTGATTGATACATTATTATCAAAATGCAACGAGAATGCGTTTTTATTGGCCATCGTTTCCTGTGCCTGTCATTCAAGTACGTCAGTTCAGATATTGAAACTTTGTTGCAAAGTTCCACCGCACGGCCGGTCGTCTTCGTAATTTCCAGAACAAGTCACATTATGTGCCCAGCTGGGTTTGACTGCATTTATCTACCTCGTCCCAAAGTGACGGACGGATCTTTCAACCTTTCAGCTTGGTGAAAAACGCATTTATTGATTCGCCAAAGGCCTGTGGATTCACTTATTTTTGCACAAGTGCTACATGGACATACGAAAAAGTTCGACTCACCCTTGCCCTCTCGATTGTTGAATACAACCACGGTCCATCATGATGAGAGTTCTCGAATCAAAAACTGTAGCCGTGCTCGAATACAATGTCTTCTCATTAAATTACGTCATTCTTGATATACAATTGTTAGCATTCCAAATCTGTCACCCTGTTTTTTTCAAAGTTTGGAGAAGGGCAGCATTTCCATCTGAATGATTGAACGACGTGAAACGCAAAATTCCATCGCATATTATCCGGCAATATGTACACTGTACAGTAGAAATACTGTATACGCTCCAGGTACGTATAACTATAAGCTTATACTCCACAAAATGGCCACAGGCGGCGTGAACTTTCTGAAAGGATTTCCTAAACGTCCTACTTGTTACCTTAGAGACTCACATGTGATGTCCTGAAAAGTATTCTCTGCAGTAATTCCAGTTTCTGTCAACATGCAAAGCTGAATGACATGATTATAACACGGGACGTAGTGTGCAGACGACACATTCACGCGCACGTTCACTCAATTGCGCATGCTCATATTGGCAGGCTACACGCACCACTGGCAAAAGAGTGCGCATGCGTAAAGTTATATTTGTAGCACAGATCTCGTGGAAACTCATGCCTTTGCTCTATTTCCATCCCAAAACTTCCTTGATTGCTTACAGTTAATGCACATGAACAAAATAAAACCAACAACGTCAGTATAGGGAGAGGGTTTATTTTTTTCGCAACAACTACAAATGCCACGCTGAAGATACGTTTACAAGGCCATTTACACTGGCATAGACAAGTTGGCATAGACTGTCCACAGTCGCTGTGCCTTGTTTTCTACACGCCCACGACTGCCACGATGGGCCTGCATTCGAAGGCTACGCTGTGCAGCTCAGCAGCTGTGAGCACGCGCTGCCAGACACAGCGACTGTCAGTTTTTGCAAGTTTATGAATATTCATAAGGGTAGTGATGTCAAAAGGAATACGTACGACAATTAGAAGTCACCCCTATTGACAAAATAAAAAAACAACAACCTCTTTTTCAGAATTCCCACAGCTTCAATGAACTGTTATTAGATTTCTCATAATACTTATAGCCCCTAAACTTGTAATAATATAATAATAATAATAATAATAATAATAATAATAATAATAAAAATAATAATAATTAAAGAATCATATAACTATCATAACGCGAATAATAGTAGGTCCGATGTTCATGAAAATTTCAGCCTAGGGGTGAATAATAGAAGGTCCGATGTTCAGGGAAATTTCAGCCTAAGGGTGGTCGAAGCAAACAAAAATGGTGTCTGTTTTGATGCCCCATAAATATTTTTGGCAAATTTCATTGAAATTGCTAAGAATGCAACAACACACTCAAAAAGGGTTTCTGATGGGTTATAATAAAGAAGTGATCTTTATGCTCTTACGGCCTGTTTCCATGGCAACCGTTTGGTGGCCGACATATGTTTTTCGAAAACCCAACCAAAATGAGTTTGATTCGTCCATCACTGTGTCTACTGTTTCCGTGGCAACCATTTTGGGGTTCTTATACCTTTTTTTCGCCAAATGAAAATGCTTAGAATGGAACAAACTTTCAAAATAGGGTTTAATGGGTTGCAATATCTACCAAACTGGTCTTTATGCTCACGCAGTCTGTTTCCATGGCAACTATTTAGTGGCTAGAAATATAAGTTTATCAAAACCCAACCATAAATGGTTTGACGGCTCCAACAATCAAATGATAAGAGTATCTCATGTTGAAAGGCTATCTCCACTACTATGCCACTTGTTTCCTTACCAACCATTTTGAACTTCAGAATAGTTGCCATGGAAACAAGTGCTTCCATCGTTAAATTTATGGAGCTTTCATTTCACTCGTCGGTGAAGGTCATGGAATATGTAAATTTAGCTGATGTGCACATAGCAAACGGCTGAAATGGCTGTCAGAAAGCACATGCAGGAGAGCATTCTAAACTATGCTAAATAGAAAGAAAAAATGCTGACATTGCAAGATCTAAACCTATCATTAATTTTATAATTACATTCAAATCAAATCATAAATAAATTTGTTCTTTACTCACTTAAGAAAAATAATTCAAAGCAATGGTTATCATTCATGTCCATGAAACAATAAGATACAATACACAAACAAAAACACCATAAAACACTGACAAAATCATTATTGCAATCGCAAACAACTGGTTAAATGGTGGTACCAGGTGTTTGGAATGGCTAAACGTACCCTACTAGCATGCTACACCCATCAAGTAGTGTATGGTAATTCAGATAGCTGCCAAAGTAGTGTTGTGAGTCAAAGCCAGCAATGCAGTCTCTCATCATCTGACCGACAGATTTGTCATATTTAGATATAGGATCTCCAAATCTACCAACGAATTTCTTATATGATCAAGAATTTTGAAGTATTAAAAGAGAAAACAGATAAAATTTGAACTAAATTAATAGGGGCAAACGCCAAGTTGGCTTGGCCTATGAAAAGGTAAATCAATCATAAGGTAAGTGCCGGTATACATAGAGTAACACTGAAATTTCACTGACATGATTAAGAAATCGGTATCGTAACAGCATGCAGACTGGCCGATGATGTTATCAGCATGTTTTGTATGCCAATTGGCACGTAAAAATCAAACATCACCATGATACATAAAAATTTGATCGCTTATGATGTCAACATTTTTGTACTGCCATTTATCATGTTGCAAACTTGTGATAATAATAATAATAATAATAATAATAATAAATAATAATAATAACAAGGCAGTATTGCTGAAGGCAATGAGTACTTGGGCCGTGATAGAGTAATTTTAGGACAATATATACTACTATTCAAATATGGTCTTGAATTTCCTCCTGTTAATTAGGCATTTGATTAACTGGTTATTAAACGAAGCAATGGCATGACAACGGCAAAATATGTCTAGCAACTTTTGTGGAGTTTGAGGCAGGGGTTCTTTATTTATAGTGGAAATTGCTTAAACTCCTTAAATATTCAAATTACAGCAAATTTCTTTTGTTCTCGATGGTAGATGTCTAATATTTAGATGGGCATATTTAGATTTCTACCCTATAGTTATCCCTTTACACCGAAAATCGGACATCCAGCTCTATTGGCTTGCTCAGAATTAGATATGCGCATAATTAATGAGGAAATATGGTGTCCTAAGGTGTCCTATCATACCAAATATGAAGGGTGTAGCACTTGTGGTTACTGAGTTGTGGATAAATATGTATATTTGAGGTTAAAGGTCATTGAGGTCACGTGACGTTTTGTAAAGCAATTTATATTGTTAACTTAATCCTATATACCAAAAATCAGACCTCTAGCTCTATTGGCTTGCTCAAAATTAGATATGCGCATAATTAATGGGGTACAATATGTGGCGTCATAAGGTGTCCCATCATACCAAATATGAAAGGTTTAGCACTTGTGGTTACTGAGTTATGGACAATATGTATATTTGAGGTCAAAGGTCACCAAGGTCACATGATATTTTGTCAAAATGTCTGAGATATCTGCGTGAACCGATGGACTCACTGATGGACTCACGGACGGATATGACCCAATCTATAAGCCCACTGGACTTTATCCGTGGGGACAAAAAACTGTGTCACTGCATCCTTTAGGCAATATGCATATGAAGAGAAAATAAATTTTCATTTTTCTTGGCCTAACACATGATGGGAGTCTATGGAGAACTGCCTTATACATGGGAGTCTATGGAGGTGTAAACTAAAAAGTCCTCTAACACGGCAAAATTCGATCGCATTTTGAAACAAATCGACGTGCATCTGTATGGGGTGGGTACTATTCTTGTGCAAAGTTTGAAAGAAATTGACCAGGGCATGTCTGAGATATCTGCGTGAACGGACGGACGGACGGACGGACTGACATGACCAAACCTATAACTCCTCCAGGACTTCGTCCGTGGACACTAAAAACAACTCAACAGTTATTACAGCTACACCGGCGGTAGGTTCGCCGAAGTTTGACAAAATTGCATCGATTTTTCAGGTTCATATAATATCCGACATTTTTGAGTTTTGAGTGCTGTTACGTGCAGAGAAAAACGAACAAAAGGGTGAACTCAGCAGTTTCCGTTAAAACAAAATTTATTACGAAAATAAAACTGATTGCTAAGTTAAGGATAGAATACAAGCTTTAAAGTGTACAGACTATTTATCTCAGCTGGGACGGCAAAGCTCCAGTCTCAGAGTTGTAACAGTCAGTCGGATGAATGAACAGTCCTTCGGCTTGCAGGCTTGTAGTTGCACAAAGTCCAAAGTATAAATCCAGCGTTGGCAGTGAAGGTCTTGGAAAGTCTTGAGAATGACTACTGCTGGAGTTTAGTAACACACAAGACACGATCCCAAAAGTCTGACTGCAAGCCTGCTGTCCCAGTATTTATACTCATGTGTTTACATAAGCATATAAGAACAATCTAGAACTTTTATTGACATGCAATTACTGT
This sequence comes from Ptychodera flava, assembly GCF_041260155.1. Lineage (NCBI taxonomy): Eukaryota > Metazoa > Hemichordata > Enteropneusta > Ptychoderidae > Ptychodera > Ptychodera flava. The sequence goes on along the minus strand of NC_091944.1, from coordinate 5,408,050 downwards.
TCTAAAATTATCTCCCTTACACAACTAATCAACTTTCCAGAACATTCCAAACATGACTAATTGAATTCAAGGTTGTGAGGTCATTAAGGGCAGTGACCTTGGGAATTTTCTAGACTAATTGAACTCAGGTCATAATGAGTGTGGGGGAAATGACCTACATAGCACACCCCCCTCTTCAAAAAAAAAGAAAATTTTTCAAAGAAAAATCTTTCTTTTGCAAATGTAATCTTGAAAAAGATTTAAGTACTCAAATTTTTTTTTTTTACTCTAAAGTAAAATTTCTTGAAAGTGAACAACAATAAACTCTAAATACGAGAGAGACAGTCTGCAATTAAATTATCTCTGCCTTTGATATGTCTAATGTCAAGATTAAACTCCTGTAACATTAAATCCATCTTAGCAATCTCTGATTTTTGCCTTTAAATTTCTGCAGAAAAACAAGAGGGTTGTGATCAATATAAACCACTATTGGCTGGTTTGAAGAAGTAACATAAACTTCAAAATGCTGTAAAGCTAATATCAAAGATAAACACTCTTTTTCAATTGTAGAGTAGTTTCTCTGGGATTTGTTAAATTTGCGTGAAAAATAGCAAACAGGATGATCTATACCATGACTATCCTCTTGCAATAAAACAGCACCAGCAGCCGTATCACTAGCATCCACAGCTAATTTGAATGGCAAAGTGAAATCTGGTGCAGACAACACTGGAGCACTTTGCAGTATGGCTTTAAGTGTATCAAATGCCTGTTGGCATTGCTCTGACCAAACAAACTTTACTTTCTTTTTAAGTAAGTTAGTCAAAGGCTCAGTAATTGTGGAGAAATTTGGACAGAATTTTCTGTAGTAACCAGCCATACCGAGAAAGCGCATCAGTTGTCGTTTGCAGTTTGGTATGGGAAAACTTGAAATGGTACTGATTTTGGCATCAACAGGTTTTACCTCACCCTGTCCTACAGTATGTCCGAGGTAAGTTACCCTAGCCCAACCAAACTCAGATTTGGCAAGGTTGACAGTCAACATTGCTTTACTCAGTCTCTCAAAGAACTTCCGCATGAGCTTGATGTGTTCCTCCCAGGTGTCACTATACAGGACGACGTCGTCAACATAAGCTGCACATCCGTCTAGCCCGGATATGACGTCGTTGATCATCCGTTGGAACGTTGCCGGAGAGTTCTTCATTCCGAATGGCATCACCTTGTACTGGAACAATCCGTCTGGTGTAACAAAGGCGGATATTTCACGAGCACGATCCGTCAGAGGGACTTGCCAAAATCCCTTCAGTAGGTCAAATTTCGTCACATACTTGGCTTTTCCCACTCGGTCGATGCAGTCATCAATCCTCGGGATTGGGAAAGTGTCTGTCTTTGTTAAAGTGTTGACCTTCCTAAAGTCCGTGCACATACGATAACTGTGGTCTGATTTGGGAACAAGTATGCACGGCGAACTCCAGTTACTTTTACTGGGTTCAATAAAGTCATTGTCCAGCAGGTATTTGACTTCTTCCTGGAGATATTTCGCTTTTGTTGGATTCAGTCTGTATGGATGTTGTTTTACAGGCTTACTGTCCCCAACATCAACGTCGTGATAGATGACGTTTGTCCTCGTTGGAACATCTTGAAACAGGTGTTTATATTCGTGGAGCAGTTCTTTCACCTGTTGTTGTTGTTCTGTCTGGAGGTGTGCCAACTTTGTAGACTCCAGCTTCTCCAGGATTTCTGAGTTCTGAAGCTTGACCGAGCCCAGCTTTGAGTTTAGAGTATTTTCACTCAAGTCAGTTTCAGTATCACTATCTTCATAATGGTTTGAACTGACTGCATTGACAGGCTTTGTTTTAGTAGGATTATCCCTATCCAAATATGACTTAAGCATATTTATGTGACATAGCTGTTTTGTTTTCGCCTGTCAGGTGGTTATTATGATGTAATTTAAATCACTCAATTTCTTATCAATTAGATATGGCCCAAAGTAACGAGCATGGAGTGGTTTTCCAGGAATTGGAAGTAGAACAAGAACCTTTTGACCTGGTTCAAACTTCCGTTTTGAGGTGTTTTTATCGTATTTGATTTTCATTGACTGCTGAGATGACTCAAGATTTTCTCTGGCTAATTCACATGCTTTAGAGAGTTTTGTACGAGAATCTGACACATATTGCAAAATATTCAGACAATCATCATCGTCTGATAGGAATTTCTCTTTAACTAGCTTAAGTGGGCCACGGACTGTATGTCCAAATACAAGCTCAAATGGGCTAAAACAAGAGACTCTTGAATTGACTCTCTAACAGCAAAGAGCAGAAAATGAATTCCTTCATCCCACTGCTTCTCTGTGTCAAAACAGTAGGTCCTAATCATGTTTTTCAAAGTTTGATGAAATCGCTCAAGAGCACCCTGACTTTCTGGATGATAGGCGGATGACCTATACTGTTTAATGCCTAGCTGATCCATTACTTGTTGAAAAATACCAGACATAAAGTTGGAGCCTTGATCGGACTGGACACATTTAGGGAGGCCGAATAAAGTGAAAAATCTGACTAAAGCTCTCACTATAGTCTTTGTCTTTATATTTCTCAGTGGTATGGCTTCGGGAACCGAGTAATGTACACATTATTGTCAGCATGTACTCATTTCCTGATCTTGTTTTGGTAGGGGCCCAACACAGTCTATTAGAATCCTACTAAATGGTTCTTGAAATGCAGGAATTGGCTGTAAAGGGGCCTTTGGAATGGTCTGATTCGGCTTTCCTACCATCTGACATGTGTGACAAGTTTTACAGAAATGTGTTACATCCTGCCTGAGATTAGGCCAATAAAAGTGACTGAGAATTTTATGATAAGTTTTCCTTACTCCCAAATGACCAGCCCAGGGCGTTTCATGGGCCAGGCGCAATATTTCAGCACGATAGGGCTTTGGAACCACAATTTGATGTTTTATAGCCCAGTCGTCATCAACCAAGACATCTGGAGGTCTCCATTTACGCATGAGAATACCAGATTTTGTATAATAGGAAACAGAGCTATCTGAAGTTTTACCTTCATCATCTACCCTGTCAAACAAAGACAAAATATCTGGGTCTTTGTGTTGTTCTGCAATGAGATTTGATCTAGAAAATGTCTGACTTTGGTCAGCAGAAGTTTTACTGGAAGTTTCAAATCCACGAGGGATAACGGAATGATCCGTGTCAAACACCTGACTGAGAAAGGTGTCATTTAAGTCAACATCTGTGACATTATTTTGAGAGTATCTTGATTCTCAGAATTTTTCTTTGACATGGCTCGAGTAATGGAACATGAAGGAAATAAATCGGGTATCTCTTGTTCAATTGGCTCTGGATCCTGATCTAAACTAGGATTATCAGTCACAAGTGGATTAGTAATGACCTTGTCCCCGGCAAGGTCGTTTCCAAGAAGAAGGTGAATCCCTTCAAAAGGCAAAAAAGGCCTAATACCTAAAGTCACAGGTCCAGAAACAAAGTCCGAAGACAAATAGACATTATGGGAGGAACAGGAATGTAGTCATTACAATCTACCCCCTTAATAAGAACTTTAGAACCTGAAAATGACTTTTCAGAAACGGCAGGGTATCTGCCAACAAAAGAGACTGGGAAGCCCCGGTATCTCTTAAAATTTTGACAGGGGTAGCGGAAGAGAAATCACTAGAAAGTGATATAAAACCATTATGAATAAATGGCTCGAAAATACCCATAATGCTATCTTGAGAAGAATTGACCTTGACCTCATTAATTGGGGATAAGAGGGTTTAACCTCAGAAAATGTGTTGCACACATTATTAGACTCTAATTGAGTTGATGAAGAAATAAAGCCGGTGGGCTTAGATCCACTTTGACCACTTTGACCTTCACGTTTTCTTTTCAATTTGAAACAATCTGACATTAAATGGCCGTCTTTCTTACAATAATATACAAGAAAGTGTACCGAACTGTTTGTCAGAAGGAGATTGAGACTTGGGATCTGATGATGTGGGAGTGTTACTTGAACTCCGTGAACTGTTGTCATTTGATTTTCTACTGTCCTTTGAAAAATTCTTGGATGAAAAGGAGGAGTTAAATTTACCTGCATTGTTTCTGTATGAAAAGGACTGGATGGTTTGCTGAGAAATGAAGATTTGTGGGTCAATGAATAATCATCGGCCAAACGTGCAGCAACCTCCAATGTATCTGCCTTTTGTTCATTGATAAACGTCTTGATGTCACTCCGAAAACACCTTTTGAATTCCTCAATAAAAACAAGCTGTCGTAATTTGTCATAATTCTGACTGACCTTTCAGAAGAACACCAACGATCAAACAGTTGTTCTTTTGTTCGAGCAAATTCAACATAAGTTTGATCCTTCACCTTCTCACAATCCCTAAATTTCTGACGGTAAGCTTCAGGCACCAACTCATAGCCCTTGAGAATTAATTCCTTCACAGAATCATAATTTGAAGCCTGCTCTACTGACAACTGAATGTAAATTTCTCTGGCTTTACCCACCAAAGCACTCTGCAAAAGCATAGACCAGGACTCCTTAGGCCAATTCAGACTCTGAGCAATTTTCTCAAAATGAAGGAAATATTTATCAACATCCTTCTCTTGGAAAGGGGGAACTAACCTGAAATGCTTAGTGATGTCAAACTTGTCTGAAGGGAAGAATTTTCCTGGCTGTCCAAGCTCTAAACGTTTTATTTCTACCTGTAATCGCTGTTCTTCTAATCGCAATTCTTTTTCTCTCTGTCTTTCTTCCATTTCTAATCTTTCCTGCCTATCTTTCTCTCTCTGTCTTTCTTCCATTTCTAACTGCATTTGTATTTCTTTTTCTTTCATTTTTAATTCTAGTTTCTTAATCTCCAAATTTGTCTGCATTTCTAATTCTAATTTTCTGAGTTCAGAGGTAGACTCGGGCTCATAATCTTTCAGGGTGGATTCCTCAAATTGGCCTAAATCAACTAAATGTTTTGCAATATGGTACTGAATTTCCCTCTTGCGCATGGATCTTTTGACTTCTACTTTAAGGAAATTGGCCAGTGCTATGAGGTCGTCTTTCTGAGGGAATTAAATGTGTCCTGATCAAGGTCGTCCATTTCGTTTGGTTTGAATTCCGCCATGATTAAATTTCGCTGAGTTCACAATATACAGTAGTTTGGAAAAGGCTGCCAAATGTTGTCAAACGGCTCAAAATATTCCTCTCCCGGCCGAGCCCCCAGATTTGTTACGTGCGAGAAAACGAACAAAAGGGTGAACTCAGCAGTTTCCGTATAAAACAAAATTTATTACGAAAATAAAACTAATTGCTAAGTTAGGGATAGAATACAAGCTTTAAAGTGTACAGACTACTTATCTCAGCTGGGACGGCAAAGCTCCAGTCTCAGAGTTGTAACAGTCAGTCGGATGAATGAACAGTCCTTCGGCTTGCAGGCTTGTAGTTGCACAAAGTCCACAGTATAAATCCAGCGTTGGCAGTGAAGGTCTTGGAAAGTCTTGAGAATGACTACTGCTGGAGTTTAGTAACACACAAGAGACACGATCCCAAAAGTCTGACTGCAAGCCTGCTGTCCCAGTATTTATACTCATGTGTTTACATAAGCATATAAGAACAATCTAGAACTTTTATTGACATGCTAATTACTGTTCTAAAATTATCTCCCTTACACAACTAATCAACTTTCCAGAACATTCCAAACATGACTAATTGAATTCAAGGTTGTGAGGTCATTAAGGGCAGTGACCTTGGGAATGTTTTAGACTAATTGAACTCAGGTCATAATAAGTGTGGGGGAAATGACCTACATAGCAGTGCAGACAGAAATAAGTTTTGAGGCAACATGGCTGCGACCCCATGTTGACCCCTAGCCCTGCGTACGATGCTATGTGCTACAGCTAACACACAGCATCGTACGCAGGGCTAGCGAGAGAGTTGCCGACATCGACGGTTATTTACGAGAAGTGAATAAAAGACTGTCATTTTTGGAAGCGATCGAGTAGCTGAGGTAGGCTGGGATACGACTTGGGCCCAAGAACGCTGAATTTCGGCAGTAATTTGGCTTTTTACGTCAAGTCCCAAAATGGATTTGAAGTCACCGACCCTACGTAAGGGTCTTTGCAGGGCTGTGGTGAGCGGGGCGATTAGCTGTAGCGGAACACACAGCATCGTACGCAGGGCTAGTTGACCCCAAGTGAAAATGTGTTCGCGATCAAATCTTCCTATATTTTTTTTCAGAATTTTCGACAAAATCATTGCTTCTTAAATCTTTTGTAAAATATAAAATACTAAAAAAAATGCGATGTGCCATGTCTCCAGATTTCTAAAATATTGTTCGTTGACCGTTCGACGGAATACTCATTTCGCAAACTTGTGACGCAGTTGAAATTCAATACTGACCGCCAAATAATCTTAATGAGACGAGATCATTCTAGACATCCTCCAAATTATCCAACCATTCGCGTTAGAGTTCAGCTCGCTTAGAGTATCATAACATTCTTCGGCTTTCGTTTTAGATCGCCCTAATCTCTCCCATTTAGGAAATAAATACACAAGCTACCTTGACAAAACTTCGTGCACCATCCAGGACCAAACGCACTACAAATCTGTCTTGACGTCATCATCTCCTTACATGGTAATCGGCATACCGTATTTTTTAGCAAAGGAGACACAGAGTACGTCGGAGTATTCAGTTTCAAAACGTATTACATTGTGCGATGTTGTCAAAAAAAGGTAATGTTACTGCAGTGGTATAAATTACAAAACACAAAAGTTCAAATCAGTTATTTTGGACTGGCTTTACCCAACATTTCATATTGTTTCTTATGCCAGATTTGACCACGTGCTTACTGGTGACCCCTTTTACATGCAAATTTTGTGTCAAATGGTGTGTTCTCCTGGAAAAAACAAACGTGCGATTTCTATATGAAGGAGGCGAAATTTGCCCTCAAAACTCGAAACCACCCCTTTGGGGTGTACCTAGCTATTTTGAACGAGCTTCTCGAATCTGCAGCTCTATTTCGAAATGATGGTCTGGTTTTCTCAGCTCAAGGATAAGTGTTCTCCATCGCTGTGGGCATTACTATTCTCAACTGGGGGTACAGTTTCCAGTCGTAATGTTTTTCATTGTGTCCGGGATATTAAACCTTTCCTTTTCACACTTTTACTTTGATTAACACTAGTCCACATCTTGTCAGCGATTAAACATGTTTCAAGTTTAAATGTTAAATTCTGGTCTCGAGCCCTCTTGTTCGACCAAACTGAAATTACCCCTCCCACTTTGGCTCGTCCAGTGGGTGTAGCAAGGGTCGTGCCATCGCCTAGGAAACGGAGGGTGCATTAATTGTTGCATTTCGATGCACATTTTGATTATATTCAGAAGATTTTGTGGCAAAAACTCAGATAGAGAAGCATTAATATTCACATCTCACTTATTCAAGACTGGCTGAGAGCAGCACTTCCATTCAGTTAACATCATTACGCCATTTATTATGCCAAGAAAGATGAAGCCAAGACATTTTGCCCTCCCTGGTCTCAGCCAGAAATGGTTATACCTTACAGAGTTTTTTCCCACGGAATGAAAACAAATGTACTTGGGCTGAGGCCCAAGTACAATAATAATAATAATAATAATAATAATTACACTTTACATAAATAATTGTCACGGTAATGAATCGACTCCACTTGTCAAGTATTTTGATGAATCTATGTTAGTAGATTTATTGCACTTTGATACCACCTACTTAAGTGAAGTTCAACATTTTTCAAAATCGTGTAAAGAAAACCATTTTGATTGAATATGAAAAAGACATAAGAAATGGTTATTGATTTCAGGACAAAATCAACAGTTATTCCCAGTCCTTTGCCAGGTAATGTTGCCGTAGAAAGGGTGACTACATGCAAATATTTAGGTACTATCTTAGACAACAAATTCAATTTTAAAGCACACAATGATTACATCAACTCCAAATGTCAGTCCAGGATTTATTGCCTTCAGAAGCTCAGATCACTCAGTGTCGATTCTGCAATCTAAAAACATTTTATCGCTGTTTTTTTGAATCCGTATTAACATTTTCATTTTTAGTGTTATGTAGGTCATTTTCCCCCACACTCATGACATATGTTAAATTAGTCTAGAACATTGTCAAGGTCACTGTCCTTCACGACCTCACAACCACTTGAGTATAAATAGGGGCCGGCGCAGTTTGTAGTCAGACGTTTGGGATCATGTCTCTTTCGTGTTACTTCAATACTTTGGAAACTCCAGTAGTATTAATTTCAAGACTTTTCAAGACCTTCACTGCCACGCTGGATTTATACTCTGGACTTTGTGCAACTTCAAGCCTGCAAGCCAAAGGACTGTTCATTCATCCGACTGACTGTTACAACTCTGAGACTGGAGCTTTGCCGTCCCGGCTGAGATTATGTAGCCTGTACACTTTTACAATTTGTATTCTATCCCTTGACCTGGCGGTTAGTTTTATTTTCGTGATAAATTTCATGTTATACGCAAATTGCTGAGTTCACCTTTTGTTTGTTATTGATTTCAGGACAAAATCAACAGTTATTCCCAGTCCTTTGCCAGATAATGTTGCCGTTGAAAGGGTGACTACATACAATATTTTAGGTACTATCTTAGACAACAAATTCAATTTTAAAGCACACATTGATTACATCAACTCCAAATTTCAGTCCAGAATTTATTGGCTTCAGAAGCTCAGATCACTCAGTGTCAATTCTGCAATCTAAAAACATTTTATCGCTGTTTTTTTGAATCCGTATTAACATTTTCATTTTTAGTGTTATGTAGGTTATTTTCCCCCACACTCATGACATATGTTAAATTAGTCTAGAACATTGTCAAGGTCACTGTCCTTCACGACCTCACAACCACTTGAGTATAAATAGGGGCCGGCGCAGTTTGTAGTCAGACGTTTGGGATCATGTCTCTTTCGTGTTACTTCAATACTTTGGAAACTCCAGTAGTATTAATTTCAAGACTTTTCAAGACCTTCACTGCCACGCTAGATTTATACTCTGGACTTTGTGCAACTTCAAGCCTGCAAGCCAAGGACTGTTCATTCATCCGACTGACTGTAACAACTCTGAGACTGGAGCTTTGCCGTCCCGGCTGAGATTATGTATCCTGTACACTTTTACAGTTTGTATTCTATCCATTGACTTGGCGGTTAGTTTTATTTTCGTGATAAATTTCATTTTATACGCAAATTGCTGAGTTCACCTTTTGTTTGTTATTGATTTCAGGACAAAATCAACAGTTATTCCCAGTCCTTTGCCAGATAATGTTGCCGTTGAAAGGGCGACTACATACAATATTTAGGTACTATCTTAGACAACAAATTCAATTTTAAAGCACACATTTATTACATCACACTCCAAATTTCAGTCCAGAATTTATTGGCTTCAGAAGCTCAGATCACTCAGTGTCAATTCTGCAATCTAAAAACATTTTATCGCTGTTTTTTTTGAATCCGTATTAACATTTTCATTTATTAGTGTTATGTAGGTCATTTTCCCCACACTCATGACCTGTGTTTAATTAGTCTAGAACATTCTCAAGGTCACTGTCCTTCACGACCTCACAACCTTGAATTCAATTAGTCATGTTTGGAATGTTCTGGAAATTTAATTAGTTGTGTAAGAGAGATAATTTTAGAGCAGTAATTAGCATGTCAATAAAAGTTCTAGATTGTTCTTATATGCTCTTATATAACCACATGAGTATAAGTAGGGGCCGGCACAGCTTGCAGTCAGACATTTTGGGATCGTGTCTCTTGCGTTTTACTTCACGACTTTGGAAACTCCAGCAGTATTAATTTCAAGACTTTTCAAGACCTTCACTGCCACGCTGGATTTATACTTTGGACTTTGTGCAACTTCAAGCCTGCAAGCCAAAGGACTGTTCATTCATCCGACTGACTGTTACAACTCTGAGACTGGAGCTTTGCCGTCCCAGCTGAGATAAGTAGCCTGTACACTTTTACAGTTTGTATTCTATCCCTTGACTTGGCGATTAGTTTATTTTCGTAATAAATTTCGTTTTATACGCAAATTGCTGAGTTCACCTTTTGTTCGATTCTTTCACGTAACATTAGGCTAGTCTGGAGGTTTGAGTCTGTGCTGCAAAAGCATTCTAGGTAGTGTAAATATATTTAGCAAGATTGTTGATGGCGACAGTTAAACCTCGGCGATCTATATATCCAACGCATGAAAAAGAAGGCAAAAGAAAATTTAAATAATCAAAATCACGTTATGAGAACCTGCCATCAGGCCGTCGTTTACAGGTTCCAAAGTGAAGAGCTGTGAGAACGAAGCTCAGTTTTATTCCGAATTCAATTTCAATCTTAAACAAGTTACAGTGAATTGCTTTGGAGCGTTGGCATTAGACGAACGAGATATAGTGTCTAAATCTAGATGTTGCCAACACTGTCAGGTGCAATTAACAGCTAAACGGTAACATGAGTTGATCATAAAAAATCAACTCTGCAAAGTTGAAACATTGTCTAGCGGGAGGTCAGATGTGGTCAACACCCGATCCACACACATCACGTCTGCTTAGAATGCAGGCACTTGTTGTTGCTTAGTTCTACAAAATATAATACTTCGACGAATTACAATTCAATTACAGCATTGCAATTTTAACCAGCAGACGAAAATTCAAAAGTTCAAAATGTGTAAATGCGAAAGGCATTATAAACCTGACAGCATACGTCCTGGACAGTTAGCGGGCTAAGCAGTGCGTGGATATGTATTGTATGATGTTATTTTGACTAAGCCGGACCTCCCGCTAGACAATGTTTCAACTTTCGCAGAGTTGATTTTTTATGATCGACTTATGTTACCGCTTAACTCTTATTGCAACTGACAGTGTTGGCAATACCTCGATTTAGACAATATGGCTAGTTCGTCTAATGCCAATGCTTCAAAGCAATTCACTGTAAATTAGGGTAATGTCACTTATCACACTGAATTTATTGAAAGCCAGCTATGAAAGTTACATTCAGTCTATTGGGGTTATAATTTCTGAAATTTGGAAATTTTTATTTGTTCCTGCTCCCTGAAAAGCTGCTAGTGTAATCTACTGCTCTCCTGAAGGGCAAGATATCGAGTACTGGCAGTTTTTTATAATTCTGTTCACCTTTTCAAGGCTGTCATCATTTGTTTTGAATCATTTTTGTCATTCTTTATTTTTTTATGAATTCATTACTTAAGCAATAACCCCCCGCTGAGGACGGGTATACCACGACATATAGCACAATTCACGACATATATGCACGAGCCGCAGGCGAGTGCATATATGGAGTGAATTGTGCTATATCGCGTGGTATACCCGTCCTCAGCGGGGGTATTGCTATTATATTATATCAACTTCATGTTATTACTTTTGTAGACATTAATATTGATAAAAGAGGGCCGTATTCAAATATTTATGGAGAACGTTGTTTGCTCAAAACAGTGGTTAAATGAAATGGGCCCCAGAACAAGCATTTTAACCTTCTCCAGAAACATCCAACACTCAAAATATACGTAGACTTGCACAACTGTGAGTTTCGTATCACATCGTCAAACGAATATTTATTTTGAAATGATACGGTAGAACAAACGTAACTGTCAACAATACAACACGCGCACTCTCTGAAGGGCAATTCAATAAAAATTTACATATCAATACGACCTGAATCATGTGAATGAAATTACATCATCTATGTAATCTGGGTAACCTTGCGTACTTGGTGCCGCCATATTTGAATAAGCTTCAACGCGAGAGATGGATCGGCAGTGCACAGATTGTGTTTTTCTTTAATTTTTGTGTATAATACTGACATTTACGGGACCACTAAAAGTACAACTGTGAAACAACGATGCAGCACTCTAGTTGTGGGTATTTGAAATGGCGGCGATGCTAGAGTCTGCTGGAGTTTGTCGAGATGCCACGGGCACGATGGTGGTTTTGAGCTTGAGGCGGTGATTTGTGTAGGTTGTCGACAAATCTGCCGCTTTTGAGATATCTCTCATCATGGAGCCTAATTTATTTTCGCCCAGGGGTGAATTACAGTACCATACTTTGTCATCCGGCTTTACATTGACGCGAGGCCTCTGAAATAATGCATTTTCTCCCGGATTTAACTTTGACAGATATTTTGCGAATGCTGCAACGGGGCAGTTTTCGCCGCCAGTGGCGAACAATTTTGGCTTGCGTTTCGAAATCATCGTCCGGGTGATTTTTCGCTTTTTCGGAGTACGTAAATTCTACAAATTTCGTTCCATCATAGCTCTCCCTTATGCTGTAACTAGAATTTCGTCAGCTTTCTGAATCCCTCTCGGCCCCTGCGTCCAAAATGAAATGTCAGGTCGAACCACACTTTCCGACTCAATGCCAAGGGGTCGCTAGTAGTTAGGGATACAGTATAGACCACTTTGGAAGTTAGGGGGTCTTTTTTGGGGGGAAAGATATAGAACACTTGGGTAACTTAGGGGGTCTTTTTTTTGAAAGATATAGACCACTGTCATGGCCGACTGGTACAAACGTACGTCTCCTTGGTGATGGAAAGATCCCCTAGCCTAGTGAACATAGATATAGACCCCTTTGGAAAGATATAGACCACTTTGGAAAGATATAGACCACTTTTTGCCTGGGCTTATAGATCACTTTTAAAAAGATATAGATCACTTTTAAAAAGATATAGACCACTTTTAAAAAGATATAGATCACTTTTTGTCTGGGCTTAAATATCACTTTTAAAAAGATATAGATCACTTTTAAAAAAGATATAGATTATCATGGCCGCCTGGTAGAAACGTACGTCTCCTAGGTGATGAGAAGCCCCTAACCTAGTGAAAATAGATGGGCTCGATCACTCTGTGCAGGAGCCTGCTGTATATACGAGTGTTTTTTTTTCGCGGAGCAGCACAACTTCGAGTCGAACAAGAAATGTAGGAATGTGGCACATAGGTTATTTGCTTCAGAAGAAAAATTGTTGTAAGGAAGAGTGTTTTAACCGCCGATTTTCATGGAAAGAAATTGGTGGACTTTGTCGATCTGCAGTGCATGCAATGCGGTCGACCGCCGCGCTGCCAAAATAATCCAGCATCGAACAAAGGTAACCTGTCAATCATCCAGGGGTCTCTGTGAAATTGTTACAATGTTTCAGTTGTTCCATTCGACATCACCCCAGCTGACATCGCGATCGTTCTGCAATGGGACTTATGCCGAGGTTGTTTACAACTAACTAGAAGGCCTCCATTGGGCTATCTTTCCACTTCTGCAATTCTGTGTCCATAGAAATTGTATAACCATTTCAGTCGGATTGAAAGTTAGAAGTCACTCACAATCTGCAGTATGTTCAACCCGTGAAACAGTGATAGTTTGTATTCAACACCACACGTACACCGTCTTGGTTACACCACGGTCCCTCTCTAGAGGGACCGATCGTGTGGTTACTTGTCCATCAATGCCTCTTAACTTCCCTTAGGCTTATAAAACTGCATTGACTATAATGACAGGAAAACAAAATTAATGAAATATCACAGAAGCAGCACTGGTGACGCTTAAAATGTTTATTTCGATGGTTAAACTGTTGGCGTATAACCACTCCTGTGATGTGATTCTACAGGTCATGCCATGTACTACATATACATAGTACATAGCACGCTGCGCCGATGGGGCTACGCTACGGGTCCGGAGCTAATCGATGTGCAGGCTAGGTCTGTTTTCTGTACCTTTGATGATGTATATATGAGAAAAGTCTGACCTATTTTGAAAATTGGGTCCTGTGTCGATTCGTGATTTAAGTTATCGCAGTGATGTTGAAACTTTACAACAATTTCTTTTGATAAACATACAGCACGGTACCGCAGCGAACGTATCTGCTGATCTTGGGCTAAAAGAAAGTGGGAAACCGCTTTAAACAAGCAAAAGAAAAAATAAATCTGCCCTCTTCTAATCCCACTGTTGAGTAGAGGACACGTCCAGCAATTTTCTAAACTGCGTCTATTGTCTCCTTTGAGGGAGATGAAACATGCCGCTTGTTTGCTAAGCAATTAGTAACGCATCTGCCCGGGTAATCCCATAAATGGATTATGCCGGTTCGGATACGTTCGATGTTCTTCGGGAATAGTCGGATGTCGAATGGAACAACTGAAACATTGTAACAATTTCACAGAGGCCCCTGGATGATTGACAGGTTACCTTTTGTTCTATGCTGGATTATTTTGGCAGCGCGGCGGCGCGGTCGACCGCATTGCATGCACTGCAGATCGACAAATTCCACCAATTTCTTTCCATGAAAATCGGCGGTTAAAACACTCTTCCTTACAACAATTTTCACTCTAAATCATCGCCGATGAAAGGGATTCACTGCTTTTCTTTTGAGAAGGCAAGGAGAGGATAAAAATTAGTACCATACTTATGAAATCATCACATTTTTTCACTCCATGATTTACGCGAGTACCGGACGATCGACCGCAAACAGTATTATTATCTCGCGGGTCATTAGTACACACGGATGGTATCACTCGCGTTATGCTAGCGCTTGTATGTTATTCTATCGACTACCGCAATGGATATGTCAGTTCTCTTTAAAAATTGATAGATTTGATCCAATGAACTTGAAACACTATAAACATTTTAAAAAATAAATAATGTTTTCCAACCTCTTCCTCCAAACTCGTATTCGTCGCCAAGTGTAACGTGTTGACGGACAACATGCACTGTACTGCATGCGCTAGCGCCGCGTACACTGGACAGTGCGGTACAGTACGGCATCGCTCCTTTAGTTTACATTTTAAAGGCAAAATTTCACATGTCTCATACTATCAACTCCTTTATTGAATGTTACAGAGTGATAATATATCAATGCAATGGTTGAAATCGTGAATGTACATGCCCCGGCACCCCTCCTCCACCTTGTTTGATAGCCAGGTCGGGTCGATACTGCATATCAACATAGAACAAAAAATACATGTATTAGATCGAAGAAAATGAAAATTAATTAAATATATAGCAAATGAACTTACCACATTATCTCTTGACATCTTATCGTCCATGCTGACTGCAAAGAATGTCAATTGTTCCCTGTTATTTGCAGCAAAGTCGGGAAGACTCGCTTGTATGACTGCCATGCCGTACGTACGGTGTACATCACTACCCTGCTGTAAAAGCAGCCATAGGATTTATCTTCATCAAATAAGGGCCAGGTAGTGCGCTACTTTCCCAAGTTTTTCAACTTCTGAAGCAAATAACCTATGTGCCACATTCCTACATTTCTTGTTCGGCTCGAAGTTGTGCTGCTCCGCGAAAAAACACTCGTATATACAGCAGGCTCCTGCACAGAGTGATCGAGCCCATCTATTTTCACTAGGTTAGGGGGTCTTTTCATCACCTAGGAGACGTACGTTTCTACCAGGCGGCCATGACAGTGATCTATATCTTTTTAAAAGTGATCTATATCTTTTTAAAAGTGATCTTTAAGCCCAGGTAAAAAGTGATCTATATCTTTCCAAAGTATTCTATATCTTTCCAAAGGGGTCTATATCCATGTTCACTAGGCTAGGTCTATATCTATGTTCACCAGGCTAGGGGATCTTTCCAACACCAAGGAGACGTACGTTTGTACCAGTCGACCATGACAGTGGTCTATATCTTTCAAAAAAAAGACCCCTAAGTTACCCAAGTGTTCTATATCTTCCCCCCCCCAAAAGACCCCCTAACTTCCAAAGTGGTCTATAATGTATCCCTAACTACTGTCGCTGCTGCACAAAACGCCACTGGAAGCAATTAAAACTTTCTCAAGTCGTACGTTGATATCGGAGTTTTGTGTTTTGTTGAATAAAGTCCGTCCGCCTTGAGCTGCTGCTTGCACAGAGCTACAAAGATGTTGTTGGCGGCTTCTCGATCGCGTATGATGTTTACATTGCGATGGTACGGGGGAGAATTCAGATGTCGGTTGACTGAAGCACGGATTCCGGTCAGGCTTGATTTTGAGTACCGTTCCCCGGTCTTGCTTCGTGCTTCGGCATAAAATCGCCTCAAAATTACCGCCATTCCTTCCGGGGAGAGATATTCGAACGCCGGGTTTTCATTTTTTTCGATCAGCCTAGCAAAATTTAGATCAAAGAAACCGATTAGTCATGAGGTCATGTCAAAAGGTCAAAAACCGTAATCGTTTTTTCAATTTTTGTAAACATAGGCGTGACCGTACCGATATATATAAATCTCCGATCTATCGATCGATCTATCGACTCACCTCGCAGAAGTTTTACACCCCATGTTGTCTGCTTTGTGGTCGCTTTCTCGTCTTTCAGTAACTCTATACTGTCGAGGTCATCTTCGGTGAAGTTAACAAATTGTGTTGGTTGCATTGGCTGGACAAATTCCTCAGTTTCTTGAAGGAAATCTTTCTCTGTTAATTCTCGTGCAGCATACTCGGCCATGTTTATATTGCAGACGACATCAAAGGGGAGCACAACACAATTTTTAGGTCGTGCAAAATTCTTTAATTAATTAATCCAAAAATGAAATGAATGTGTACTTATTGGTATGTATTTATTGTATTTTTACCAAAATATTTCTCTGATATCTAAATCCTGCCCTCTCCTTTATTTGCTTACGCTTGTATTTTTATATTCATATTCTGGGGCCAACGATAGCAGTGCTTTATGGTTTATTTAACCATGGCTTGCATAAATTAAAACCAGTTCTCATCCAATCATAACATTATGTCTCTTGCACAATTGCACTGATATAATATAATTTATGGTACATTCTTTTTTTCATTATATACTTATTCCCATTACATGAAGTTTCATAATACAAAACCCATGAGGAAAAGATTTAAGTTCTTCAAGCAGCAATAAGAATTGAAAACAGACAAATGAACAGTGCCACTATGTAATCGGTGTCGCTGAATATGAAGAATACTTGCATTTTTCACCATAGCCAGTCCAGTTACTGTGAAATTATTTAATTACAGTACAGTGGTTGCTTGAAAAACAATCCGTGCAGCAGCCGTCATACAAAGTTGTATTCAGTGAAGTTTTCTGATTTCATATCGCAGATGCAAAATTCCTTTTTCATAATGACCAATATGATCATCACAGTAGACCAAACACAAGCAACATGTGCAGAGGTAAGATGTGCTTCTAATTCTTAAGGAGAAGTTATGGACTTTAATCAAATTTTAAAAATTGAAGCTAAGCCGAAGACATATGACAACACCTTTACAAATATTGTGGAATTGCAATGGTGGTGAGTTTTGTGATTTTGTGCAGCCTCATCAGTGAGCCACTTGCAGCTGCTTCACAAACCAATAACCTACTATTTATGTGTGGCCACAGAGAATGTATATAGTTTGGATTGCTACATCATGTATCAAACATGTATTGTGTATGTTAAAAGTATCTGCTGAAATCGTAAAACAGACAATTTGTTTTTTAACATGTAATCACTTATACATAATTCATTTATTTTAATAGGATCCTGGTATATTCGGTGCCAACTGCACAACTGATGACACTTGTAAAAAGGGAGAGGCTATAATCAATGGAAATGGTGAGTCACGTATGCACTCTGATTGCATTTCAATCAGTACTTGTCTTACAGTTTCTGCCCGCCTGTTAGCTAAACTGTAGTAACAAAAAAATAAAAAATTATCAAAAGACATTTCAACATTTCCTACATACCATACGGGATACAATCCCATTTCTGGTAAATTATTTATCAGTCAGAGTGTAGTATCACATATGTACACCATGCATTGGGGACAATGGCTAAGCAAAACACTTGCTCAGTAAATAAACTTATTGCATTTGACTTCCAAACCATCTCCGTCCCCAGTGCAAAAAGTTTAAACGTGTGAAAGCCAGATGATAATGCATTGGTTTTGAGTACTATATTTGATCATTTATTTCAGCCAAGTAAACGTTACAGCAGTTCTTGTTTTATCCACCGGAATTACTAGTTTTTTTCTACAGTGGAGTTTTCAGCTTAAAATGTGCAATTTTTTGGGGTAATCCTATCGTCCACGAATGTGATAGTGTACGGTCAATTTAATGTGTATTGGTATTGCAAGATACCTCGCATAATGTGATAGGTTTTTGTAATATTTTATATTCAAATCAATGATGTTGATATTATAAGTACATGTTTATCGTTTGAAATAGGTGTGATGACTGGAAATTGCATAGACAACCCTGCATATGAAGGAACTAAATCATGCGAAATATTGGCCTGGTGTCCGGTAGAGAAAGATATTAAACCTGGCCCAAGGTAAAATACTATTATTTTCTGAGTTTTTCAGGAACGAATTTAAGAAAAATATTTTATGACAATGAAGAATGAATTATTAAAAGTTAATATCACAGAAGTGGAAGCAATTCTCAAGTAAGTTTTAGTCACACAGGAAATTAGGCAATGGAATAGAAAATAAAGTGTCCGATCTAGAGTCTGATTAAACGAAACTCATGATATTCCGCCATTTTTGTTTACTATCTTATCTCAAACAGGTACTGAGCATTGATCTTTTTATCAAACATATTGATAATACACATGTTCATACAGTAAAAGATTCCTTTCGTTCTGCAGGCTTGACAAACCAGTTTTGTATGAAGCAGCCAATTTTACAGTTCTACTCAAAAACAGCATATCATTTCCAAAATTTGGATTTTACAAGTAAGTAGAGTTTGATGTCCACTGCAGTAGTCAGAACTTTTTTTTCTTTTCTGAAGGTTTAAGGTCAGAGCGTGTTATCAGTGTTTCCAACATAGATTCATTTGATTACCAGACTGTGACATGATGAACAAGGCTTATCAATTCTACAGAAAAACTGTCAAGATTGCCACTGTGGAGAATACTCAATAACCAATATAGTCATATGATTGAAAGTTTGACCAGTTCACTTGATGGAGCTTAAATGGTGTCACCCTGATAATTGATATACATGTAAATACCGATACCATGGGTAAAAGGCAACGTTCATCGACATTGTATGATCAGTAGAGCTGATAATATGGGTACATAGTGAATGCTATACCAATTGAAAGAGTGTAATCTATGAAGTGCCATATAATGATGTTATCACACACCACTTTAAGACACAAAAGGTATGAACTGAAAATCCTCACGCGTTTCGTTATCCATTGCAGTTATGTCTAAATCTGAACCTTTGCCATATGTTTGCAATTTCATTAAAAGCGTTATGATCAACATAATGAACAAAA
Organism: Ptychodera flava; assembly: GCF_041260155.1. Taxonomy (NCBI): domain Eukaryota; kingdom Metazoa; phylum Hemichordata; class Enteropneusta; family Ptychoderidae; genus Ptychodera; species Ptychodera flava. Next base: position 5,388,839 of record NC_091944.1, on the reverse strand, counting down.
TTCACCACAGGTTATTTCTAAAGGTCATTAAGTAAACAAATATGTAATTGGCTGAAATAAAAATACTAAATTTCTTTGACTGCTGTAATTGCATTACCACTATATAGCAAGAATAATTGCCTTTGGTCAAGTCCTCCAAGTGGAAGCTCATTAGATATATGCAAATTATAATTATCTGACGTAAAATTGCGATATGACTTCAATATTGGTTTTACCTGGTATAATCATCAATGTACATAGCATGTTTTGCCAACTTTGATCAAGTAAATCCTAGTATATATCCTAATTAGGAAAGTTCATTAAATTGCAAATTAGGAATATTTTCCAGCACTTCATTCGTGGTGACGCTTTCGTGCACAGACCAATCTCATGACATTTTTACTACGAGGTAATGCAATAAATTCAGACACGGAAACATGGAAGGCATGTCCAACGAAACTTCGAGTCTGTAAAGCTTTAGTAGCTATTCCCAAGAATGGAATGGCGTTGCTGGCATCTAGTCGCACGGACGGCTAATGTGGAAATTTGAACCTGGCGATAACCCGAAAGCTATACCTAAACGCAAGTTCAACTGAATAAATAAGTACCGTATATGCTCTTCGGAAAGCGACATAGCAGGCAAAACATAAAATCATTAGAAGTACAACGATAAATTTCTTTCTGCACATGTAAATTTCATAAATTTTCGATCGGAAACGAACCTGCAGCATAGCGCTTTATAACTGCAGTAAAGTACTCGAAGTTTTGCCTGGGTATTTGGGTCGGAGAGTAATAGCTTGAGGTTTGCCTGAGCATTTGGGTCGGTCTGCAAAACGTTTTGCTGTCCGACCCATACACAGGCGAAATGGACGTCAATAGTCTAAAATATGATATAATCTTCGTCATTATTTAGAATATTGATATCACTAAAACAAAGTTACTATATTTTATCGGGTTGAGCTTCCTTCCTGCGGAGCAGCGCTCGATAAAATCGCTGTACGTGTATGAGTTGTATGTTACAAAGCCGATCGGCCGGGCATCCAGTATACTGGAAGTATATAGCAGATCCTTTGGCATTGTTCGTTACCCATGAATTTAGCCTTGTGCTTCTTTGTCCATTCAGCAAATTTATCTGATGAATTTAGCCTTGTGCTTCTTTGTCCATTCAGCAAATTTATCTGATGAAGGAGACTGTTGTCTTCGAGAGCTCATGTCACAGTAAAACAGTTGATCAACAGTGTGCTACGCTTAACAATAGAGTTATATCACTAATTGCAATGTACGCTGAATTAACTTTGCTCTACAATGCTCCACAACACAGTCAGATATCTGTCAAATGAGTATCTGCAGTAGATTTCATCAAACTTGGTGAAGTCATTTCTGATTTATATGACTAATCACAAAACTTCATTAAATATGTAAATGAGCTATTTATTAACTTGACAACGCATAATGCTTCACGCGACAATTACATATTTATCAGATCAATATCTGTAGCCACTTATACCAAATTTGATGCGATAATTTCAGAGTTATATCACTAATTACAAAGTTCATTAGATATGTAAACGAATCCTTAATTGTCTTCACACTAATAAATGCTTCTCGACACTTAGATATTATTCCCTAATATTTTTCTTCGTTCAGCAAAGGAAAATACGAGTGACGTAATGACCGTGTCACCACGAGTCGGAGACGAGTGTGACACGGTCATTACGTCACGAGTATTTTCCGAGCTGAACGAAGAAATATATTAGGGAATAATATACTTATTACATGCACAAGCCAAGAATTCGTTATTTTTTGCAAAATAAAATAAGTTTTCCATGACGATTCCGAGTTTAAACTTTTGAACTACTTTTTTTTTTTTGTATTTAAAATTGTTTTATTGGTAACATTTTTTTAGTAACATGAACTTAAGATAAAAATGAAGTACAGTGCTTAGTTATCTACAATTTTGTGTAAAATTGAAATCCATTTGTTGCAATGTCTCTCTAATTTGTCTTTTTCCATAGCTATTTCTACTCTAGATGGTAGTTGAATTTCACTTGCAACATAAAAGCTGCAAAGTGTGGTTTACTCTGTTTCATTTTCATGGCATAGATGTGTCTTTTGGCTAACAGTAGCAAGTGATTATGAATGTCAGAGTAACCGTCAACGCCAAAGAGCACTTCATTTAAGTTATGTCTCGTGAACAAACTGAGAGATGCCTCGAAAAATGTGTGAAACTCGTTCCAGAAGGTCTCAGTGAATTTACAGGTGTAGAAAAGATGATCTAGTGTCTCGTTGCTGTTTTGGCAGAATGAACAGAGCGGTGATTGGTCCCTGCCTCTTCTAGATAAATCGTAGTTTGTGTATAGAATATGATGAAGAAGTTTGAACTGGAATTCACGTGTTTTTGTGTCTATGGCTACCTTAAATGGTAGACTATATATGGGAGACCATGGTCCAGTAAAGTCATATTCTCTTTCATAATATCGTTCATTAATTGGACTTAGTTCCTCTTTACTGTAAATGGCGTTTCTGATGCTCTCCCTGGTAACTTTGTGGGAGGGTCGAAAGTTACAATTAAAAACACATATTCATATTCATCTTTAAACACCGGTTCAACCAGCAATGGCTCCGGCCACCTAACTCTGAGACATGTGATTGCTCCATAAAGAAGGAGGACTTCGTTCCTTGGAGGTTTTTGTTGGTTAATTTTTCCCATGACAGATACCCTCCTCAGTAAGTAAATCGAATATAAATTCAAACCCTTTCTGTCTTAGCTTTGGATTATAGACAGAATGCCCTCCAATTAGAACATTTCTGTTGTTCCAAATTGTTTGACAAGTAATGTCAATCTCAGAGTCATTGACCTCAACATTGCAGACCGACCAGGATTCAAGCATTTCTTGGTAGAATCTCGGTAGGGGCAGGCTGAGTGAGTTAAAATCGAAGTTACACTTGAATAGGTACTTTCCACCCACAGATTTTAGGCGATGGTCTAGAAAGAGTTTCCAGGGGTGTTCTATGTTTTCATCTAAATACCTTTTAATAAGGTTTATACGCATAAGCTTGTGTGTAGTTTTCACATCGGGAGCCTTTAAGCCCCCCTCAGAAACTCCTCTGACCATTACCTTTCTGGTTATTCTATCTTTCCCATTCCAGAGGAAATTGAAGATAAGCTGTTCAAATCTCTTAAGAATTTCAGGTGTTATTGTGGTCATTCTCATGACATAATTAAGTTGTGATAGGGCGAATGTTTTCAAAATCTGAACTTTGCCATGAGTGTCAGGGATCTCTTTTTCCATGTTCCCAGAGTTCCTTCGATCTGCTTGAGTGGTGTTGCATAATGAGAGTGGTGTTTAACTCTTGGTTATACGAAATGTAAATTCCTGCAATTTTGATTGGTGAAGTCGGCCATTTGATGCCAAATGGTTTTTCTTACGTCTTTTCCACTTACCAAGCCAAATAGCTTCCGTTTTAGTAGGGTTGACCATCAAGCCTGAGAGTGAGTGGAACTCCTGCAACATTTCAAATATTCTCTGACATGACTGTTCATCTGTTACAAAGGTCGTCAGGTCATCCGCAAATGCGGCATATTTGCATTCACCTATTCCTGACCTGATACCCTTGACATTGGCGTCATCATTCAAGTTAATTAAGAATATTTCTAGCGCAAGGATGAACAAATAGGGTGACAATGGATCTCCTTGTCTCACCCCCCTTTCAATGTTAAAATATCCGGTGCTGAAACCATTGTTCATAATGCAACTGCTCAAGTCTGTGTAAAATGTAATGAACCATTGTTTAAAGAGTGGGCCGAACCCATATGTATTTAAACATTCCATAATGTAATCCCATTCTAAACTGTCAAAGGCTTTCTCAAAGTCTATGGCAAGCAGTATTCCCGGGAGGTTGTTTTCGTCTGTATGCCAGAGAATTTCCTCTATCAGCCTGATGTAGTCACTTATATCTCTGTCTTTGACAAAGGCACTCTGCTGGCAGTTAATGAGGCTAGGCAAAACATTTTTCAGACGATTGGCGAGACACTTTGCAGCTACTTTAGCGTCGGCGTTGATGAGAGAGATCGGTCGCCAATTTTTGATGTACTTGGTGTCTCTCCCTTTCTTTTCTATTAGTGTGATCACACTTTGTCTCTGGGAGTTGAGAGACTCCCGTTTTCGAACCCATAGTTGAGAGAATCAACTACTGTTGGCCCTATTGTCGGCCAAAATGTTGTGTAGAATTCTGCTGGCAATCCATCATTGCCAGGGGTCTTATTTCTTGGCATCATGGTGAGAGCACAGTAAATTTCATTGTGGGTTATTGGTGACTCACAATTTTTCATGAGCTGGTGCCCAAGTTTGGGGATGTTGTCATTTTTCAGGAAGTGGTGGTCAGTAATATCCCTTTCTGGGTTGGTTTTGGAGGAGTAGAGAGTACTGTAAAATGTCTTCAGCTCAGAAAGAATGTCTTTCTGCGATGTTTTCTGCGATGTTTTCAGTTCATTTTTGCGCCCAATGATTCTTTTGATATGCCCTTTCTCCCCCTCCTCTTCTCCAGCCCTAGAAAATACTTATTGTTTTTCTCCCCTTTTTCATGCCATCTGACTCTTGAACGAATAATTGAACCTTCAGTTAGGTAGTCATATTCCCTCTCGAGCTCTGCTTTTGCATTTTGGAGTCTGAGGATGTCGTCCTCTGACGCATTTGGCCTGAGGGAGGTCTCTAGATCGGAAACTGCTCCCTCAAGTTCATTGATACGTTGCTTTTTGAGTTTCGCAATTTGTTTTGAGTATGAGATTGAAAATTTTTTAATCTCATATTTCAGGAGGTCCCATTTGAGGCCTTTGTCCTCTATTCCGTCGTAATCTTGGAGCCATAGGGTAAACTTTTGGGAAAGTTCGTCAATGTAAACACTGTCCTGTAATAAGCTGGTATTTAGTTTCCAATATGACGGACCAAATGGTGTGGTGACAGGGTCAAAGGTCAGAGTCACTGCTGAATGATCTGTGCTAACGGAAGGGATAATCTCGGTGGAGCTGATATCTTGTTGCAGTGACTCGCTGATAAGGAAGTAGTCTAAGCGACTTTGTGTTATGGAAGGCCTGTGTCTACGCCAGGTGAAATGAGTGACCCCGGGATTACATACTCGCCATATATCAATCAAAGTGTGATGTTCTAACAGTTGCAAAATGCTCTCCTTGGCTTTTTGCCAATTAGGACCACTGGAGCCCGATCTGTCAATTTCATTATTAAATGTAAAATTAAAGTTTCCGCCGATGACAATTTCTGTGTCTGGTTGAACTTCATGAGACGACAGTATGTCAAGAAGTTCCTGTGTAAATTGAACATGAGATTTTTCATCATTGGGAGCATAAATATTTAGGAGCAGGAAGTTTCTGCCATCAATTGTTACATCTAGCAAAATGTACCTTCCCTGCTCGGATGTTAGTGTTTTGTTCACAGTATGATTACAGTTGCGTAAAATAGTCATGACACCTCTACTATTGTGTGTCCCGTGAGAATAAAAGCAGTCGCCCGAAGCCTGGGATGACCAAAATTTCTCATTGTCTGACGTGCTGTGTGTTTCCTGAAGGAAAACAATATTTGGCTTCTTATGTTTTAACCATGTTAACACCTTCTTTCTTTTTTTAAATTCCCTGAGACCTCTCACGTTAAGTGATAAGAATTTCAATTTCTGCATGTTTGATGAAATTGGAATATTTTAAAAGCACACTTACTTCCATTCTGTTGGTTGTTACCTTTTTGGGGATAGAATAGTAAAAAACAAGGATAAGAAAAGGACTAAAGGAGAAAAAACAATTCCTTCTAAATCTAATAAAAAAAGTTCTGGCAAAAGTTAAAGATAGTTGTTGTCGCATGACTTGAGTGAAGATGATGTGGCAGTGTAGCTCTCCAATCTGCTGGTCGAATGTTCATGCAGTCGCATGGGTGGTCTGAGGCGCGGTTCTTAAACCACATCGAGTGTTGGTGGGGGTCCTGAGTACTTGACTCCGTCGATGTACAGCATTCCATTCCGGAAGATTGGTTTCTTTCCGTCCTTGTAAGCTTGCGCCATGATCTTGTGGTACAGGCGTTTTTTCTTGTAATCTGCGGGGAGCAGGTCTTGTTTGATGTAGATTTCTGTTCCGACTAGGGCTTGCTTGGCTTTGCGTAATATCTGTTGACTTTTCGCCAGTAGAGTGAATTTCACAATGATAGGTCGTGACCGATTGTTGGTGATGCTCCCTCTTACTGGGGCTCGGAAGGCTTTTTCTATTCCATGATCACTTACTTTGAACTTGTCCATTAGCAATTGTCGGGCCACCTCCATTGGCTTTTCGTTTCTTTCTTCCTTACACCGTAGAAGCGGAGGGAGCATTCTCTTAGTCGAAGTTGTGCTCGAGTACTTTCCTCCTGAGTGTTTTTTAAGTTTTCTGTGAGTTGACAGACTTTCTGTTCGAGGGAGGCGATCCTGGTTTCATTGTCGTCGGCTTTGGTAACCGCATATTCACTCGATTTCTCGAAGTCGTTTTGCCTCTCCTCGAGTTTTGTTACTCGATCTTCGACATCTGATAATACCAAGAGTTTGGTTTTGATCGTGGTGACATCTGTTTGCAAAGTTTCCAGTCTGTTGTAGAGCATTTCCATGGTGATTTTATCTGGAGAAGGTTCTTCCCCGTCGCTGGCCTCAAGTTCATGAGGGGTGTGTTTTGGCCGTCGCTTTGGTCTGAAGCAGGTCCAGTGAACGCTGTGATGCTTTTTTGCTTCTTTTCTTGCCTTTCGGTGGTTGGATTCTCGGCATTTTCGGTCTGCGGGGTGACTGGGTATTCACGGAGGTGATGATTGAGTATTGGTACTCAGACTTTCTGAGATGAGCTGAAAACTTTGGCAGATTTGGAGAGCTGAAGGTTTAACGCACTTGCCTAGTTGTACATGGTCACCTCGTCCTACTTTTGAACTACTTTAGGAATAAATATCAGTACGCCGTGCACAAGTTGTCAATCATTTCCAGTCGTCCGTCGTGTGCGTTAGCGCTCACGTTCGTTCGTGTGTGGAGCAAATGACAGCTCTCGGTCTACACGTAGGCTACCTTCCGCAAAGTTATACTCTATTTCAAAGATAGCATAGTCCTAGAAATTTATCACAGACGTTCGGGAACATTTATCGACTGAATCTCGACGGCGCGAACACTGTAAACGTCGCGCCTGACCCTGTTTGCAATGCATGCGGAACCCACGGTATACGCGACCAGCTTCGAGTTCATTGTTTCCGCAAATATTCACGTAATTCCTTCGGAATATACAGGCGGTACACTCTTGTGTTTACATTGTTCGGATTAGTAATGTCGTAGTCTGTGAAAATATCGATTTCATTACATGACTTTTGATCGTGGGAGAAACATCGGCCGCCATGTTGTTTTTTACATATTTACGAGCACACCGAAGATCGACAAAAAAAAGGTCCGACGCACCAAAATTGATGACATAGACGCGGGTTGTCGTGACGTAGAACGACCAGAGAATAAATCCCGTATTTTTTGTTCGGAGACGACAAACTTGTCTTGTGCATGTGATAAAGTCAGATATCTGTCGGATCAGTATCCGCAGCAGATTTCATCAAATTTGGTGCAGTTGTGTGGGGAGTTATATGACTAACTGCAAAACTTCATTAAATATGCAAAAGAGCTGTTTATGAACTTGATACTGCTCGATACTTCCCAGTACAATTACATAGCTATCAGATCAATGTCTGTAGCAGGTATCATCAAATCTGGTGTACGAATTTCTGAGTTATATCACTAATTACAAAAATTTATCGAATATGCCAATGAGCAGATAAATGACATGATCCTCACAGTGTCCACATGATGTTCTGAGATTGTCATTGGTGAAAAGTTTCATGAAATTTTGTGCAGTATTTCTTGATATATGTCGACACTTTCATTATTGTCTCCAGAGGAAATGATTATATGAAAAAAGGACGTTTCATAACTTCATTAATATGCAAGCCATAACAACCAAAATGTAATCAGTTCTGGCGATATGCATATGGTACCTACCTACCAAATCTGACGTGAATCCGTTCAGGCGTTTTAAGTTATCGTGTAAACAAACAGACAGACAGACAGACAAGCAAGCAGGCAGACAGACAGACAGACAGCGACAGACACACACACACACACACACACACACACGCACACACAAACACACACACACGGACAGTCAGCCAGACAGACATCGGTTCAACATTAGCTGGACGGACAGACAGACAGATTCGCTACAACATTAGCTGACGTTTGTGAACACGTGAGCTAAAAATGGGAAGGTGGCTAGCTTACGTAGTAAGTCCTCTCTACATTCCTTTGAAAACTTCCTATTTTACTTGCTCTTACCATTTAAATCGCTGTATCTACGCTGGGTTACTGATGGGTGATTAGTTAGCCATCAAATCTGCATATTTGGCTTCTCATAATTGTCGCCTTGTGAAACTATAGCTCTTAAAATGTTTTGCAAAGTCCGAAAATACAGTTTCTCAAATGCTTGACCCCTATTCATTGCAACATCCGGGCATCTTAGCTAGAGTCCGATGCCGTTTATGGCCGGGGGTGGGCCGGCAAATTCTTCGTGCGCATCAGTCAAATAAGTGAACCCCCCTACCCATTGTAGCAAAACACAAAAATCTCTGGACCCCCCCCCCCCCCCCCCAAATTGCTTGAGTAAATTAGCTGCACACACTCAGGGGTGTGGAGCGATAGCATCCCCCAAAAAAGAGCTTAGATTTTTTCAAATGACCTTCCTTACAAACTCAAAAGGTGTTAATGTTCAGATTTCCCATTCTGACTGGCTATAATTTTGAAATTACCCCTCAAAGGGGTTGGACAGAAATTACTGGTAGATCGCAATATTTTTGCGCAAGCGTGTGTGTACATATTTTGATATTTGGATTTAATTAAAAATCAGCTGTTGATAATGTTGATTCACTATACATGGTATACATATATTTTCTCATACATGTATGAGGAATCTATGTAATACTTTCTCAATGCAAAACTATATCTATGCATTTATAGATATTTGATAATTTACATAAATGTACTTAAATGAAATAGGGTTGTTACAACTGGCATGTGGACAAAAAGTTTGACCTTAGAATTTCACCAAAAATGTTCATCCACTATACATGGGAGTCAATGATAAAATTGTGAATAATTTTTTTTCCAATGAAAAACTTGGTATACTTGTGCATATACAGACGTTCAATAATTAACATAATTGTACTTGATTAGAATATGATGGTTAAAGGTGCATATTATGTGTACAAGAAATCTGATTATGGAATTTCACTGAAAATGTTCATCCACTATACATTGGAGTCTATGAGGAAAGTATGAATAATTTTTTTCAAATACAAAAATAAGTAAACCCACTCGAGTATGTTAAGGCACGGCTCCCGCAAGGGCGCCCTCTATAGACAAATGCGTTTCGGTTTTACTGGCTAAATCGACTCATCCTTCCGTATTAGTCAAACTTTGTATATGTATTTTATAAAAAACAACTCTGCAAAATAGTATTACGTTGATGAAATCCCCGAAATAGTTATTAATTTTACTAAAAAACGGTATTTTTGGTTCGAAAATGGTATTGTTACTTCCGAGTCGAGCACAGAATCCAGCCGGTAGACTCCCCCAGATCCTGTAAACAACCACATTGTCTACGTTGACCCCATTTTCCATCACTAGTGCGACCTATATTGTAAGAAATTTCGTCTCCGCATTTATGACTCGCCACAAAATATCAGCTGACCCTTGACGGACGACCTCCAAAACGACGTAATTAGGGTCAAACTGTGCCTGCACTTGCTTTCTGTGATAAAGAATTGTCAGCATGATATCGACAAACATGTCAATATAATATTCAAATCAGCGATTTTAAAAAAATAACATGTTTAGCGGCTGGATTTTGGCATTTTCTTGTCGTAATTTGGGCCTCTAGCCGGCCCGGGGAATCCCATGCAGACCCCTGGGGAAGCCCATCCAGGGACCACATACAATGCTTTATGGGTAGAGACAGCTGACTGTATCCTAGTAACGAGGCAGTCGCGTCCATTTCAGCACGCATTTAGCAATCGCGTCGGTGCGAGGGCAGTTGGAGATCGAGAAAATATTTAACCTTGCTTTTGTCTCTGACGGTTTTTTTGTACATGTCGTGAGTAGTGACAATCAGTTTTTGCTAAAACACCTCAGTCTGTCATTGATGAATGATGGCGAAAACAAGTGGCGGGCCACATCAGGGATCAACGCGTGTGCTGATGGCGGCAACCATGTTGGCGTGGCCACGTCACGAATTTCTGCGATGATGTTATCGACTAGTTTATACGTTCTCCACGTACATGAAGCCGGCGTTGCGTATTTACTCGGAGACAGCTGTTTTCACATAATTTGTAAACGTGTAAATTTATTCTCATCTTTAGGTATCAAAACATGGTAAAAACTGTGAACCATTCATGCAGTTGTTAGTTGGATATATGATAGTGACATCCTCAAAGATATTCATGTATTTTCGTTATTTTTATGTGCAATTTCTACGTCGATTCGCGTCATACGGGCTAACCATTGAGCTATCCCTGTGATGCTGAAACAGACTACGCGAACCCAAGCCGGGCCGAATCATTTCTTGCGCATGCCACAAGAACGGTTGGCATGACGCGTAACCAAACAGACTTTTGCACGCGAACGTGTACGCCAACGCCAATGTGGATTCTACGTGTTCACGTTCACGTAAAACGTGTAGCCGAACCTCTCTAATATCGTTCGTCTAACTGCGTTCATTTCGATATGTAAAAGTCTTCGTTGGCTCTGGATATGCTAAAGACCGAAACGGTGAAGTTGGTTGGCGTAAATAGCCGTTCAAAATCTAGCAGTTTGGGTCTTTTGCCCACGTGACGTGAGCTGAAGCCTTGAAGGCTACACTCGCACACCACATACACATACCGCGAGCCAGTTGAATCATGCTGAGCGCGCGCGCTCGTGGAAACATGAATATTTATAAGTGCAAATTTGCATATTCATAAGAAATTTCTTGAGCCTCACCTTAACATACTCGAGCATGTCTTTATGTACTCTCGATTATTGATATCAATGTACTTGATTAGATTAGGTGGTAACAAATGGATGTTTCGCCGAAATTGGATTTTGGAATTATACCAAAATGTAGATTCACTGTACACGGGAGTCTATTAGGAAAATAATTTTTTCCAATACAAAACTCAAAATCTGTGTATTTATAGACATTTGATAATTCATTTAAAGTACTGAGCCTAGGATGGTTAAAGGTTGATATATATGTGTGCAAGAAATTTGATTTTGGAATTTCACCAAAATGCTGATTCACTATACACTGGAGTTTATGAGAAAACTAAGAATAATTTTTTTACAATGCTAAACTAAATTAATTTGTGCTTTTATAGGTGTTTGATAATTGATATAAATGTTCATGATTCAAATAGGGTATTTAAAGCTCAGATGTTGACAACAATTATGATATTGGAATTTCACCTAAAAGTATTATTTTCATGGTACTAGTAGTCTCAGTACAGGTACACTGCAAATTCTTCTAGCTCTCCGGCAAGCTAAATTCGTGCTAAATTCGCACCGGTTTATTTGTCGCTGAACGGATTGCTTCATTTTCCCTAAATTGGCTTGCTTTTTGGTTTGTTTTCAGTTTGCCTACAGGCCACTTGATTAAACAGACTGGCAAGTTAACAGACCACACAGAGTGTAGGACTCGGTTTGCTGGCAATCCACTACATGTATCTAAAAAGGCTTGAATTTAGACCAAATTCAAAAAAACATCAGTTTACAGGCAAGCCAGGTCTTCCTTGTTAGACTGGCATGAATGTGGTTTGCTTGCAAGCCATCCATAATACTTTTGTGGTCTGTCGGCAGGCCAGGAGAGCATCCAGTTTTAGGTAGGGCGGGGCTGGGTGGGGGAAGGAGGGATATGGTGCTGGCATGGAGTGATTGGGCACTAACGACGCCTTTACTGTCTATTGTCCTCTTAGAGTCAAATTAATCCTCTTTCTATCAGGTTCCATAGACAAAGCTTGGATATTAATATCACTTAGGAGAAAGAGGATTAAAATGACCTAGTCTTGATGTATATACCCAGTACACTAAACGCTGACAAACTGCATAATCCTGTAAGAAACAGTAAAGAAACCCCAATAAAATGGCATTTTGTCCAGTGAAAGAGTTATGGTGGTAATCTGTGAAAGAAATCACACAGAGAAATGTCTTCAGTGTTATTATGATTATTATTGATAAAATGAAAATTCCCGACAAAGTTTTACAATTACGGTAAATATGACTTGACAAACCTTTATGCTAATAATAATAATAACAATAATAATAATAATAATAATTTGAATATATATATACGTAAGCAAATAATAAGTGTAACTTGGTACGAAATAAAATACAGCAAAACCTGTGTTATCTCAACTTTGCCTAAATAGAACAGTAAAACTTTAGAGGTTTTCAAGTCCATTGCCTATCAGCACAATGACAAATATTCCTAAATATCATTTCAAAGATTTCCAGTCCAAGTGGAGATAGACAGGTTTTGCTGTATGTGGAAAATATTTAAAAAACTACAGGACTCTAAAATGAGAAAGTGCTGATGAAGAATTTAAAAATATACAGGCCAACAGTTCAATGAATGGCATAAAAAAACATCTGATTCCAAAACATAGTGTCAATGACACTTTCAATTTAATCTAGGTCATTCCCAGTGACTAGAATACATTAAGCCTGTCAAATAAGTAATTCTGAAGAATAAATTCTTTGAATTGAAACTGAAAACATTGCTTCAATGACACTTGGCTCACATTTGGTTTGATGTGACAGGCCAGAGTGAGTATATTTAAAGTTTATTCCTGAGAACATGCATACCAAGTTTCAAAGTAATCAGATGAGCAATTTCAGACCAACACAAATGATAAAATGAGTTGCTAAAAATTTATATAAGAAATTATCCTCATCATATCAATATGACAAGTATGGTTATCCTCAGTGATTTTTATATAAAATAAAAACAATTGTGAATAATGTTTAATATTTCTAGTGGCACATGCCAGATCAGTAAGTACTTGTTATGACCATAAAAACCATAGTGAGGTCATCCTTGAAAACAAAATCAATTTTAATTGCAATTGGTATTGGAGAAAAGGATCACAAAATATAAGCTGGAAAAGTATAAAAAAATTCAAACGAACATACTATGTAAGTGCTAGATTGCTGAATTAGGAGTTCCTGGGACTGGTGGTATACCAACAATATTTTTATCATAGGAAATACCAAAAAACTTGCTGATACACATGTGACCAACATTTGCATAAAAGTCAGAGTACTTTCAATAGTTAAAATATCTATTATCATGCTAATTTAACAAACACCTAATAATCCCTACAAAGCTAAAAGCTATACTTGAGAGCTGTCAGATAAACACTACGTGAGAAAATGCTTTTATGAGAAAGTAGCAAATTTACCAAACATTTCCTTAAATATTCAAAGTGGACAATTTCAATTAAGATTTTGAAGTAAGTTGAGCAATATAAAGAAATGCTAACACATATATATGTACAAATTTTTTGTACATTTTGACATTAACAGTTGATAAGGGCTCCCAAGGAAGCTGCACATTGACTTTGGAAGCTGTAAGACCAGCCATATCAGACAAGCAGCTGTCAAACCAAACACATCAGACAAGAGGCTGTTTGAAAACACTACAAAAGTCAGATAAAAAAATTGCATATGCAAGGTATTTGTCCTTTGATAATATCATAAATCAGTCATAGTCAGTGGCTTGTAGTCCAAATATCACATGGTGAATGTCATCTGAGCAGTTTTAGTGAAGACTAAATTTGAGGACAGACAAAATGAATGAGTCAGCTTATCTGATCAGCTTCCCATCTCTGACAGCAAAGCAAAAAAATAGTAAAAAAAATGAAAGTTTTCTTAATACTCCCATTGAGAAAATAGGCATACATACAAAGTCCTACTTTTGATGTTTCATGATTTTCAGAAGACATTGTCTTGCTATGACCAAATTACACATTTCCCATAATAGCAAGTCCTAACTGTCTGACCCTACCCTGGATTGTATTTTTTTCTTTAGATGTGAGCCAAAAGTATTCTAAAAACTGACATGCACTCTTTACAGCTCGAGCATAGTCAAAGTTACACAGGATATGCACTACCATATAAGAAAGGAGTGCAAGAACAAGATTATTGCTTCAAGGAAAATAACAAACTGCTTAACCTTCTCCTCATGCACCAAAACACCCAAACGAGGTAGTCTGCCATCTTTTCCTCCTTTCACAGAAAGTTTTCCAGTTTCCTATGAAGAAAGAATAATCATGGTAAAAAATATTTAACCAATATAAGACAAGGTTCTTTATAACACTCTGAAAGGCTTTGTTCTTAAATTTGTCCAGCATGTGAACACGGAGTTAAACCACTACTGTGGTGACAGAAGCTTACTCAAAAGTGACAAAGAGTATAATGAACATGACACAATATTATCAAGTTATTATGTTGAATTACTGAGAGATATCATACTTACATCAACAATGGTTACAATCTTCCCCAGTGCACTTTGACCTCCAAAGGTGATCTCCAACACTCTGATAACTGCCAATGTTCTGATCCCTATAGGGAAAATGCCAGAAATATTGTGCATTATATGTCTTATCATTAAAATACAGTCAAACCTGTTGATGATATTACATAAGTCTAGCATATTGCATGTCATTCCATTTTAAATTTCAGGTGCATCTGACTCAAAATTGCATCGAAATGTAAAACAATATAAGGTAATAGAGAGTCAATGAATCATTGACTGTACAACTATGTACTACAGCACAATATTCTACCCTACTCAATACTGTACTACTCAATAACAAAGCAAACATGGATAGATTTATTGCGATGCCAACCTTTCCAACTTTAAAAACATAGGGCCAAAGTCACTGAAGCTACTATAGACATGGATACAAAATTAAGTATTTCCTGACTATATGAAATCATCTCACTAAGGTCATCCTAGGGACCTGTAAACCAAATATTAAAGCTGTCTGACCAGCAGTTTTGAAAAACAAGTGACCCAACAGTGGACAGAGGTATGCCGTGTTATGTAAAGAATAACTTTTTGTGACACATGTATTGATGTAGAAGGTGGATATCTTTGATAGCTCATTTCAGGATGGCCTGACCAAAAATGGCAAAATTAGCTGCAAAAATACAAAATTGAAGATTTCATCATAATTTCAATATATTACATTAAGATAAAGCCTAGGAACCTGTATACCAAATATCGAAGGCATCAGACAAGTAATTTTTGAGAAACACATTTTTTGACCAAAAATGGCAAAAAAATGCACCAAAAATACAAAATTGCAGATTTCATCATAAATTCAATATATCATACTTAGTTCATCTGTAGGAACCTGTATAATACACACCAAAGCTGTCAGACAAGTGGTTTTGATGAAATAAAGTTTTGATCAAAAATGACAAAAAAATTCCTTAAAAATATAGATCCTTGCATATTTCATCACAATTTGAACAAATCTAAATTGGGTTATCCCTAGGGACCTGTATACCAAATAACAAAGCTGTCTGACCAACAGTTAAAAAGAAGAAGATATTTTACAAAAAACGCCTTTTTTGGCACTAATTTGCATATTTTCAACAATGTCAAAAAATTGAAAAACTAGTTTCTCATAATCATATTTTCCATCTACACAACATATATCAAATCAGTAAGTACTGCGGTTCTCAAGATATTTGAGTGGACGGACGCCTCAGTAACGGACATAAATACATATATACATACATACAGACTGACACCAGACGGATACCCATCCCAATGGCTTCTATAGACAATAGTCTATAGTAGCTAAAAACAGAGACCTTGGAGTAGTGTCTATTCATTTATGTGTACATTGTTTATGAAACTTCCATTAAGGTACCAGAATAGCAATTTACATGTCATTGCTTTGCTGTCTATCATATTATGCCCGTTTTTCATGCTTGTAATACCTGGCAACAAGATTTACCTTTGACATCAATGTTTTGTAACAAGCCATACGTGATGAGACTGTCTTCAATTGCTTTCCAATCAGCCTGAAGCTCATCTCTGGTTACTTGTGGTGAATTTGAATTTTGCTGGATGATGTATATCATATCCTCTACAATCTGTACAGAGAATACGGATAGTTTTCAATCGGATTCGAACCCACACATACGGCATCAGTCGCCTAGCTGAGAGGCCAGAGACAGAACCAGTCGGCTAAATCTCCACTCCCAAAAAAGAGTGGTTCAATAGCCGGCTAAGTTGTTACATTTTTCTGACTGAGACCGCTCAACACGTTGTAGAGTTCGTGAAGCACTCACGCACGCATGCTCACTATCATACATCGCACATACACATCTTGAAATACATAGTATGGTATTTGGACTCTGAAACATTCGCTATAGTTCATCACTAATGAGCAATCACGATGATATTCATGAAGCAAAAGAAGATTTTGCCATACATATTTTTGTAAACATTGAAAGTTGACATGTAATTTCCCCCACAAACTTCATATACAAATGATGGCTTGTTTGAATGTTAACAGTATGTAAAATGTTTACCAAGCTTGCCATGGAGGCCCCTGGCACTGAAGTGTGAATAGTGAAATGTTTCCTGAAGAAAAGTTTGAGGAAAATGTATGCTTTTGAATTTGTGGTTTGTACTACCTCAATTTAAACTCTATGGTTCACTACTGAAGAAAGTGACTACAGGATAGAGCGCTGTGTGAGTGAAAAACATATTACAAAATGAAATACAAAATTAATTATATACTTATATGTCTTATTCTCCTCCTTCGCTTCTTCCTATCTTTAAAAATTATCTTTCCATTATCAATCGGGAAACCATTTTAGAAAATAGAAAATAAAGTTGATGGCATTCACTGTTTGATACTGAAAATGGTAAATATTCATGAACACAACGTGTGCGGAATTAAATCAGTTTTCACTTGAGATTGAATCCAGCTACTTTGAAACTGAAGATAATTTGACATTGAGGATATGTGAACATATTTGTGTAATGTCATCGTTCCTTATGGATTGTGAATGTAATTGACGCATTATAAGGCAGGTGTAAAACCAAAACATACATTGCACGCACAACACAGCCAAAAACTTATACATCGCGTGCATATCCTATTGGACACTATTTTCACTGGCAGCGACTGTATAATTACACAAATGTGTAAAAATTGTGCATTCCGGTGACAAGTGCCATAGGCAGCTACGCTTTGCGACACACTGCACATACACACACCTACACAAAGTATCATGACGTGTACTTGGTTTGCACACTGACACAATTTTGAACACTGGGTCCACCTGTTTTTTTAAAAGTTCTCATCCATATTGTGGCAGGCAGGTGTAAAACCAAAACATACATTGCACACACAACACAGTCAAAAACTTATACGTTGCGTGCAATCCTATTGGACACTATTTTCACTGGCAGCGACTGTATAATTACACAAATGTGTAAAAATTGTGCATTCCGGTGACAAGTGCCATAGGCAGCTACGCTTTGAGACACACTGCACATACACACACCTACACAATGTATCATGACGTGTACTTGGTTTGCACACTGACACAATTTTGAACACTGGGTCCAACTGGTTTTTTAAAAGTTCTCATCCATATTGTGCAATTGTGTATCAGTTATTTTGCTCACTTGTATGCAAACAAAACATTGTGCAAAGCTTCCAGTAGTATAAAAAGCGACCTAGCGAGCAATATAGCTGTGCTGTGTTTTGTAGAGAATAACTTTTTTTGACATATATTGATGAAGGTCGAAATCTTTGATAGCTCATTTCAGTGGCTGGACAAAGAAAGGCAAAAATAGCTGCAAAAATACAAAATTGCAGATTTAATCATGATTTCGGCAAATTTAGGCAAATGTGAACATCACAAAGTTTACAAAAATCTCTGTATGATAGTTTTTCATATTTCAAATATAAAGTTTGATTATTTGCATATAAATTTTATGATCAACTTGGATTAAACACAAAATAGGTTAGTTTAAAGCATGATCAATTATGATAACTGTTACAGTATACTGTAAATATTGGATTTAGATAGGGTGGCCTATCATCTCTGAGAAGATTATTCATTTGATAGAAGACACTCACAGAATACACAGTATAATACATTGCTATGGTGAGAAAGGAATTAAACCTTACCTTAACTTTCTCTATGAACTGCAAAATGGCCCTTCGGCCTAAAGGTTATTGACGTCATTCCATTGTAAGGAAAGAAAATCAGGCCCATCAATCATTTGATCTGCAAAAGAAAAATAAAATTAATTTGCTTTATCATGTTGACCAAGTTTGAACACATGAAGTCTGAGACACTGAACCTTATGACTACGCTGGCAGTAATTTAATCGCTTTTGGCGGGAAAGAAAGACGGCAAATGACTCATTGGTTACAGATAAATCTTGCGAGACTGAATTAGAATGAAGTGTAAACAAGGGACATCTGTGTGAGGAGCAGATGAGAGGGTTTCATATGTTCTACCATAACATTTCTCAGCACTGTCCAAGCTCTGCATTACTGACCGCAGAGCTGAAATTGTTGAGGAATAATCACCTTATATAAGTATTTCCGCTGCGTAGAAAATTTCCTGCCGTGAAAACAGTAAAACGTATAGTATAGTATATAGCAATGACGTTTGAAAATCAAACACAGGGCACACCATTTATGCGAACCCAATCGTAACTTGATACCACAAGCGGTGCGAAAAAGAATTTTGGCGGGTAAATCTCTTCTAGTTGAAGTTTAGCCGAGGTTGAATTTGATTTTTGTTAGCCTTCTACTCACATAAACATACCTACACAATAATTTTTGGCAATATGAATTAGTATCTTATAAAACACGACTTATCTTCTCCCCGTCTGTCTTACTGTGGTGGTGAAATGATGTATGAATTCCTTCACAGAATTACCTTAGTCATGGCCTCTGCTACACAATGTCGATGGATATGTAAAACGGTGACATGAAATGTTAGATATATATAACAGCAGATTCAAAGACGTTTAAGATCATGTTGTAGTCCCAATTAAGTTCAGCTGAAAGTTGCCCATGCCTTGACGATAAAATGATGAAACACCCAACATTTAAGGAAACAAGAGTGA
The DNA here is from genome assembly GCF_041260155.1 of Ptychodera flava. Lineage (NCBI taxonomy): Eukaryota > Metazoa > Hemichordata > Enteropneusta > Ptychoderidae > Ptychodera > Ptychodera flava. The sequence continues at coordinate 5,369,605 of NC_091944.1, read as the reverse complement.
GAACACTGTAAATAAGACCGTGGGGCCTGTCATGTAGGTCGGACGATCGTGACTTACCGTTGAGAATTTTCAAGCTGAAGCTCTTCCTGTGACATGTTAGCGACATGCTGGCTGTTTAGTCCAGAGTTGGCCATTGTCTTCACCGTATACCGGGTACAAAGGGCGGGCGGATAGTTTTGAAGAACACAGTCACTGTCCTGCGTCCCAGTGTTGAGGCACCCGCAAGTGAAATAACAACTGAAAGGCGCGGTCCATCGCACTTGTACTTGATCATGTTTATGAGAGCGGATGCAGGGTCAAAGGTTATGAGACGCTCCCACACAAGGCCGATCAAAAATGTAAAGTATCATTATTGCCATATTTTTCTCTATCTTATTCACACCTGAACGTTGACACTCATTATCGTAAATATGAACATTTTCTCATGATGATTTCAGGGGTAAAAGTATCAAACAGTGGAAAGCAAACTGGGCCACGTATATTGACCTCTTACCCTCTTTACATATTCGTGCCTCCGCCCCTCCGTCCCATGGCAACATTGAACGAAGGTCGAAAAACTTGAAAATTAAACTTGTTGTGTAATTCAGTGTGTAACTTGGAAATGACATGCAAACGTGGCAAGCATTCCTGCTTAAAATATGACCCTATGTGCGCAATCGTGCACGTTCCATTCCAGCCACCGCGCTCATGCATACGGCAGTCATAGCAACGTACCATCGTCATTCTCTGCCGCACTTCGAATACGCGCTTCATAATTGCGGTAAATACAGCCCGCCCGTGGTGTAACTTGCACAAGGTTTGTAAGCATGGGGGGCCAGGATGACGAGATTATTTCTTGAAAGGGGTGAGCAAATTTGAGGAAGGTTTACAAACTCATTACGTGTGATAACATTACTTTATTGATGAAAAACAGTAATGAAAGGGGGCAAGATAATACAGAGCGGAAGTTCAAGTGACGGAACTGCAAGTAAAGCCAAACTTCTGTGCGATACTTTTAATCCTCGGTCCCTCTTCCCTAATAGACGAATCCTTCTAATCTCATATCCGCCATAGCTGGCTAGCCATGCCAGTCTACTATCTCAGCGACGCGACAGAAGTTTGTTTAACTCTTTTCAGTCTTTTGGCACAAGAGAATTCATCTCTAACAGCACGATCCACATGAAGAATTTTTTTATTCGAAAAATTTAAGTGTGACTACAACTAATATTGTTTTCATTTTGATCTTTGAAAGGTCTGTAATTTCGTATGCTGCTCTCACTGCATGCGCTGCGCATGTACTAGACCCACCCACATCAGTTGAATTTTGACGTAAACGCTTGACGCTAAATCGTATTGATTGTTTGTCTTTTTTCCGAGATTAAATTCAAACTATATTTTCTCAGAGCTACGTTTTCTTCACCCGGGAACTGCATACGCTCTTTATTAGTAAATTCAAACCTTGATGAAGACTTTTTGTCAGTTTAATTGGGCTCGGAAACCGTCTCAGTGTTTGCTTTGTGCGATCGTGAGGCAATACAGTTCTCATAGTACTCCATGGCGTTTGATGTCGAATGACTTTGCTACTCTCCTAAACTACGCTAACCCGTCGGGTTTGTAGGCACCAAAAATTACTTGCCCGGCGATAAAATCTGCTAGCCGGTGAGCTCTGGGTAGTGCATTTGCTCATCCTTGCATTCTAATACCATTCTGAACGGAGTACTCGGGTCGCTTCCAGAACCCGGAAGTAACAGTGCAGAAAGGTTGTCGCAAAGGTTGTCTGAGTGATCGATCCAACCAAACCGTTTTTCGGGTCGAAAATTTGAATTCGCATGCATGGCTATATAATGACTATCAAATAAAAAATCGCCAAATGAGTTTTATTCGCACTTTGCGAGTATGGCTCCTATTGTTATGTTTGCAAACCAGGGGGCAATCCCGCATGTCATGAAAAACGGTCAAAAAATCAACCGCTGCAGTGGATAATTATCTCTAATTCAAGATGGAATAAATTCCCGCCAGATCATAGAATAGCTTTAGTTTGTCAACAAACCAATGATGACCAATTTTTGGACAGTGATCTTGTTGCGTTGAATACAAACCATTAATGTCGCCTCTGGTCAGTGCCTTTCACAAACCATAAGTTTTCTGGTTAAGGTATTAACCAGTATTTCATGCTCAAAGACACATAAGTTTGCCCGCAAACCTAATTGGAATAAATATTAGACAGTGTTCTGAAATTTCAATCCAGAAGAATTGCAGTGTAACTGTTAAATAATTTCCTGACAAAACGTGCTATATCTCTAATATGTAAGTAATAGGAAGTGTTCATTGCCCTCAGTGCAGTGAGCTTGATTTACAATAAGACAAGCCTCAGAGTTGTCAAGTCAAGATGTTCATGTGACAGATAATTATAATTTTGTTCAGATTTACAGGTGAATAACTTCAGAGAATGAAATCATGCAACGAATCATTTTTTATCTCCCAGAATATTTGAACACTGAAACTGCTTTTTGACGGGGGACGGATACTTAGAAAATTAAGTGACCCCCCCCCTCTGAGCTGTTGGAAAGATACATGACCCCCCCCCTTGCAGTTTTCATATTTGAGGTGACCCCCCCCCCTGGATTTTGTCGGCCCACCCCCCGGACATAATAACTGAACGCTCCCTTATCAGTCAGAGGCTGCTAAGCGCTCATTGGCTAAAAATTCTGTGATATCACCCTATATGATTTATTGTGGCTACATAGTCTGGGTCACAGTGGGTGCAATTGAACTGAACTTTTAGGGCTCGCCAAGATCGTAAGCTTGTGATATTTTGAAAGCCACGACACCTCCTAGAATATTAGAACGAATGTTTCGATCTTTTTGTTGCCTTCCCTTCACAAAGATATTTGAAAATATTCTAAATAAATCGGGATAAAGTACTACAGATGTCAGGCGCTAGCATGGTGAAGTCACCCTTGCCAGCCGTTGGCAACTTCCTTCGGCGTCGTCGGGACAGCACGAGATAATGATTGACAAGTTTAAGTTACAGAATCCGTATGTCTGATTGGTTACGATGGCATTCGTTTGATCAAAATTTCAACCTGATCGGATTTATGAATGATAAGAAAGTTTCCAGTAAACATTTGCATATTTCCGGGTGATCGATGGGCCGTTTTACTCAAGATCGCGACAACAATTTTGCAATCCGCGACTATAATTTTGATCCATCATCATCAATGAAAAGAAAGAATACTGTTCATGTGATAAATATTTAATCCCATGAAATTTCTCTTTGTTTGACTTCAATGAATAGTCGTGTGTTTTCGCGGAGCCGCACAACAGACGTCAAACAGAGAAAAATTTCATGGGATTGTATACAAATACTTTCTAATATCCTCATTCGGAATATTTATTTGCTGTCTAGATGTCTTCTGTAGTATTGCAACCATAATATCTGGTGTGCGAGTATCTACTTTTGTCATGAAATGCAAATGTTGTAAAGTACCATGCAAGATAATACATAGATTTCTGTCATTCCTTCAAGCTACAAGTTTCTAACCTGTTTATAGAAAACAGCATTTCCCATTCTTTTCGCATTTTTAATTTCTCCAGACGTAACATTTTAGAAAGTTCAAATGAAGCATTCCTCAAAGAGTGTATTTATAATTCACGCGATCCAGATTTACAATTCTGCCCGAAATTTCGTCTTGGCGATATTGTTAAAGAAACAGGAGAAGATTTTGAAAAAATGGCACTAGAGGTGAGTACCAGTTATCCAAGCCTTGCCTCTTGAGGTGATTACCGGTTATCAATCTGTTAATGCCACTTATTGTAGTAATACTGTCATCAGTATTCTCTGTGTTACCCTATATACTGGCACTTTTATGCTTATGAGTAAGCAAGGATAGTATGAAAATCTCCAACGGTCAAGTTCATTATTGAAGCAGTTGGCAATACTATGACAATCTTACATCATCCTTGAATCAAACATTTGCATCTAACTGTAAGACGAAAACATTAATGTGGAAGGAGCTTGGTATTTGGTCCTTCAACAATCAAACAAACTTGATACAGAATGTGGAGATGATTTCACGTAAGTCATATACTGGGCAGCTTATTGCTTAATGGCTGTAGTCTTAGAATTACTGAGCAGTAAGAAATTACCAATCAGTAAATTTTTTGCCAAGTATCATTTTTGTAAACGATATTCTAAATCATTATCCTTGTTGCATTATACTTGTACATCATGGGTCTTCTAACCTGAGGTGCATGTGTACGACAAGTTCATTTGGCATAGTTACTACAGGTACATGTACCTCCAGACAGTTCCAATCACCTTGACATATATGAGTTACATGTATATATTGGTGAGCGAATGCGTTTGGTGATTCCATGACCTCTTAGAACTAGCAAAACAGTAAATAGTGCTGCAAGCTAGACTAATTGTGTTCTATTTAGCCAATAAAATACGACAGCATTAGTATCCACTGGTTGTCCCAACCTCCAAGCACTGGATTTGCCAATCTCTGTGTAAGTTTAAAATAATGAATTTAAATCTGAGACAAATAAGCCCCTGTACATTTCCGCGGACCAGCGTTCTATACCCATGATGCTTTGCGAAACTAGCGGCTTCTAGAGTACCACTTTGAACGTATCGCCTATTCTTTACAATAGGTCTGCTATAGCAAGAGTCTTTTTTGCTTGTTATCCGACTTATTCTGTCGAAAAAGGTAAGCTCATTAGTGATTTTGTATATGTCACTCGATTTGAAAACTGTTGAATATAACAGTTCGCCAATTATTTACTGTTTTATGGAAATCTGGAGGAAATTTGTGTCGTTCTAATTTATTTACACATGCGGATGTTGATCACAATAATCGGCTGTTTGTTTTGATAAGGGAATTCACGCAAAGGTATACAATAATATTACTGCCGTCAAATTGAATGTAGAAACTGCACTGAGCACGTAAATATTACATACAAAAAGTACGGGTGATTTTAATATCTACAGACAAAATTTATTGAACAAAATTTTTGACTGGGAGACAGATGGAACTGCCGCTCATGTAAACAAACATGTAAAACTTGATACGACACAGTGGCAATCATTGGACTGTAAAAGAAAACACCACCAGTCCGACATTAGTTGAAGGAAACATGTCCTGAAGGTGTCTCCTGTAAGGTTTTCGTTGCAACCTCACAAATCTAATTTTGCAAAATCAGGAATGCTTGCTACAACCGCACTGAACACAGATGTAAACATATGCGAATCCCACAAACATTTTCCAAATTTCCGTAAAATTGTTGTGCAATTTGCAAACTGTTGCATCAGGCAGCTATAAATACACCGGCATATAAAATATTACCGCGTAGCTCGCATTTCCTCGCAGAATGAGTCTAAAAATATGCGAAAACTGTATCTGGATATAGTAGGCCTGTGTTAAAGAATAGGCGAAACGGTCAAAGTGGTACCTCGAAGCCGCTAATTTCGCAAAGCATCATGGGTATAGAACGCTGACCCGCGGAACTGTAAATGGGCTATTGACAAGTACTTGCTGTCACTATTTTTGAACATTACCCATCAGCTCATCAGCTGTTATATAAATATTTCACCTTTGTTATTATCAGGGAAAAAGTCAGATTTCAATCATGACATGTCATTTAATTGTTGCTTTGCAATTGATTTGTAAACATGTTTATCCCTATTGTTATGAACTTGTTCGTTGTGGTTGTTAACGTGTGTAAACCCGGTACCCAAGACATATAGGCGATTTTACAAGTATCTTACAACCCAGCTGGATTTTCTGAAGCGTTATTTTTATGTGTGAGATTTTGACAAAGGGTTGACACAGTATATTAAATCACATGAAACTTGTAAGGGATAGTTTGATTTCAAATTTGTTGTTTATATAATTGTCTTACTTTAGATTAAATCCTCTTTTCAAATTATGAACTTCAAGTCAGAGCAGATAAAAAGATTAAAACTTACAAACTGTGATACATTATTACAATTCAGACTGTGTGAGTGATACCAATTGTAACACACATAGCCTTTAACATATTATCAACCAATAAAAACAATTTTAGATTGAATATTATTGATATATAGCGGGTACCACTTGTGGGGCTTGATTCGCTTTATAATATTTTCGAAACGTCAGACATCACTTCTTGGTCTTTTGGCCAGAGGTCCATATATCTTTCTTTCATGAATTTGACATTGTTGTGTGTACCAGTGCTTTATTGTCTGTTCTGTGCTGTTTTGTGTATATGTTCATAACTATTTTCTTACGAATTTTGACCTAGTGTTATCGGATTATGGATGGGTATGATTGTGATTATTAAACATTGCCAGAATTGTCCCTGGGTGTTGTATAATTGAGATCTATGACAGGGTTGAGTTATAGGATTTTTTATCATTAATCTCTATCCAGGGTGGAGTTATTGGTATATATATTGAATGGAATTGTAATTTGGATAAAGGTAGAGATAAATGTAAACCACGCTACAAATTTCGTCGCCTTGACAATCGCAGTGCCAAGACTGCAAAGGGCTTTAATTTCAGGTAAGTCATAATTCCATACTATCCATTGTCTTTGTCATTTGAATTCTAATCCACATCTGAAAGTGACAGCCGTTGTCAATGTGTACCGTACATGCCCTGTCAGTCTGATCTCAGTCAAAAGTAATCGCTCAATTCCTGTTTGGTATATATATATATATATATATAATATATATATATATATATATATATATATATATATATATATATATATATATATATATATATATATATATATATGTTTATCACACACATAGACCCAGTTATCCCCATAGTATGACGTCACACTATAGGAATATGACTACGATGAATCCATATTCCACATGTGATGGATATGGGACCTGGACTACTTAAAAAACGTAAATAAAAAATCAGCTGTTCAGAACTTATTTTCAAATCCCTAAAATGCAAAAGTGGGAGGGTAATGAAGCATAAGGAAATATGGATTATAAAAATACATAATGTAAAATACAAAATATCGTCGATACTAGAATATTTATGAATTTGTGTTTCTTCGTCGTTGTCGTTGATTTGCGATTGAAACGTTTGATCTCTACACCACTGACATTTCAATACGCTATGTTAGTTGTTACCGACATTTTGTGTTGAATACCTCGTCAAAAGTGCCCCTGTCGATGTCCATCAAACAACATAATAAGCATAGCCGATGACCAAAGACACGTACCAATCATCCCTTTCAGCAGTAAGAATGTTTTCTGAAGCAACGTTGAAGGGTTTCAAGTTCAACATCACGATGAATGCTGCCGTGGCAGTCAACGAGTCGAGCCCCCGGGTTGGTCGAGCTGAGGACGCGAAGAGCGTTCATCATTCCTGACAACAATGACGATAGGCTACTCTGACTTGAGACTCATCAGAAGAAACGCTATTTATTTTTCAAGAGCGACGAGTTCACAAGGTTATCAGTGCATTTAAAGGTGCAAGCTATTGATTTGTCCATGCATATTGTGCACCACGCGTACGTTTCCCGCATTGTACCTTGTTGTTGAACTTCCGTCGTCTCGATCTTGCGTCTGAGCTAAGAAAAACTCATTGCTTGTAGGCTTACCGATTGAGTCAGAGCCGAACACTGTCCTTAATTATATTTAAACAAGCTCATTTTATTGATTATTTCGAATTTCGTAAAATATAACAATTGGTAATTTTGAAAATTTCATACAAACTATACAAAGCAGGATTCTTTGAATGATGTTCGAATATTGACAAAATAACCCGTTCTCGGTAGCCGTGGCTGAGTGTCGCGACGTCCCGCTTGCACGTCCAATAATTTTATGAATGAATTTTCACTCAAATTGATGTTATAGTAAGTACCAAATAAATACCTTGCATTAAAAATCCATACTCTTTCCTATTTCCGCTTGATTCGCACAGAAAGAGCCCTACGAGAGACGCTAAATTATCCATAGGAGCAGCTTCGGCGTGCTCGAAGTTAACCTCGACATGTACAGCTGAGCGCAGTCAAGTCAGCTGTGACCCAGCCACGACCGCATAACACAAGCGTATGAATTCTTGTAAAATACTCCCTCTCGTTCTTTCCCAGTAATTATCATTCCTCACAGGTTTATTCAAGGAAAACTGGGTCTATGCATGTGATAAATATATAATCCCCTCGTATTCCGAACGAGTGTGGCTGCGTCGCGGACGAGTGATTCCCCGTGTAGCGGCCGTATCCCCCTCGCCTTCGGCTCGCAGGTTTTAAGTTCAACATCAGAAGACGCTATTTTATTTTTGTAGGCTCGCAGGGATACGGCCGCTACACGGGAATCACTCGTCCGCGACGCAGTCACACTCGTTCGGAATACGGGGGGAATATATATACATATATATATATATATATATATATATATATATATCACCTGTTACCGAATGATCAAATGCTGTCTGAAAGTTCGTTTGAAGCTATGTTTGTCGACATAAGAATCAGATAGTCGATAGTCGATCCAAACTCTTGCTCCAGAAAAAGAACAAGCAAATTGGCCTGAATTTGTCACTGCATGGTACAGACGTAGGTTTTGAAGTTGGCAATTTCTGGTATTTTCGTCATGACAACTAACACTGAAGTAATCTGCTAATTCAAGTGGTGAATGCTTGTGAATCAAGCTGTAAACGAATGAGCCAGGAGGAATTGAAGTATTGAATTTCAAAACATCTAAAACATTAAATTGAGTGAAATAAGAACTGAGTGGTCCATGGTTCATTTGAAGATCATCGCGCGAGCAATCATTTTTGGGGCTGCTAAGATACAGTTTAAGTGTGTGGAATAATTACTTCCCTAAACTTCTGGACCGTAGCTGATATGGGGAAGTATAAATGCATTTTAAAAAAGTAATAAAATGTGCAAATGTGAAATGGATCTGAGTCTGTACAAATTTCCACATTTTTTTCGAATAATCTGATTTATCTATCAATATGTTCAGACTACGAGAGAGGCTTATCCAACAAAATACCAACAAATACGGCAACATCAACTTCTCTGATTTGCTCGTTACGGATGTAAACAGAACCAGAGACATTCAGTTTCAAAGGCGGCTCTCAATATAATAAAATCTGTTTCATTCCTATTTATTGTTAATTTGTTGGAATCACACCGTAATTGAACATCGTTTGAGTATGATGATACAGTAGTAAGTTCCATACTACCTGAACAAGAGTAAGTGTGGCAACTTTACCCCCTTTATCCACTGACTATCTAAATGGTTAGTGGATGAAATGTGGATGAGAAAGGCTGACCACTGCTGATGGATATGTAAAATTATCATTCTTAGGTTTGCTTACAAGTACAAGATAAATGAAACTGGTGAATACAGAAAACTAACAAAAGCATATGGCATACTCTATGAAGTCGTTGTCACTGGAAAAGCTGGCAAATTCAACATCGTTCCATTGTTTTTAAACATTGGTTCTGGTGTGGGTCTTCTTACTGTGGTAAGTGATATTTGGTTGTACTGCTGGTATTTTATTCTCCTTTGAAATTCTCGCATCTTCCTGTTGACTCTATTGGCCTCTATATGATTTATGTTCTTTCCTGTATGTGCTATCACATTATACAATACTGCCATGTGTCATCTTCGTCGCCCCTAAATTTCGTCAAGGTTTTAGATTCCTCCCAAGTATGTGGATTTTGCTGTTCTTCATTTGAATATTTTAAATAATACATGAGCTGAACTACCAGTATGATGTAACACACATTAAGTCTGTTAAGCCAATGATTACGTTTGTGTAAATGTTCCCATGCCCAAAAACATACCTCATTTCCTGTTTTGTAATGTCTCTGTGTGCATGTATGTAAATTATTACCTTTGTAAAATTTAAAACCCTTAGCTATTATTGCCAATGTTATCCCATATGGAAAAGTTAATGTGAAAATATGCAATCTGGAATGTATATGATAACTCAATATGGAGTCAGAAATATTGTGCCATTCAAGGTAGTCACGAGGTGAAATATCGAAGGTATTCAAACAGTGTATGCTTAGACTAATCCCTTGCTTTTGTTTGGTCTTTCCTTCAGGTAAGTATAGGTTTTGAAATTGTCGTGTTTTAACTGTTTAAAGAAGAGCAAGGATTACAGGGATCATAAATATCTCTATGTATATGATGCAGCTGGAGAAAATAGGGTAAGTTTCTTGCATTTTCTTGGTGATGTTGCATTCAGTGAGTTGACTGTTTGTGATCATTCAATAGTAAAGCGTTTGGCTTTCTATGATAAAGTCTGCACACGGTTTTAAGTAAAAATGTTTTTAAATAGAGAAATGCATTTTAAAAAGCGGAGAATAACGCAAGGCAAGGTCCAGTAGGGAGTTTGAAGGAGGGGGATAGGATTTACCTGTCACACAATATTTAAAATATTTGACAAATTTTCAACTCCGTAGACGCTACCTGATAGAGACAGCTACGGAAAATGTTATTTTCAATGACAAAAGAAAAAAGAGAAGAGCTCTCAGTACAGTCAGTATTACTAATAAATCATGAGACTATCAGGAAAACAAATAATTAAATCCAATAAAAGAAAAATCGGTTAGTTAAGACAGCTTTTCCCAACCTGCTTGCAGTATTTTTATTGATCCTAACGCTCACTTAGCCCTGACAATTCCTTCTTTGAGTCAACACAATGTTTATGTAATTTTGCAAAATGAGACATTTACCATTACTACACAGTTTGATGGTAAAACTCAGTTTTTCATATTAAACTTTCACCAATACAGTCATAGACGAAAATAAGAGACTGTGTTTCTGAAAACTGTTTCTGAAAGGTCATCTTTAGGTAGTTTTATTGACGTAGAGTCATCCTATGTCTGAGTGTAACTTTTAAAAGTAGGGAAACTGTCTGAATGTTGACTAAAGCTCTTCAAAATAAAAGCCCGTGAGCCCAGAGTTGCCTTGACGTACTTCTGGGCATCTTATTTCAAAGCTTGCTTCTCAATGGAGATACGGGTCGTTTGGTGGAATTACCGGAAAAATGGATTATGGAAAATGGAAAATGGAATCCGGAATCCGGAATGAGTAACATGGCGCCTTATTAAAACTCAAATCTTGTAATTTGGTAAAATTTGAAAACACTCACTACTGTGTTTTTCCGATGTATCAACACAAAAAGCTGTACCATCAGCTGTACCATTAGCTCTGCGTACGATGCTGTGTTTTCCCGGGTTAGTTCTAATTCAAGCACTACCGGCCACGGGCCATGTTTCGCGAACCACGTGCCGTGAACGACGTGCCACATGTCACGTGCCAAACTTCACGATTCCCATTTGCAGTTTAAGCTTGAAATAGATATATTTTCACTTCAATTCACTTTATTGATTTATCTACACTGTTAAATCACAATTAGGTGCCCTCTACATGCATGAAGTGGTGACCTGCGACATGTGTGTTCACGAATTCAAAATGTGCTGGCTGGTAAGGGACTGGGAAGAAATTATGGGAAGGGATGGTGAGTGTTTTCAAAATGATGTTGCGCATCATTTTTTGCAATAAAATAGAGACCCTTTCTAGTTTTATGCCAAACAATTATTGGCCGATACTGTTCGAGTTATAGTCAACATCAAGAATATTTTATTTGGCAAATAATAATTCATAATACGCCTTAAACAAAATGAAAGCTGTTGCACTTGTAGTTGCTAATTTATCGGCAAAGTTGTTAAATTAAGGTAAAAATCATCCTTATTACGGATATTTTTGCAGCAAACTTCCTTTCCATGATGACTGTCCGGCAAAAGTTAGACTAGCTGTATTGGCCAGCCTATTATTTGATTTGTTTTTATTACTAAGGTACAGGCTGAGTCGCCATTGGTTGCCTCATATCCAAAATTAAGAATGGTGTAGAACTTGTAGTAACTGATTTATACGAATAGTCATTAATCGAGGTAAAAGGTTATCCTGGTGACTTGTAATTTAGGCAGAAAACTTCGCTTAAATAATTATCTTTGTCCATCGAACTTCAGACTTCTAACTCTGTTGGCTAGCCTTTAATTATAGATGTGCATAATCAATGAGGTACAGGATGATTTGAGGGTAAAGGTCATGGGCTTATACCAGCCACAGTTCAATAGACACCAGCCGTCTTTGACACTAATGTAGGAAAAGATATAGCCACAGCTTCGGAGGTCGAAGGTGATAGACTTTCTCAAGAATATTTTTTAATTGTCCTAAAATTAATATAGCCTAAGACCTTGATATTTAAAATGTAGCAAACTTACAATATGATCTGCAAAATTACTGTACAGAATGTTGATTTTTCAATTTATACTGTCACGTTTTTAATACGCAGTGTGATTTTGAAAAATACAGGCCTCCCTCCGTATAATTTATGCCGAGTCCCATACTGCATATGCCCTAAGGGAGCGTTCAGTTTTTACGGCGGGGGGGGGCGGCAAAATCTTGTTGCCGGTGTTCAAAAAATATAGACCCCCCTGCATTTTTTGTGAAAAAAAGATGACCCCCCCCTTTGTCAGACGAAAAAAATTGATGACCCCCCCCCCCTGAAAAATAACCAAAACCCATATGTCAAATTTACCCGCATGGTTTTGATTTGAACTCCGGTACGCGGCGCACTTTATTTGTGTAGCAGAGATGCCAGTGCACAAACTTCTCAGCCACATCCATTGAAACGTCTGTTAATTAGGACGACTGTAAGGCAATTTTTAACTTCATTTCCATAGACAACTCATGTCCATGGACATTGTATAAAGTAAACTTTATTGGAGTGGTTCGCCAAAGGCAGCCCTCCGGTTAAGAGGGTCATGGGCCATTACGTAAAGTCAACTTTATTCTAGTGGGCCACCAAAGGTGGCCCGCCGGTAAAGAGGGTCGATCATGGCTATTGCATAAAGTAGACTTTACTGGACAGGGCCGCTGAAGGTGCGCGGCCATTACCATTATTCAGTGCGTGATCCCAGGGGTCCCTCAAAAATGTTTCTAATACAAGCCGCGGCTTCAATTGGGAATTTTACAGTAAGATTGCCGTGGGGTATTACTACATAAAGTCAATTTATTGTAGTGGGGCCGCAGAAGGCGGCCCGCCGGTAAAGAGGGTCGATCATGGCCATGGCATAAAGTGAACTTTATTGTTGGTATTATGTTTTGAAAATGTGGGTGACCCCCCTTTCCTACCAGTGAAAAAGCGAAGACCCCCCCCCCCTTTGCGGATTCCAAAATTACAATGACCCCCCTGGATTTGCCGCCCCCCCCCCCGGCCGTAAAAACTGAACGGTCCCTAAGTTGTAGAATTCGTAAACACATATTCGCTGGTCACCAGTATTGCATTTAAAAAGCGCCGATGAAGCCCGAATGTTGATTTGTCCGTGAAGATTAACCGATAAATTAAATTGGAGTGAAAATACATCTATTTCTAGCTTCCCCTGGAGATCTTGAATCGTGAACTTTGGCTCGTGGCACGTTGGACCGTTGCCCGTGGCGGCTTACACTAATTTGCGGAACGGAACGAGTGGAACGGGACGGAACGAAATGGAACGGAATAATAACCACACTAAAAAAATTCGTTTCTCTTCATTATAGTCCATTTTTTTCGCCCACTTGATTTTGCTGCGGAACAGAATGGATTTTCGGATCTAAAAGAGAAATTTGGATTCAAATAAAATACCTTAATTTTTTAACCCTAAAAGTAATGCATCTGTTTTTCGAGGTTTTCTTTTTTATCCTGTGATGAAAATCGTGAATAAGACAACTAATAATAATTCTATTGAATAAAACACAAATTTCGGGAATTATGGTAGAGCAAGTACAATTAATCAAACCTTACACATATAATCAGGCAAGACTGCTCCCGAGACTGCTGCTGGGAATGAATAAGACTACTAGACTGAAGCTAATAGTTCAAATCTGAAACTACAGGTGAATCAAAACCTTACCCTGGATATCGTATCTGATAGAGGACGCTGTGGCTACCATGAGCCATTTGAAGTGGCGGTCTGTGTGTCAAATATTCATCTCGATGGCATGACACCAGAGGAAAATGGATTGAGGTGATGGATTGTAACTTCTAAAATGGATACATTGCCAGGACATGGTATGACACTACATGCAAAAGTTTCAGTACCAATAGCCATGCTGCTTTACATGGAGTTTTGTTTGACCATTCTATTTATTCCATTCATTGGCAGATTTTGTGTAGCAAAGAGAACAACTGTAGATTATTACATGCCTCGAATATCGAAAGTCCCGCGTTCGTTACGATGGCGTCGCGGGCTGCATAGTCATTACTTGACTGAAAGTGACTCGGAACTGTTTTCAGCTTGACACCTTTTTGATGTAAAAATGTTGAAATTTCATGTTTTACATAGAAAATCTTTGTTTTTTCGGAAAAATCTTGCATAAAAAATGATATACAGGATAACAGTAGTTTTAAATTTATCAATGCGCCACCCGATGATGAAAATCATTTTATTTTTTACAGATTGTCGTCTAAGATGGAAATAAAGCATTTGTTTATCATTTGCCAACAAATCCAAATATTTTGAGTGAAAACTGTTTAAAAGAAACACGTAATAAAAATATTATAGCCCAAACGAGGGACTATGTACCCTCGAAGTAGGAGACAATTTGCCCTCCTCACGTCGGTCAAATGGTCTGCTACCCTCGGGCACATAGTCCCATGCATGTTTGGGTCATAATATATAATATTTTCACTCGGAACTTATTTTCACTTTGTTCGTTGAGCTCACTTTTCTGCTGAAATAAAATCCCAGTGGATACATTTATTTCCCATTCTTTACACATACACTAACAAGAAAGAATGATAATAAAATAATAGTGATGTCCAGTACTTTTGTTGTCAGCGAAAATAAATTCCGGTTAAAATACAGTATTCCAAAGTACATGTCAAACACCAACAGATATTGAGCTAATAAACCATTTAGTTTATGAATTTGAAAGGTTTTAGGGAAATCCACCGTGGTAGCAATGTCACGTGACTTAAACTGTTGTTTCTCCAGGTGCCTGAGTACTCATATAAACATATTAATATTAAACCCAGTTGGCTATTGCCATTCAATGAAATCTCCGAAAAATCCAGCGGGCGAAAGCAAGAAAGATAAGGACCCGATGAAGAGAAACAGGGTTTTAATTTGTGTTGCCATTTATTCCATTCTGCAAATTACTGTGAGCAGTGACGGCAATGCATCACTTTTAGAGGTCAAAAGTCATCATCGCCTCAAGTGAGAATGTGTCAGCGGAATTTTCATAAGGCTTTTGGATGGGAAAGCATCATGTGATCAATGAGCGAACAGATAAATTTACCATTCACATGCCGTTTTGAATATTTTATATAATTTTGGCGTCAAAGTAGGCCATATAGCCGATAAAATGATGGATATCTTGGTAAAGTCACATTCCTGGCGGAGATCGATGCCTTTTGGGGTTGTTTTGCCAAGGGTCTGCAGACTTTAGGGAGTACCATATGATTTTGGGGGTCACTGGAGGAAATGGAGGTGTCAATAAATTTTGTCACCAACTATGGCAACTATATTTTTCAAAGTATGCTCGCGCAACAAATTATTTTTTCTACACAACTGACGGTTATGCAAATGATTTCATTTGTTCTCAAAATGAAGTGCACGTGCATATTTTGTGCATGTCAAAGTTCATTCATGCAACCTGTAATCTTTGATGGTGCAGAATTTTGCACATCTAACCCCTTCCCACGTTAAACAAATTGAAATATGCAGATCTCAAAGCTGCATTTTCATGAACTCAAAACTAAATTGAATTCGTAATTATTATGTTGTATCAAATATTCTGATGAAATGAATCTGCGTCCATTCTTCAAATGCTAAACAGAGCAAAATTCGGAATAGTATATCATAACGGAGGTGTCAAAATCAATTTGTTAATTATGAATAAACTACATGAATGTAAAGATATCAACTGAAACATACATGCTGTAATATGACTGCCGCCATAGGCGGCAGCTCCAAATACTGAGATAGGTTCTAAACACTCATGTTTGGTATTTCCGGCCCCTGATAATATTTTTTATCTTCATCTCTGGGAAGTGGTGTCATTTGATTCTCACTTTGGGGTATTGCAGCAAATTAATTTTTTATTCTCCATGGGAGGCAGACAATTCCCCCCTCCCTTAATCCTCCAGGCCCTCCCTTAGAAATCAAATGGTTCGCCCCTTGGCATGCTTGGTAAAAAACGTGAGGCTGACATCAATTTTTTGATTGGGCAATCAACTTGGTCAAAGGGCATCACTCATACATACACACATATAGACATACATACATACATACATACATACATAACACACACACACACACACACACACACATACATACATACATACATACATACATACATACATACATACATACATACATACATACAAAAGGACATCACTCATACATACACAGTCATCAGTCGATCAACGCGGCAACTTGGCAACTAAGGTCGTTAGCCATTCTTTTGTGATCAGTTTAAGACTGGCTGTGTTTACACCCCTAATTGCATGCCGTACATATACAATTATTGTTTGAAAACTAAGGTGAACTATTGCGATCGTACAAAACAGAGTGCATAATTACATGTTGGCCATATACACGCCCTCTTTTAGGCTGACCGCCCCCCCCCCCCACATTATGGTAGTGCCCTTTATTAGGCGCAATTACGGGGGTAATATTTAAATTCAGATGTGGCTTCAACTTGAAGTTACTGCGTCGTTTCCTGAGGTGTTTTCATCTTAAAACCTTAAAAATTAAGGTACATTCTTGTAGATTTAAGGAAATAATGACATTTTATGTCTGTTTTCGATTCGAAATTCCATTATGTTCCACGCCAAAATCCAGTGTGCGAAAAAAATGGACTCTAATGAAGAGAAAACTACATTTTTTTTGGTGCCAATTCCGTTCCGTTCCGGCCTCCCACCAGAGCCCTGCTACATTTACGGTCCATACACAAAACCGATGTCAAAACCTAATTTAGACCGCAAACGAAAAACTAATGACATGCATACTTACAAGATCACAGTGTCTGAGCTTTCGAATATGTAATATACAAACAGGAGACAGATTTTCTAGCATCTAATTAGTAAAAATCGCGCAAGCACAGATACAGCAAAAATAAAGTCAGCGTGGACTCTCTGTTGTACCGCGCAACAAAATAAACGCTGCCACTGACGTTTTTACAGACAAAACACAGACAATGTAGTAAATGTCATGAAATAAAAAGCAGTGTCGGCGTTAACTATGGTAAGCCAAACGTTACAATATTCTAGAAAAAACTTCTTTCTTTTTATACAAAACATTTTCTTTGTGCAAACACCTATTTTCGTTTTGTGAAAATGCATTTTCTTTGTGTTACAACCAATTTCTTTGCACGAAAACCTATTTTCTATCGTATAGTCCATTTTCTTTGTGGAAAACCCCATTTCTTTGAATAAAAGCCTATTTTCTTTGTCTAAAAAATCCCATTTGCTTTGCGTGAAAACCTATTTTCTTTTGCCAAAAAAACTTTAAAAAAAAAAACATTTTCTTTTCATACAAAACATTTTCTTTTGGTAAAAAAGCATTTCTTTTTGTAAAACCTATTTCCTTTTTGTACAAAACATTTTCTTTTTGTACAAACCTATTTTCTTGATGCAAAGCCTTCATTCATTTTGCAAAACGTATTTCCTTGTTGCACAACCTTCATTCATGTTGCAGAGCTTGTCCTAGTATTCCAAAGCGGCCATTCTTATTGGTCACGTGTCACGTGGCTTGTCCAACTCACGTTTCTCTTTAAAAACGTATTATATTTATTTGAAATATCTTCTTTATATTAATAAAATAACATACACAAGTTTGTAAAACTCATTCCTGTCGGTAAAAACCTATGCTTGTATCCCAAAACGCTCATTCGTGTTGGTCATGTAACCTTCGAACTAATGACGGCGTTTTGGTCAAAGGTTATTTGCAGACGCCACCAGTTATGTGCTATCTGTCTTACCGCAGTACTGGTCGGCTCTTCTATGCGCATCTTCGCTTGCCAAGGTCTCGTGTCAGGGCAGCTGGATGCTCTCCGATGCGGTAGTTATTGGGAGACTGTAGTCGACGTAACGGACCCGTGCGAGCGGACGATGTGCTACGCGTGGTCAAGGTTTCGTGTCGTCCGTGCACACCGTTCGGTGCACGGTATAATTATTTCTTTTAGCGTCATTATTTAACTTTTTGCAGGTGTTGAAGTCCAATGACTGTATCATTACGTTGAAAGAGATAGTTTCACAGTGGGACATGTCAGAAAGAAGGCTATCTTCACGAGGCTTCGGCAGCATGATTATCGTTTTTTCAACCATGTCAGCGATTTGATAAAGCCTATAGGAGGTGTGTGGTTGGCGCAACATGGTCCCTCCTCCTATGGACCGTGGCACTGGGACCGTGGCTTATACGACACTGTCATTACATAGTGCTCTGACCTCGCGTGTCAGAGCCGCTAGACTTACCAAAAGTCAGATGGCTTGATAATGGCGTAATAATATAAAATACATTCCAGCAAAATTTGTCTTGATTTAATTTTACGTGAGAAGTGCCATCGCGTAAAGCTGCGTTCACAAATAATGGGGGGGGGGGGGGGGGGGGGCGAAGGAACCGATTGAAATCTTCTTTTCAGTCTCCTCAATATCCTCATAAAAAATTTCAAGTCCCCTCATCTACATGTATATGGTCAGAATTTTTCAAGTCACCCTCAAATTATCATCTAGCCGTATATTTATTAGGGATGTACGCCCAGACAAAATAAACATTTGCGCAGTTCCGCTCCCTGATGCTCGACACCACCTGATATCAGCAGTTTGTAGAGCCATATTCCTATGGCAAGTGTAAATTGATTCATTTTTGAATGCATTAGTGGACTTTTGGATTTATCAATCTAGGCTGACTTGAGTTATTCTAACACTGGCCAGGTCAATGACACCTTCTGAAGAGCACACAAGAGAGAGTAGGCAAATTGTGAATTCCTGGCTACATTTTGCCAAATTATGAAAAAAACTGAGCACAGGGACCTACCCAGTGACCGATTTTTTTCAAAAGTACCAGACATGTATGACTTGTAGATGCTACTTAAAACAGTTGTATGAAATCGACAATACTGGAAGGTTAAAATAGTACATCAAATTAACGATTTCATCTCTGAAATTTTGGATGTGATAATGGCAAATTTGGTAAAAATGATTCCATTTAGTCACACATCTTTTCATTTAAATTAGAGTCTTCACTGTTCAAAGTTTTACTTTTGTCATTGTACGATGAGAATGTGAAACTTTCATTCACAGCATGAACTTGCAATGAATGGTTTTATATATTGCTTTACGCGAATTCATGAAAAACAATTACTTTTCATCGTACATTTGTAAAAAGTCAAGCATGGTGACCCATCTTTTTTCTTTAGTATTTGATTATGCTAGTATGCCAGAATTCAAAAATCCGTGATAAATCAGGACCCAGTCAAAGTCGTCATAAAGTAAGCTTATCGTCCAGTTTGAAATTGTAACATTGAAAATTGATCGATCCAAATTTTGTACATTATTTTGTAGACCATATGATAAGGTTGCTGTATTTCAAATATCTAGGTCTTTAGCCATGATGATATTAAGAAGATTTTTACAATATTATTTTTGAGAATTTATGACCTTTGACCTGCCCGATTCCCCCTCTGCAACTAAGCTGTGGCTTATCCTACGTAAGAGTCAAAGACGGCTTTTGTCTATCGAACTGTGAGTGGTATGGAACACCAACCTTCGACCCTCAAATCATCCTGTACTTCACTAATTATGCACATCTATAGCTAACAGAGGTATAGGTCTGAAGTTTACTGGACGGAGATGATTATGTTAACTAAGATTTCTGCTAAAATATAAAGCGACCAGGATGACATTTGACCTAGCCAATATGGCTATAGGTCTGATGTTTGCTGGACGGCTATCATGGGAGGCAAGTGTAAAGCAAAATATCAAGTAACCAGGATGACCCTTGACTTGAATTTAACTTATTTGCCAGTAAATTAGTGCAACAGCCTGCCTATTTGGTGGGATGCGGCGTCACATTATGAATTAGTAAATATTTGTCAAATAAAATATTATTGATGTTGACTATAGCACGTACAGGGACGGCATAACAATTGGGGAGAGTCACTTTTCTCAGCATCATTTTGAAAAATTCGCTCCTCCTCCTATAAGTTTTTTCCAGTCCTTTACCGACCAGCACATGTTGAATTCGTGAACACACATATCGCAGGTCACCACTTTATGCACATACTAGGCGTCTATTAAATGTGATTTAACAGTGAAGATGAATCGATAAAGTGAATTAGAGTGAAAATGCACCTATTTCTAACTTATGATGTGAACTTTGGCTTGCGGCACACGGCCCGTGGCAGTTGGCACGTGAATTAGGCTTACCACAATCGAAGACCCAAGGCAAAGACAACAAACAAAATGCAGCCGAAGAATTAACCGAACGCGAGGAGGAGCTCCTTTTTGAAAAAGGTGTAATCTACACACACCACCCCGAAGGGCTACTATTCTCATTCGGCGAAATAGTGACACTGTCTGCGTGCGTCTGCATACGAAATTCTGGTAACTTTAACATGTCTAGTTCGCCCATAGTGAGAAAAAGTTCTTTTCCAAAGACGTGAGAAATAGGGTAAGCTTAATTCACGTGCCGCGTGCCGCGAGCCAAACTTCACAATGCACGATTAGCACGTTAAAAGCTAGAAATAGGTGCATTTTCACTCCAATTTAATTCATTGATTCAGTTTCATGGATAAATCAACATTCGGGCTTCAACGCTGCTTTCTAAATGCATGAACTGGTCACAGGCACACGACGTCTTTTAAAATAACTTGTCTGCAATTTTAATGTTGAAACATGCATTTTGTTAAAATCTGTGCAAACGAAAGGCGTGCGGGGCAGCTATTGAGACATGCAGTGGAACAGTGCCCCGTGCAAGGCTGTGGCCGCTCAGCTCTACTGTAACGTTACTCACTAACTTTATACAAATGGCGAATTTTAAAATCACTTGTCTACAATTTAATGTTGAAACATGCATTTTATTGATAACTGTGCGAACGGAAATCATGCAGGCAGCTTTTGAGACATACAGTGAGCAGCGCCCAGAACACGGCTGTGGCCGCTCGGCCGTCTTGTACACATTACTCTAAAGGTACGAAAATTAAAATTAAAATTAAATTAAAATTGTAGACGAGTGATTTTAAAATTCACCATTTGTATAAAGTTAGTAACGTTAACAGTAGAGCTGAGCGGCCACAGCAGTGCACAGGGCACTGTTCACTGTATGTCTCAATAGCTGCCCGCACGATTTCCGTTTGCACAGATTTAATAAAATGCATGTTAAAACATTAAAATGACAGACAGTTATTTTAAAAGACGTCGTGTGCCTGTGAACTGGTGACAAGCGAATGTGTGTTTACGAATTCTACATCAAGGGGCATATGCAGAAAGGGACTCGAGAAAAATTATAGGGAGGGAGGGCCAGTATTTTTCAAAATCACACTGCGCCGTAAAATTGTAACATTAAAAATTGATCAATCAAAATGCTGTACATTATTTTTGTAGACCATATGGTAAGGTTGCTATATTTCAAATATCTAGGTCTTAAGCCATGATAATATTAAGAAGATTTTTACAATATTATTTTTGAGAATTTATGACCTTTGACCTGCCCTATCCCTCCTCTGCAACTAAGCTGTGGCTTATCCTACGTAAGAGTCAAAGACGGCTGGTGTCTATCGAACTGTGACTGGTATGGGGCACTGACCTTCGACCCTCAAATCATCCTGTACCTCACTAATTATGCACATCTATAAATTATAGTCTAGCTAACAGAGGTGTGAGGTCTGAAGTTTATTGGACGGAGATATATGTTAACTAAGATTTCTGCTAAAATATAAAGCGACCAGGATGACATTTGACCTAGCCAATATGGCTATAGGTCTGATTTTGCTGGACGGCCATCATGGGAGGAAAGTGTACAGCAAAAATATCAAGTAACCAGGATGACCTTTGACCTGAATTTAACTCATTTGCCAGTATATTAGTGCAACAGCCTTCATATTTCGTTGGATGAGGCGTCACATTATGAATTAATAATATTTGTCAAATAAAATATTATTGATGTTGACTATAGCACATACAGGGACGGCATAACAATTGGGGAGAGTCACTTTTCTCAGCATCATTTTGAAAAATTCGCCCTCCCTCCGTATAATTTATTTTCAGTCCCTTACCGACAAGCACATCTTGAATTCGTGAACACACATATCGCACATCACCACTTAATGCACATACAAGGCGTCTATTAAATGTGATTTAACAGTGAAGATGAATCGATAAAGTGAATTAGAGTGAAAATGCACCTATTTCTAGCTTAACATGCTAATCGTGCATCGTGAACTTTGGCTCGCGGCACGCGGATCGTGGCTCGTGGCACGCGGCATGTGAATTAGGCTTACCCAAATAAACTTACGTTACTTCCGGGTTTTCACACTTGGCCAATTCGTTCAGTACAGTTAGGCTCTGCTATTGATTCAATTTGAACTGCGCCCACTCGACTTAATCTAACACGGGGGCTTTTA
The DNA here is from genome assembly GCF_041260155.1 of Ptychodera flava. NCBI lineage: Eukaryota > Metazoa > Hemichordata > Enteropneusta > Ptychoderidae > Ptychodera > Ptychodera flava. The sequence continues at coordinate 5,346,979 of NC_091944.1, read as the reverse complement.
AAGACACTACAAGATGCCATGAAAACCAGATGTTTTGTCGACTTTTCATAGGTGAGAGGTAAAAATGTTTGAGTATGATTGAGAAGGACTAATGTGCTTTGACCCTACGTCGAAGTTTACCGCTTTCGATGCTTACTAGGTGCATTTTTGGCGAAAACACCACAGCTATGGACCCAAAGCTAAGTCTTGCCCCTCGGCTACTACGCATCGTAACCTGTTCTCTGTGAACCGGTGCAACCTGCTATGTTGGCTTCGGAAGCCTGAGGCTTCATCAACTCAACCTGCTCCTGCTGAGCCAGACAATACAAGTTGTAGCCAGTTGGGGGCTTTGAGAGTCTCAGCTACATGAAAGTTCAAATGCACTTATGAAACACAAGCACCATGCGTGTATTAGCATTAGTCTTGCCAGGGTCCTTCTATGGTCTTGTGAAACACAGCAAGCCCTGCTGTGTGCAGCATTGTGAACGCAACTTTTTGTATGTAAATCCAGTTGCGACCAATATTATATGAACATTTGTAAGTCATTATCTTGTTTCGAAAACGAGGATATATATATATATATATATATATATATATATATATATAATATATATATATAAATATATATATATATATATATATAATTTTGCAGCTGTATCTGAATGAGGCCATATATACATATACAATTTTGCAGCTGCATCAAATCGAGGCTGAATGTAAAAGTTATCATTTGTTTGTCTCGAAAGCGAGGCTTAATGTAAATTTTCCACCTCTATCCAAGTAGAGGCTCTAGGTATGTATTAATGTATGCATGCATGTATGTATGTATATATGTATGTATGTATGGATGGATTTATGTATGTATGTATGTATGTATGTATGTATGTATGTATGTATTCTACATGTATGAATGAATACACAATATGCGAGCGCGTATGATTATGTGTATATATGTATGCATACATATGTATGGTCAATGTGTGTGTGTGTGTGTGTGTGTATATATATATCTATATATATATATATATATATATTATATATATATATAATATATATATATATATATATATATATATATAATTCCGCTCTATATACAATTTCCGTCTGTTCTATATCTGAAAAAAAGCGTGATTGTGTAACTTAGTTTTTACATTTGGTGCCTTGTACGGCATGGCAGCAGCAGACTCCAGCTGAGATTCCTGGATGTTGCCATGAACAGGGGCCACGCGTCTGAGAAACTGCATTTTTGGACTTTGTACAACATTTTAAGAGCTAGCTATAACTATAGATAGCTAATTATATATAGCTTCTTAAGGCGGCAATTTAGACGGACCTAACAAAGCAGATTTTAGGGCCAGCTTATTAACCATCGGGAATGTAGTGGAGTCACAGCGATTCAAATGGCAGGGCGAGTGAAATAGAAGGTTTTTGGAGCTGTGTATAGACGACTGGCTGTGTAAGCTTGCCACCTTGGACGCCCGCGGCCTGGCTGGCTGCTCATGTAATACATAACTCATCCACATACAGCGATTTTATCAAGCGCTGCTTCACTGAAAGGAAGCTCAATCCCGATGAAATACTAACATGGTTGAGAGATATCAATATGTCAGAATTACGATTTATTATTATTAATAATTATGAAAATAATATCATATTTTAGACTATTCATTTCCAGTTGGCCTGTGCATCACTAGAACTGTGAAGTTAACACAATTGTATCCCTAAATTGCCAGTGGCATCATATATCAGATGGTGAATAACACATACATGTACTCACTGGTATATTTTCACTCCGTTGATGTGTTTTCATGAACACAACTTTCAACACTCATAAATCTGACATTACAATTTTTCCCTCTTTAAAATAAAACTCCATTTGCACTATCCTGAAACTACACATTGCATAGTTACCTCTAAAATCCATATAAATTTCATGGTATTATTTAATCTATTTGTATATATGTTTTCTGTAGGCATTGAGTGAAAATGATATGCCACTTAAACCTATCAATCAGGTTTGTAGTAATCTTGCTTTCTTTTACTAATTCATTTACTTGGTCTTTTTAGTTCCGCTGTAAGAGATGCGGAGCTTATCAAATGGGTGATTTTTGGTCGTCATCTGTCGTTTGTTCGTCCGTTGCCCTTCAACAATTGCCTTCTTGTCAGAAACCGCAAGTCCGATTGCTTTGAAATTTGATATGCAGTTCACTTGGGGTGACTTCTATGAAGTTTCTTCAAACGTGGTGAAATTTGCATATTTGTATTTTTGGAATTTTTTTTTCTGCTTTTGGTAAATAAATCTTTCCTGAAACCGCATGTCTGACTGTTTTGAAATTTCATGTGCAGGTTACTTAGGGTGATTTCAGTAAGATTTCTTCAAATCGTGGTGAAATTTGCATTTTTGTATTTTTAAGGCAATCTTTGATATGTTTGGTCAAAAAATCTTTTAAAATATTCTTCTTCAAAACTTCAGCTTAGATAGCTTTAATATTTGGTACATAGGTCCCTACGGATGATATATTACAGATTTGTTCAAATTGTGCGGATATATGCAAATTTGTATTTTTAAGGCAATTTTTATCATTTTTGGTCAAAAAAATTGTTTTATCAGAACCGCTTGTCTGACAGCTTTGATATTTGGTATTCAGGCTCAAAGGGATAAGCAAAACGTGACATATAGAAATTATGATGAAATCTGCAATTTTGCATTTTGGGGGCTTTTTTTGTCATTTTTGGTCATAAAATGTGTTTCTCAAAACCTACTTGTCTGATGACTTCGAAATTCGGTATACATATTTCTACAGATAAACTTAATGTGATATATTGAAAGTATGATTAAATCCGCAATTTTTATTTTTGGGCAATTTTTGCCATGTTCGATGAAAAATGTTTTCTCAAAAACTACTCGTCTGATAGCTTTGAAATTTGGTATACAGGTTGCTACAGATGAATAAATGTGATATATTGAAGTTATGATGAAATCTGCAATTTTGTATTTTGGGGGGAACTTTTTGGCAAGAAAATGTGTTTCTCAAAAACTACTCTACTGCCTAAACTACTAATAGCTTTGAAATCTCTCAACATGTCAGATGTTGTCATACGTATGTCATTCATACACAGGTGAATTTGTTTCACAATCCAATGCAATATGGCTACCTGGTGGCCATTTTGTTATGATTTTTTCATGTCCAGAGCCACGTTTCTGACATATTTCCATCAATATCTAATTTGCAGATACATTATGAATTTTCTTTTTAGGGTGAATGTCCAGAAGCACTGCATAACACTTTATGAAATGTGGTACAGGTGATAATCTGTCAGTGTTTTTATAGCATGGTCTGGCAACATCTTTTCGATCGATTAATAACTGACTCATTTAATGACCTTTTTGTAATTAGGGTGACAGCCAAGATTGGTTTTACGTTTTCAGCACCATGGAACTCATTCTCGACCATTAAGCCCCATCTCTATTGCAGTATTTTTAATCATAGGCCCGATTAATGAAGAGGACTTGTAATCAAAGTACCCATTACCAAGTGGGGACTGTGTCATCAATGATGACTTGTTACACTTTAAAAGTGACTTTACATGATTAACATAATCGCCGTATCCTATAATGCTATCACAAGAGACAGTGAGACATGGGACTACATGGATCATGTCTTATCTTTTTATGGTTCATTTTATATTGCAATGAGAGACACATAGTCAAAACAATAATGACATTTCCTTTTACAATGCTTTCTCTGTCTTACTTTTTATGCTATATATAATTTTAAAAGGCAATATAAGAAACAGACATGTGTATACATGTATGAGTGACATTGATTGTCAACATTGGTAAGCCATGCTGCCCTTTATCATATTATTTTGAACTGAAATAAAATAATTCACACTGATGAAATTCTGGATCTGTCAAAACCGATGTCTGATGAGAAGCCATAATTTAATTACATAATTACAGTATTATTTCACCTTTTTCAATCACTGAAAGTATAATATTTTTCTAGGTTACCTTAATTCAAGTTATTTCGCCTCTTTAAAATTTTGAAAATGTAATATTGCTGATACTAAATTTAAAGATTTGTAACGGCTATTTAATCTTAACTTAAGACTATGCAATAGCAACATCGGTCTCGTATTCATTACATTGGTTTCACATCTTTATGTCAAAAGACGTTACTCTAAGATGACTGAAAAAATTACTCTAAATCTTACATCATATTTTTCAGACATCATACAACAGCACATCAGGTCTGGCAACAACAAAGGTTTTAGGATCATCGGAATCATGGACATAAAATAATGTTATCAACATCAGACATCCTCTGGACTAAATATCAGTTGGGTTCAGAGTTGCAAAGCTAGTGTATGGCATACATTTATATACATAGTATATATCATCGTTAACTATGCAGGGATCAACAACTCCATTGATCCAAGGTCAGATATGTAGTGAATGTTTTTCCTTGGTCAGTGAATTCACGATTATGGTGGTTTGACAGACCAGTTTATTGAACTGTATGTCGGAATGGTAAACTTGTTTGGATGTATATTTATACTGGTCTTCAAGTTCCTTGAACTTCAAACCACCAAAATGCGAATAGACACCCTGCTGTGCTCAACCAACAAGACTTTATACCCAAAAAATCTAAAGGAATGATTTACTGCGTACTTAAAAGATTTTACAGGATGACACAAAGGCCAGTCAAATATAACAGTATCATATTGCAACAATCATTTAGATTTCCAGTTTGATAATCAGATCAGAATGCAAAAGTCATGCTATAGTATATCAGTACTCCATAGATAAAGACCCTGTGCTGCCTGTTTTTAAAGATTACTGCTTTTTTAGTATTTGGGACGATGTGCATGTTACCTAACTCAATTTTGTGTACGAGGTTATGCTGTCACCTGTACTGTTGTAGCTATTCATATAATGAACATAAATAAATATTTGACTTTAATTTCTATCATTAAGTTGATCCACAGAATGTGGATCTTTGCAGGGCATGGTGAGTTTTAGAACATATCACCATTCTCTGACTCAAGGAATTTCTTGAAGTAGGCTCCGATAGAACTTTAGTCGTGCAGACCGAAACATTGTATCAAATTATAAGATGAAAGTCGCGCAATCACAGTTTTACTTTCCATAGTCCTTCAAATCATTTAATTGCCTTTAAAAAATTAAGAACTGTTGATGTACTTGAATGAGCATAGAGAGTATATTAGTGAAAAATATCAGAATATGGTTATAGGCAGAAAAATAATATTTTAACTCTTTGTTTAACATGTGAATTTGTAACCCAATGAATCCTGAAATTTTCATAATCTAAATCAACAAATGATTTAGAGGCAAGTATATAATGTGGACAATAGTGTACCCAGGGCAAAAGAAATAAAGTGAAATTTATCTTTCTTATGTCTTCTACAATTTAAAAGTACACATTTTTTCTTGTTGGCACTGTCGTGTGATTTTTTCCTTGTAGCTATATGTTATGTTGAGCACTTGACACATAAAAATAAACTGGTAAATTTCTGGCACCAGCCAATTTTGTATGTATTGCAGATAACATTTGGCATGAATGTTACATACACCAACACAATTTGCTTTCCCGTATCAATTAACAATCAAATTTCTCTTTCAAATGACAACCCTGAAATGACAATGTCATTAACGCTATTTGTATGTTTCTCATCAAGATAAATAATTTATGTTGTAATTAATACTCTACACATGTAAATCCATACAGAATATTGATTTCAATTTTAGGTTCGTAAACCTGCTTGTAATGGACTTAATTCTAAATCTGATATGTATGCCTTAAAAAAGGACGTTATGGACTTATTCAGAAACACTTGTCTATCATGTTGATTTTTCTCGTTGACAGTCCATTCTTCATTTACACCTGCATCATGTCTGTTTGTGTATCTAGGTGCCATGACCTGTGTCCATCTAAAGTATAAAATATTTTCATTATAGCCAATCTATCTCCTCTGTCCATGGCTCTTACTTCACTCATTTTAATAGTACAAAGTCAATGCCATTTTATGAAGTATTTGCAAATGGGTAATTCCCAACTTAATGTATGAAATGCTACAACTCTTGATTTGCCCATATTGTATTTTGCGTAATAAAATGATGTTGCATTTTACATTTTATACTTTATCCAGAAAGCTGTAAATGATAAATTAGACAATGACTTGGCATTGTATTTGGTATTTGTATGCAATTAATATCAAGATATTGTGTTATTGTATTTTGCATGCCGAGTAGTGATTACACAGCTGTCTTTGGTTGACAAATCTCTGTCTGGCTTAACAACTAATATTCTATATTCAGTGAAAGTAGTGCACATGTAACTAATTCTTATGGGCATAGCAATTAAATAAAGGTGCAGTCAAGAAAGTAATGTAAATCAGAACATTAGATGTATTTCTTTTGAGCAATTTTTAGCTACTATAAACTACAGTCTATAGAAGCTATTGGGATGGATATCTGTCCGGCGTCAGTCTGTCTGTCTGTCTGTCTGTCTGTCTGTCTGTATGTATGTATGTATGTATGTATGTATGTATGTATGTATGTATGCATGTATGTATGTATGTATGTATGTATGTATCTACGTATGTACGTATGAACATACGTACATACATACGTTTGTGAGGGTGTCCATCCACTCAAATATCTTGAGAACTGCAGTAACTGCAGACCTGATATTTGTTGTGTTGATGCAACATATGATTATGACAAACTATGTATTTTTGGGGTTTTGATATTGTTGCAAATATGCAAATTAGCTCCAAAAAGCAGTTTTGTTTGTAAAAAATGTACTTCATTATCAGACAGCTTTGATATTTTGGTATATACGTCCCCAGGAATGACCTCGGTTAGATTTGTTCCAATTGTGATAAAATATGCAAGTTTTAAGGCAATTATTGCCATTTTTGGTGAAAAAATCTTCAAAAATCTTCTTCAAAACTGTACATCATACAGCTCTGATATTTGGGATATATGTCCCTTGGGATGACCTTTTAAGAGAGTAGAAATTGTGCAGAAATATGCAAATGTTAAGGCAATTTTTGTCATTTTTATTAAACACAAAAACGCTTGTCTGCATGACAGCTTTTACATTTGGTACACATGTTCATAGGGATGATCAAAATGTGATATATTCAAACTATGATGATATCTACAATTTTCTATTTTGGGGCATTTTTGGTCAAAACAGTTGTTTCTCAAAAAGTACTAGTCTGATGGCTTTGATATTCGATATACAGGTTCCTAGAGATTTTTTTTCTCTTTAATGTTCCTTCTGCATTTATTCCCAATGGAAAAAAATCATCACAAAATGTATATGCAAATTTTTTTAAAGCTGGTGGTAATGCTACACACTTAAACTATAACAGCGAAAAAGATGAAATTAATCAAATTCCTTAGTTCTAATTCACATTGCCATAATTGTCTTACATATGACTTGGTTGTTTCTCCACAATAAAGTTTGTATATTGTCCATTTGCTACTATGACAATTAAGTTGTGTTTGCCATTCGAGTTTCTATTAACAGATACTATACAAACTATATTTTGCAAAGATAAATATATCCATATATCATACAAGCTCTGAAACATTTCGTTTTCTATCGTTTTCCACATTCTTTAGCAATTATACATTCAAAATAATGATGTTGAGTTGCATCATGCAAATTACAAAACTTACAAAGAGAGTTTTCCCTAAGTTTCCAAAGGGGCAATTTTACATTATTTATGCATGTGCAAAAATTTCAAATGAAATGCACGCACTTATTTTCAAACGTAAGATTATTAGCAAGTATCCAAATATCTTGCCAATTAGCCACCTGCTCGAACGCTCTTCGCCAATTCAGTATACTGGCTAGTTGCGAAAAGTGACCTATTTAAAATTTGTAAACATCTTTAGCTTTTAGTTTCTCTAGTTCTACCGCTTTTTGTCAATGACAATATATTCTACCTTACGTCTCAATCTTACAAAAAAGTTTAAACATAGAATTCCACAAAATTGCCTTTGCATCACGGCCAGCCTGCTCTTCATATCGTGGAATAGAGTTCCACGATTCTAATATCATGCTGATAAAATAAAGAAAACCTCGATTGCAAAGGTTCTGATGAAATTATATCTCTAAACAAAACATCTCTTAACATTGAGAAATCTGACGAAGGTTCCAATAAATAACAAGGGTAGTTTTTCCAGTATGCCTCTCTTTCACTACTTAAACGTAAAATCCACATAAATTTCAGCGCTTTTACCTTTAAACAAAAAATAGACATGTTGCATCTATCATCACATAGTGCCCCAGGTATACATTTCTTTTTATTTTACCAATACCTTATGTAATGATAATATCTTAATATTAATCGATCAACGTTTTGAATTACATACTCTGGAACTGCTATTAATGGTGCTAAATAAGTAAACTGGGAAATCTTAAGTGCGTTACTATAAGCACTTTACCATAAATAATTAAATCCCTTATTCACAAGATTTTAAAAAATTCTCGAATTTTTCAAACTTTGAATCCCAGTTCAAATGCTCGCATTTTTGTCGCTCATATCCAAACCAAACTCCTAAATTTTAAGTGGCTGATCAGTCCACTTCATACCAGCAATCGTTTTTGCACATTTTCTTTCTTTACCCAACCATACATCCTCTGTTTTATCTTTATTCACTTTCAAACCAGACGTTTTCTCAAAGTCAGCCATAATCTCAAACGCTCTTACAATTAAAGTTTTGTCATTTACAAATCAGGTAGTGTCATCTGCTAATTGGGCTACTTTTGCAACACCCCTGTCAGAATTTTACATAGTAGTGGTATACACTTCATGTCATCACATTGACGCATTTTGCATGCCAAGACTTCAACACACATAATAAAAATCAAAGCGCTCAAAGGGCATCCCTAACGAACTCCTTGAAAGAGTGAAAAGAAATTCGATAACCATCCATTATTTATGATGCAACTTTGAACATTGGAGTACATCACTTTCACCCATCTTCTAAAGTCGGGTCCGAAACCAAAACTCTAATGTTTTGTGCATAAAGTTCCAATTAAAACAATCAAAAGCTTATATTCTCAAAATCAACAAATAGGACTGCTCCAGGAATATTGTATTTTGAAGTGTAATGATACATGTCTTCGATCGGTCCGAAAGTTTCACCAACAAAACGACCTTTGATATATCCTACTTGATCATTGTTTACAATGTCTGGACAAACTTTTGACACTCTATTCGATAAGACGTGCGTAAGAATTTTATAATCAACAGACAATAAGGATATATTAGACGCCAAAACTCCAATTCATTTTTCTTGTGTAACAATGATTGAATGCTTCTTGCTGTGTTACTGACAAAGTACCTTTCTCAATAGCTTCATTGAATGAATCAAACATCAAATTGCCTTGTAATGGCCAACATTTACAGTAAAATTCGATGGTAAAAACCATCATATACCGTTGACTTGTTCTTTTTCATCTTATATAATACTCGGTAACGTTCTTCATTAGAAACAACACCTTCGCAAATGCCTTTGCGATAAACTCAATTCAGGTAGTTGGACATTTCGTGTAAAGTCTTCGAAAGAAATAGTTTGTGGAATTTTCCTATAAGAGTTGCTGTAAAATTTGACCTCTTCACTTAAGATGGAGCCCAGATCTATCAACAATGATCTGTTCCCAGCTCTGAGTTTTACAATGTTTTTCTTTACATTATTCCTTCTAAGCGTAAAAAGCACTTTGTGCCCCTTTCTCCTTTTTCCGCCCAACGGGCTCTTGATCTGATTTGACTACCCACTGCTTCATTCTGTACAATTTGTTCAAATTCTGCAGAGATTTCTTGATATGAACAATAATTTTCCTCTGTTGGGTCATAACACAGTACTTTTTCGTTTCGTATTAATAACAATTGTTCAAGATTGCTTTTAGCGTGTAACTTACGCCAACATCGAAGAAATTACTTGAACTATGAAATTCTTTAAAGATAGTCTTGCGCTATTCTTGATCTAAACCATCACTTCTTTCTCTACTGACAAAACGTGTTCTCTTTTGGATCGATAGATACATTAAAATCGCCACAAATCACAATATTGTTAACGTCAAAACATTGCCTGCTTAACATTGTTGCATATAAGTCATATAATTGCCTTCAAATTAGGTAATTGATTACTTAAGTGTATGACATGAAAAAATTACGATAATTCAAACCCGGAAAATGTTTTATTCTTGTGAATACTTATACTGGTTCAGGAAACAAGATTTTAAAGTGCATTTTCGAGAATTTGCCTTGTCTTTAGTTTCAAATGTTGATTTTAACCATGTTGAATTCTGTTTTACAGAATGGTAGATTTATCCCGGAAATTATGATTGACAGGTGCCTCTCAAGTCTCACCTTGATTTATTGTTGTTTTTAATGTTTGATTGTGACTTTAAAGATAACAACCTGAGAATAGTTTTCTCAGTTCATATTCAAGTGTCAACTTTGATGTCTGTTTTTTACTTAAACTTGATGTCTTATACAACTAAAAATATTGTTTCCTTGCTCTGGAATCATATTCTATTCGCGGTAATTCTTGTAACTCAGAGCTATTTTGCATTCGGTAGAATATTTCGACTGAATCACTCAGCCTTCATCAGCTGTTGTGTCATTGTGAATAGTACGATGACGTAACCGGTCTGCTGACCGCAGGAGGGCATTGTAAACTGCTGGAATTTCCATCCCTTCATCCCTATTGAGGGCTGGCCGTTGTGCTTTGATTTCAATAGCCTCTTTCACTCTGCGTTTGATGCAATGATCTTCGCATGAGATGATCTTGACATTGTCAGGATTGATTGAATGTCCTGTCTTCTTGCAGTGTTCATAAATTGCAGAGGTTTCTCGACTCTGATGTTCCGCGAGTCTCGTTCCTAGTTGTCTAGCAGTTTCCCCCGATATAATCCTGGTTACAGACTTCACACTTAACACGATAAATTACACCACACTTTTTTAGCTTTTCCGTTCTGTCTTTGACGTGGGTAAGTATTTGTCGCATGGAGTTGAATGGCCTATGGTACATGTTGATGCCATGGGATTTAAAAGCCCTCTGTAACACTTCAGAAGTGCCTCTCACATACGGAATGCCTACATTGATGTTGACTTTCTTTGATTTGTCTGTGTCCTTGGGTTTATCCTTCTTTTTGGGGATCCTAAACATCCACTCTGGGTATCCATTGGTCCTGAGAGCTCTCTTGACGTGTTCAACTTCTTTTTGCTTATCTTGTGTTTCTGTGACTATTGATTGAGCCCTGTGAACAATGTCCTGACCACTGATCTTTTGTGTTCGAGATGATGATTGGATTTAAAATTGAGATATTGATCTGTGTGGGTAGGTTTTCTGTACACTGTAACTTTAGTGGAGCTAATTTATCGTGTTAAGTGTGAAGTCTGTAACCAGGATTATATCGGGGAAACTGCTAGACAACTAGGAACGAGACTCGCGGAACATCAGAGTCGAGAAACCTCTGCAATTTATGAACACTGCAAGAAGACAGGACATTCAATCAATCCTGACAATGTCAAGATCATCTCATGCGAAGATCATTGCATCAAACGCAGAGTGAAAGAGGCTATTGAAATCAAAGCACAACGGCCAGCCCTCAATAGGGATGAAGGGATGGAAATTCCAGCAGTTTACAATGCCCTCCTGCGGTCAGCAGACCGGTTACGTCATCGTACTATTCACAATGACACAACAGCTGATGAAGGCTGAGTGATTCAGTCGAAATATTCTACCGAATGCAAAATAGCTCTGAGTTACAAGAATTGATGTCTTATGGTATGTGAATGTAAGTAAATCGATGCAATATGGGTTGGTATGTTTACAGAATTTATCATTGTGCAATCAAGTGTAATAATATTTAATTATTCTCCACATCAATTGCAGGATCTAAATAAACCAGTACTAAAAACATGATGATCTTTTGTGTTACAGCAGTCAGAAAGTTTCTAAGAGCTCGACTGTTTACCTTCTAGCGATCTTTGTTGCACATGTCAAAGTGTTAATATTCTGTTTGTGGTGTTTTGTATATATATATATATATATATATATATATATATATATATATATATATATATATATATATATATATATATTATAATATATATATATATATATACAAAATGTATACAATGTGCCTTCCCGTTATCATCATAATGGCTTTATGGCAACATATATATATATATATATATATATATATATATATATATCTGGGTTTTGCTTTAAGCTTTATCGATAAAAATATATGATAGCTTTATGTATGAGTATGGGAGCCACCACTGATTCTGATTTTCCGATTGCTTTAGCACATTATTTACGTCTATGAGGACGTATTCAAAGAACACGCAAAATTGTAATGTTTTTTTTCACAAAATGATATCTCATTTCACTGATCTTTTGAGCATACAAGGCATCTTCTTGTAAAATCTGTTTTCCAATCTTGACCGTGCCACAAAGTTTTTCTTTTTAATCTTGATAACCGAAAAGAAGAAGTATGAAATCTGTTTTATAACATTGGATATATTCTTTTCCCCGGTGGTTGTTGGTACTGACATAATAAGGGGACCACGGTTTGAACCTCTCCACCACACATTTGAATAAGGAAATATGATTGATTGTAGACTTTTAATACCCCTGGTTTTCCACTATACCATAACGTTTGACCCGTATTGGCACTTTCGATCGATCATTTTACAGGAAATGTAGAGTTCTAGCGGTAGTATTTGGCCAAAAATATAGACTTCTGGTCCCATTTACAGTAGCAGAAAATAGTAGAGTTTGTCTTTTAGACTCCAGTGGACCGAGTTGTAATGATTGTTGTAACTGGAAGCGTTTAACATCATTTTATGCGAATAGTTGTATTTGCTGCATCTGCTATGATTAGGACCATTCAACCAATTAATGCTTTTTGTGGAAAGATTGAGTAAGAAAAAAGATATGATTATTCCAGATCCTGAGCTTGTTGCAAATAAAGGAGCTTGTTGCAAATAAAGGAACGGTACTAGGAGAAAATGAAACCTATCCCAAAATTTTCTAAAGCTTTGGCAGATAAAATAGACGTTTAAATGCAGATTTGACATGAATAACGAGGATGTGTTGATTGATATAGGGGCGTTGACAGGGAAATAATATACTCTATACACAGAGGTGGTAACTTGAGGGACGATTTGCTAAGAAATTTATACCCATTAAATTGATTCGATTTTTAGCTCCACTGTCAGCGATGAAGAGCTTATTTGATAGGGGTTGTATGGCAGCGTCTGTTGCCTGTAGCTCGGCAGCTGTCGTCCAGCGTTTGGCGTCTGTCAACTTTTTTACATTCCAGGCTTCTTCTTCAAAACGGCCATACAATTCCTTTAATATTTGGAGCACAGGTCGTCAGGGGTAATCTTTGTCAGATTTGATCAAATTGTGATGAAATCTGAACATTTGTATTTCGAGGCTAATTTTGCTATTTTTGTGCAAAAATCTTCATGTCATTATCGGCTGGTCCAACAACTTTAATATTTGATATACGTATACGTAAGGATAACCTTATTTTGATTTGTTCAAATTGTTATGAAATATGGTAATTTGCATTTTTAGGGCGGTTTTGTCATTTTTGGTCAACAAATCTTTAAAATCTTCTTCATACCTGCTGGTCTGACATCTTTGATATTAGGGATATAGACCCTAAGGTTGACCTATTTCAGGGGCACCAATTGTGTAGAAATTTGCAAATTATTATTTTAAGGCAATTTTTGTCATTTTTGGTCAAAAGATTATTCACCAAAACCGCTAACTTTGATATTTGCTACATAGGTTCATAGGGATGATCAAAATATAATGTATTCAAATTATGATGAAATACAATTTGTACTTCGGGTACAATTTTTGCCATTTCTCAAAAAATACTCGTTTGATAGCTTTGATACCTGGAAGACAGGTTTCCAAGAATTAACAAAATACGATATTTGAAATAATGATGAAATCTGCAAATTATATTTTGGGGCAATTTTCGCCATTTATGGTCAAAAAATGTATTTCTTAAAAACCCTTGTCTGATAGTTTTGATATTTGGTATGCACGTTTCTAGGAATTATCTTAACGTGATATATTAAAATTATAACGAAATCTGCAATTTTGTATTTTTAAGGCAATTTTGCCATTTCATTTGCCGTTCTTGCCGTTCATTTAATCCCGTAAATTGATTGAAGTCATATTGTTCTCAGGTAAATTAGTAAGCTTTCACAATTTTATTCACATGTTAAATAGTGAACCCAACTCTCTATAAATAAAAAAAACATTGGTATATCAAAAGCAGCATTTGTTTTACTTATTTAAATAAAAATAAAACTCTTGGGGTGTAATAATATGTATATGAATAAGTAATACGTCACAACTAGTTGCGCATAAGTACATATGAGAACATTTTGTGGCAAACATAAAATTCACACGTTTGTGCAGTGGTCACATTTTTCAATCTCAAATAAATAAAATCGCAGCATGTACATGAGTTATCATCTTTGGAAACTATAGCTTCCTCTTAAGGATGCAACTCAGGTTCATTGACACGTATTTTCAATCTGCATTTTCACATAGAAGGAGTGGTAACGCACCCGACGTGTGGTAGTTTTATCAGCTCGTTCACCGAAAAATTCAGAAAATTTGTTAGTTTTTCAAAAACAAGTGCGCATACAGTTGTTTTACTCAAAAACGCGGGGTTTTTTTTCGGTTTTTTTTACTCAAAAAGTGTAAGAACAATCTCCAATCGGTCTCGGTGATCTGTTTACGGCAATGAACGGCTGGGTATACTGGACAAAAAAGTGTCCTGGATTTTTGAAATTCGCTTCTGTTTTCGCACATTGAACCTTCAAAGTGTCAACTTGACGATTTTTGTATAAATTATCGGCCTTTGTTAATGTTTGTTAAGATGTCTTCACTTCCAGGCCTTTTTCTGATTTACACACTGAACTGGTTAATGCTTGGTGCCAGAAGTGATGTTATTTACACAACAAACACAAACGGATAATTTGCGATTTAATCCGTTTGTCGAACGTTTCACTAGCAAATTAACCGCATGCTGTTGTCTCAACGGTTACAATCTGATTACCAGAGTTCACGGCCAAGATGAAGATGTCGAAACTTGTGTAAAATAGTCTACCCGATCGCGTCGGGCATTCACTTGTTCTTAAGGCAGAGCGCCTCGGGGACAGATATTAAGACTCTCAACTTTAAAATTCTTTTCTGATCTACCGCTTGTGGGGGTTCATTTTAAAGCTCCTGGAGAAAGAAAAATTTTCACCGTCTTAATGTTACGAAAATCCAAAATTTATTTTTTTTCCCATAGAGTTAACACAGGGATGGCGGCCATGTTGAATTTCAAAAATCGCAAAATGTTGGGTAATTTGTTTCGCTAGTTCAAAAATTTGCATTTTGACCCCTGATTTTTATTGTTGATTTGGTAAGATATTGGTTGAAAGTTTTGTCAAGGAAAGTTTGAGCAAAAGTTTAAGTCTTTCACCATCGAGGCGCAATACCTTAACTCAAGTGGTACACTTCCTGTCTTGCGATAGGCAATTTATGCATGTTCTTTGTGAGAAGTGATTTTCAATTTCATGTTAGCGCCGACATCTGTGCGAAGGGGACGTCCGTTGCTAGTTTTCCCACCTCAAGATGAGACGAATACTCGGACATCGGCGCCGCGCATCGCCCGACGCGAAGCGCTGCGCCAATGTCCTCGTGCATCCTGTGCGGTATTTTCGTAACAACCTCATAATATGTATCTATAAAGTTGGAATACAAAGTCCATGGTCATTTCAAACACAAAGGCACTGGATATCAAACTGAACGAAATCAATTTAGAAATTGCTTTTAATTCGGCAACAATTCAGAGCAGCCAGAGAGAGAGAGAGAGAGAGAGAGAGAGAGAGAGAGAGAGAGAGAGAGAGAGAGATTGTGTGTGTTTGAGATATACGGTTTTCTTCAACAGATATGATAGCTTTGTGTGTACGCACATTATTGACTGGCCTTTAAAAGGAAAACGTCGTCGGAACTGCGCCTGCGCCGATATCTACATGCACCTCATCATCACAACTGCAACATTTAAATTATACGATGTAGATTATGGAGGACATGTTTTAACTTTCATCAATACCCATCTTACCTTGGATACAGTGTTTACAAACACGATTTCTACTAATTTGGGATAATTGGATTAACATATTTTTAAAATTTCTCAAAAGTGTTAGATGCCATATAGCTGAATGTTGTAATATTACAAATTACTCATAAAAACAAGTGTGTAAGTTACATAAAAGAAATGCAGATGAGCTTATTACATTTGCAGGTTAAAACAACTTCACTTCACCCTCCAATCATCCCAAATTAGTTCTAATCGTGTTTACATTAGTCGTATGGGTCTCATACGACATTTGAGCACGGCAGTTCCGACGACTGTATCCCTTTAAACATAGGGCCAAAGTCCCTGAAGCTACTACAGACACGGATACAAATTAAGTATTTCCTGACTGTATGAAATTATCTCACTAAGGTCATCCTAGGGACTTGTAAACCAAATATTAAAGCTGTCTGACCAGCGGTTTTGAAAAAACAAGCCACTCAACAGTCGACAGAGCTCTGCTGTGTTATGTAGAGAATAACTTTTTGTGACACATGTATTGATAAAGAAGGTGGATATCTTTGATAGCTCATTTCAGGATGGCCTGACCAAAAATGGGGAAAAAAATTCCGTAAAAATACAGATTTGCATATTTCATCACAATTTTAACAAATCTAAGTTGGGTTATCCCTAGGGACCTGTATACCAAATAACAAAGCTGTCTGACCGGTAGTTATAAAGAAGAAGTTTTTTATCAAAAACGCCTTTTTGGCGCTAATTTGCATAATTCCAACATTATCAAAAAATTAAACAAGCGACCTAGCGGCCCATATAGCTCCGCTGTGTTTATGTAGAGAATAACTATTTTGGACACATTTTGATGAAGAAGGTGGAAATCTTTGATAGCTCAATGCAGTGGCCAGAAAAAAAGTGGCTAAAATAGCTGCAAAAATACACAATCGAAGATTTCATCATACTTTGAATATATCACATCAGATCATCCCTAAGAACATGTCAACCAAAGCTATCTGATGAGTAGTTTTTTGGAGAATAAATTTCTGACCAAAATGGCAACAATTGCCCCAAAAAATAAAATTTGCAGATTTCATCATAATTTCAAAAGATCAAATTTAGTTCATCTATAGAAACCTGCATACCAAATTTCAAAGCTGTTAGACCAACTTACTTTTGGAAATACACATTTTTTGACCAAAAATGGAAAAAATTGCCCCAAAAATACAAAATCACAGATTTCATCAGAAATTCAATATATTACTTAGTTAATCTACAGAAACCAGTATACCAAATTTCAAAACTATCAGACCAGTACTTTTAGAGAAATACATTTTTTGACCAAAAATGGCAAAAATTGCCTTAAAAATGCAAATTTGCATATTTCTGCACAATTTGAACAAATCTGAAAGAGGATCATCCCTAGGGACATATGTACCAAATATCAAAGCTATCTGACCAGTAGTTTTGAAGAAGAAGATTTTTAAAGGTTTTTTACCAAAAATGACAAAAATTACCTTAAAAATACAAATATGCAAATTTCACCACGATTTGAAGAAATCTGACTGAAGTCACCCTAAGTAAACTGCATATCAAATTTCAAAGCAACAGGACAAGCAGTTTCAGAGAAGAAGATTTTTTTACCAAAAACACCAAAAAATGCCCCAAAAATACAAATATTCAAATTTCACCATGATTTGAACAAACTTAAGTAAGGTCACCCCAAGTGAGCTGCATATAAAATTTCAAAGCAATTGGACTTGCGGTTTCAGAGGAGAAGGCAATTGTTGACGGACGACGACGGACAACGTTGGACGACGAAAAATCAACCTATTTGATAAGCTCCGCGTCGCTGACAGCGGAGCTAAAGAAAACAGTTTCTCAAAATCATATTTTTCATCTCCACAACAAATATCAAATCAGTAAGTACTGCGGTTCTCAAGATATTTGAGTGGACGGACGCCTCACAAACGGACATACATACATACAGACTGACGGTGGACGCTGGGGGGGATACCCATCCCAATAGCTTCTATAGACTATATTAGTCTATAGTAGCTAATAAACGAGAGTTAATTACATTCTCTTGCTTAAATCATGATTTACGTCATGAAAAAACAGCATATCTGTCAGGTTATAAAGAATCTTAAGCTGCTTATATTTATCAGTATTTTCATCCTATTAACCAAGCACATTTTAACTTTCAAATTAACATTGTAAGTAAGTTCTGTTGAGTAAGTTAAGACTGTACATTCTCAGAGAAAGCACACTGAAGAGACAAATGTTTGTAACTTAAGAAGTTCAAGGTCATCAAAAGCATTATAAGGAATCATGTAACACTTTCATTGCACTGTTTACACAGATTGCATAATTGCTATAAATAGCACATGAGGAATCTTACAGCCCAGCTTTACCATAAAAACCCTATCACTTTGACCACTTTTTTACATGTAATTGACCACTCTATTTTTTTTCCTCAAAAAGTAATTTTATTTTATCCTTACCAAGTCAACCATAAATGGAAATTAGAACTTTCTCTATCTCTATTTATTTGACCACCCTATCATGACAAACTATTAGATAACATACAGGGCACAATAAATGACGGTTCAGAATATGTCAAAGTTGGGATTCAGGAAAGTTGCCTTTACATGTTTTAATCCTCCAAGATGGTAAGCACTTCACTATGAACTGTCAAAAAAGTTGAACTTTCTGATAATTCTACACTAAAATTATTTTGGCTTTGATGATTTTCTAATTAATTCAATTATTTAAAATCACATTAATTATTTTTTCTTGGTGAATTGATAGGGTTTATACAGTACAAGAATTACAAACAATGTAAGTCAAATTTTGACCAAAAATGACAAAAAAATTCCTTAAAAATACAGATTTGCATATTTCATCACAATTTGAACAAATCCAAGTTGGGTTATCCCTAGGAACCTGTACACCAAATAACAAAGCTGTCTGACCAGCGGTTATGAAGAAGAAGATTTTTTACCAAAAACGCCTTTTTGGCATTAATTTGCCTATTTTCAACAATATCAAAAAATTAAAAAAAACAGTTTCTCAAGAATCATATTTTTCATCTACACAACAAATATCAAATCAGTAAGTACTGTGGTTCTCAAGATATTTGAGTGGACGGACGCCTCACAAACGGACATACATACATACATACATACATACATACATACAGACTGACGCCGGACGCCGGACGGATACCCATCCCAATAGCTTCTATAGACTATAGTCTATAGTAGCTAAAAAATCAATACTCCGCTTTGTCCTGATAAATGAGAGCACCTCCAAAAACATCTTTTTGAGGATCAAATCTTTGACACCCTGGATACTGAAGAATGCCTTACTCAAACAGCACTGGATTCTGTATACCATTAGACCTTAATGCCAAAATCGGTGGAATGGCAAAATGTTGTAGTGTTATAATTATTAGAAAAAATCATAAAACAGGCCGTAATTTGAAAACTTAGCAGAAATACGATACAGTTTTGTTGGAGCAATAAAACATCGGGATGTATCACAATCCTCTCTCTTTTTGTATTTTTTTTCGATAATATTGTTTGAAATCAAAAGCAACTTATGTAAAAATGTTTACTTAAGTGAGACCACAGAACATTTTTAAAACACTGGCAAGGAAAGCACAACTTAAATTTTCACTACTAGATAAGCGAGTGCACAAAAACTGTGAACAATTGACCGAATCCATCCCCAAGAATTGAAGTAGGGACATTTTGAAAGATAATTGTATTTATTGCTGGAATCAAAGCATCTCTCTGAAGATTGGATGATTTTTTTGGCAAGTAAAATGCTAAAAGATCGGCTAACATGGCTTTGAAGGTGATAATTTGATTAGAGCAAAAATGGCGAATCAGAAGGTTTGGATTTTTTGTGAGTTATTAATAAATATACCAATTCAAGGCTGTTGATGATGCACCAGTAACAAAGACAAACAGACTGAAACTTTGACCATCATATTTATTTAAAATAATGAAATTTGCTTGAGAAAAGTCCATTTAAAATGTACAACCTAGACTTTAAAAATTATTGCTTATGGCTGTTACCATGACGACCCCTCCACGTTCTGACCAGTCTCTTGATTGGATCAACTACTGCATCTGGGTTTCGGTAAATCATGTGACGGTCAGCTCCATTGACAACGATGTGTTTACATCCTGGATGCACAGTTGATATTAAGTGTTGAACAGACTTTGCCCAGGCCTAGAATAAAATGTGATAGGAATGGAAAACAAACGCTGAGAGAACACTGGCAAAGAATTGTGAGATTTTCGAGGTCTGTAGACGTATGTCTAAAATGCATTCTTGGTTTCAATCTCTTCTATCAACCAGATTAACTGATCTAACTGTGCCTTTTAACTTAGGACATTTCAAAACTCTTTGAGTCAAAGTTTGGAATTTCAAGTAATTTCATTGTATCATCCTTATAGAAGTACATTTAGTATGCCAATTTTCTAGGTTCAAAGAGAATCTGTATGAGGAAGTGTCACTGCAAATTAAAGTTTGCTTTAATCTGGTCAAAAAGTCTTGCATCTTATGCAAATACATGCTGATGGATGGGGAAATTGTACAATGGTGAACACATCCTGTGATCTGTAGAACTACAATGTAATGTTTTCCATCTGACATACGTAATTTGCTGCACTGACAGCCAGGGAGACCAGTAACAGAAAGGCAAGTTTTGCCGACACACTGATGACTTCCTCTGCTTACCATTCCATGCACTACCAACCCAAAACATAAAGGCACATTTACGCATCTACATATAGACTATCTCCAAATGGTGGCCACTCTGTGATCATGTTTTTCTTGGACAAACACTATAATCAAGCTTTGAATGTGCAAATATTTCCCCAGTCACTTTATGTTTCATTGAAATCAAGAAAGATGCCATGGCTACGAAACCACTCTGATACATCTTTAAACAGGAACTTCCCCAGTAAAAGCCGGATCATTGTAAATCTATGCAAATGTGAAAAAGCCATGCTACTAATTGGACGTGCCGTGTTTGGTCCCAGAATCCCATAATTTTGCCATGTTTCAGGCGTCCATTGTGTCTGCGAATATACAGCGACAGAACCGAAGTCAAAAATCAACTGAAAAAATGTTTTGTTTTTGTCGAAGAACACATATTTTTCAAAATGTCTTCTCTGTACGACGATTTGACCCCTATTTCCATATGTCACGAAGTACCCGTCATGATTACTCAAATTTATCATACGGTCAAAGCGATGCTATGACAATTCAAAAATTCCCGCCCAGTGTATGCAAACGGCTGCGTCATTAATAATCTTGTGCGTCCACGGTCCTGTACCTTCCCATTTAAGGATTACCAACAACATCACCATACACCTGACCAGCAGAGTGTGGTCACATCAGATATTGAACTTGAGTATGAAACTATTGAATACACGACGTGTTCAGTTCCAATGTCATTTACCATGTTGAAACTCATCATTGAAAACAACAGGCTATACTTCATTTTAATATTTCAAAGGTCACTCTGTATAAATTAAAATTGTCGCGCTGAACTCTACCTTACCTCAAGTAGCTGATAATTCACAAAATATTGCAGCATTCATACAATCAGCATGACTATACATGAATGATTAAATTTCCAAAGTGACAAATTACTCGGATTTATTACCTGCAAAGAGTTTAATTAATGCTAGATCAATCTAGATAAACTTTCATGCTATATTACAATAATATAGAGTAATTGCTTATTGAATATTGGTTGCTATGAGTTACAGAAGATTACTCTTTAATTAAGTAGTCATCATCATAAACATATTTAACACTTTGAAAAGTGCGGTTGTGTTGGTACTGTACGCTATGTGACACCACAAGCTAATACAGCTGTTGTAAAGTTTAACCTAGAATGTGTGCCTGGGACAGGTAATAAGACACTTTAAATTTTACAATACAATATGCTCTTTTTGTGAATCAAATGGAAGCCCGTCCAGTAAAAATCACCACCTTATTTTTGTAAAGAGTGAAACTTCAATTCTTCCCAAAAGAGTTTCGAAAGGGTGTAGCGGCCACTTTAGATATTAAATATAGGTTGAGTCTAGGTAACTCAAATCCCAAAATGTTCACAATGATCCTTGATTTTAATTAGATTATGAAAGTGAACATTTGAAGTTTCTTAGGGAAAAAGTTTAAAGCTTTCTTAAACTCAAAGCAGTGATGGAACTTGAAGGTAGAATAAGTATTGGAGAGAAATTTAGACTTTTCAAATTTTTACAATACATGTACTTTTTCTGATCAACTGCTTTGGGGGGGCCTCATTTTGAAGCTCTTGAGGTACTAATAGTGCAGTTTTTGTGTTATTTTTTGTGGATATTGAAAATATATTTTCCCATAGAGTTAACTCAGGGATAGCAGCCATTTTAAGTTTCAAGCAAATATTAGGTAATTGGTTTTTCTAATACAAGAATTTGATTGGTGACCTACAATTATTATTCTAGATTTTGAAAGAGAATAGTTAAACTTTTCCTTGAGGCATTGAGCAACCTTGCATCACTGTTGTAACCAGCCAAAATGTGGTAAATGCCTACCATATATTCTTGGCCCTATCACCCCAATTAATGTGGAGGTCCAACTTTGCAACAGAAAACTATTGGAATGGGTCACACCATGATATTGAAAGGGTTAAAAATAATGAGGACTGAGAGGTAAAGTATGATGATTATACAATTATTGTGATCATGTCTGCATACAAATGCAAAGAATGTGTGTGTTTTAGCAGTATTATTTTGCAAAGCATTGTAGATATAAAGTTTGAAAGAATCACCAAGATATGGGGTGGATTTATTCATTTGTCATGTTGAATATCACTTGTGGCAGTGGTGTTTATGTAGTCTCCAAAAGTGCATTGTGCTTCAATGGCTGCAATTACTATGACCTTTAACCTTTTCACCCCATTTCCAAGTGCAAGGGTAAACCAAATCTGCTGAACAGAATGGACCTGTACCAAAAGCATGTGGTAAAAGGTTAAATTTAATGTTAATTCTCAGCTGTAATGGACCCTTGTAAAAAGAATGCATTGGTTTGTTTATGTACAGTGGGCATATACCACAGTCTAGTGGTACAAGCTGGGTACTGAATTCACTCTCAGATTTGGTAGACCCTGCATAAAAGAAACAAGGTTTTTTATGACCATTATACTTACTGTATTGAGGTTACTTGGGATTTGTTCATCGTAGTAATTCCCTGTCAACACTGTCACTGAGATATTTGTTGGGAAAGGTTTCAAACGCCATAGTGTTCTGGGATAGACATTCAAAAGAGACACAGAAAAATAACATTATCTGAGATCAGTCATATTTATCAACAATTGAAATGTGGAGCTTAGTTTATACCAGGTACTACATTGTACATTTACACATTACAAAGGTCAATGACATTAAAGTAGTGGGAAATCAAAAGATTATTTCACATATTTTCACAGAATACCAGTATCACAGAATCTCCCTTCTTACAGTACAAATTATTGTTAATTTGCACGCCAAACTCTTCCTGACAATTTTCTTGTGATCAGAATTAAAATAATGATATGTATATCTATATCTACTATCTATCTCCCATCCATTTTGTTTCTTAAATAAATATTTTGACCAAAAATTAATTTGTTTAATCCAAGATAGGAATATTGCATCACATGTTAATCTACTGCTTATCAAAATTTTGTTACAATTTCAAATTTAATCTATTCTCAAAATGCAGAAATTTTGCTGACAAGAAAAAATGTTACTGCATACATTCCATAATCCAGATATTTAAGTTTGTCATATTTGCCTATAGTTCTGTACATTTAATTGTGCATGGTTTACCTCGTTTATTTGGTCATGTAGATATGTACTTACAATGACATACACCCTGGCCACTTTAGTGTTGATCAAGGCTACTTGATACAGACAGAAATTCTGTTTATACAGAGGCAAAACTAGCTCTGTCTGGGGTTGTAAATGAGACTTTACGATTGGCACCCTGTGTACAAGATTGAGATACAATATAACATTACCATGCACTTGTACAAGTCCTGTTTATTTCAATATTGCCAGACACACTGTCTGCAATGGGGCATACAATTTTACTTAATGCTATAGCAGTGAGCTCATAAAAGTGTATTCCCTCAACAAACTAATTATTGCCTAGAAGCTTTAATGAATGGAAGTGGTATATTATGTCTCAATTTTCAACACAGAGTGACAATCGTTAGCTCTCATTTACAACCCTTGGCAGGGTCTGTTTTGTCTTTGTATAAGCAGAATTTCTGTATCAAGTAGGCTTGATCAACACTAAAGTGGCCACGGGTGTATTTTGCCATTTTGCAAACAGTGAGTGAGTTTGCTGTAACCAGATACCAATAAATTACTCTGGAGACTGCTGAATAATAAGTTCCTAATAATTTCTATCAACGAGGGTAATATTAAATATCATATCTGTTTACGTCTCACGTTAATTGATGAATTGAAAGCAGTCAGCTGTATTATGAGTTGTATGATGATCGATGGACATGCACATGCAATAGTTGCGTGTCTGTTCCACATGAATTTAAATTACAAGTGAATTTGAAAAACAGAAAGACAGGCAATGCAAACCTAGTAATGTATATTAGAGCATTAAAATTACTATTCTCACTGTTTTACACTTTAGATATCTGACTCACAGTTATCTAACTGGTTTCCAAATGTATTCAGAGTTCCTTGACATGAAAAATAGCCGTTTGAAGGGAGGGGATCGTCGGAACTCTGCTCAAAGGTTGCCAGGACCCCTACGACCGATATTAACACTGTATCTAGATACGTTAGCAAATTGATGAAACTTAAAACATGTTCGTTAACAATATCGTAAAATTTAAATGTTGCAGCTATGTATGTTGATGTGATGCATCTTGATATCATGCATGAAAAAAATTGTTTGTAAATAAGAAAGTCAGACACGCAGTTCAGACGACCCTCTCCCTTTAATTGACATCAGTATTCACATGGAAATGGGTCACAATATCATTATTTTTCCATTTATTGTGGATATTTTGTATTCTGATCCTTGTGTGAAGTGCTTTGTAGTTTTATTGTCACTTCCCTCTGCATTTTTGCTAATACGTAAAAGACATCCATGACTTCAGTACATATTTAACAAAAATATGTATATGTAAATTTTACTTATATAAAATTATGTTACTTTTACCTTTTGTGAGCAAATTTTGTCATGACTTGAACAAATCAAAATAAGGTTGTCCCTTGGTGCAACTCTTGGTTGTGGTGACTTACTAACTCATTTAAAAGCTTATATCATCACACATTGAGGTTTCAGAGAAGTTTTGAAAAACATCAAAGCATCATGAAAACATCTTATATGCACTTTCTAAAATATTTAAACATTTCAGTTTGATTTGTGTGTGTGCTCTATGTCCGCAAAAATCCTTTGATAAACTGGCAACAAAGTTTTGGTCAATTTCTGCTTGGCTTTAGCAGTTTCTGAAATGATGGTGCAAACAGATAATCCTTTCATGCAGAGTTTCTAATTTTGGGGAAAATACCCTTACAAAATTCCAGGGAATATCTTGCCCTGTGGTACCATTCCATTCATTCCAGAACACAATCCTTGACTGATTATGAGCGATATAACCATCTGTTGCAGAGTCTTATTGTGTGCCTGGCCCAAGTATGGAATTAAAATGCAACAGTATAGTGTTGGTATCTTTCATCTCCTGAATCGCAGCAGATGGTTATACCATCCACTACCTGAAGTAGATTACGAGATGTGATTGATGAACTGATACCGACAAATAAATTTTGATGGATTACCCATGTAGCCATGTTGGGGAAACATTTTTTTCTTTTATTGGAGAAACATGTTAGGGTTGTTTTCATGGCGTATAGTACAACTACTGAGGAGCATATCAACAAAGAATTACCCGACAGTATATTGAAAGTACATGTATGGTGCATTGTGAACATTTAGCTTGAAATGAGTAAATGAGTGAGTAAACAAAAACAAAAACAAAAATTTAAGCAAATAAAAAAACAAACAAATAAGCAAACAATCTGATAAACAAATGATTAAATAAATAGATAAATAAATAAATAAGCAAATAAATAAATAAATAAATAAATAAATAAATAAATAAATACATTAATTAATTGGACTTCTAGTCATGTACGGATGAAAATACAAAGAAAAAAAACAATTTTAAATAAAAATATTAATAATTTAACAGGCTTTGTTTCCATCAAGAATACAAATACTGATGCATTTTCTCCCAATTATCCGATGATTACAATTTTCCATAAAGTACAAAAAAAATTCTGTTCATCTAGGATCTGTCAGTAAATATGCCACATCTCAGATTGCAGAGGATGGATCAATCATAGATTACAGACACTTGATAAATGCTACTACGGATCATAAATGATACACAAACCAGTAATGTTTGATGACATATTTACCTTCATAAATATTGAGGACATACATGTGCACAAATTTCAGCAAGCAATATGGCTTCTAATGAATTATTTGTTATTGGTCAGGTACTCATGGGAAAATAATTGTGACTTATTGATGCCATGACAATATTTACTGGAAATAAATTTACCTTGTTCAAAATGTCTGTGTACAGAATGTAAATTTATAACGATTCATTCCTAATTTTGAGGCATAAAATTTATTGGTTTAACACTGGGAATATTTTATGGAATTCAAAAATTACCTGGCAACTCCTTACTCAAACATTATTTACTTCTGGATTAATAATAACATATTTCACTGATATCTTTTGACATGCAGATGAGTAAGATACTCATGACTTGATGGCCTTGTCACTACTTGTAAGAGTCAAAAGTAAAAGAGCAGACGATGTCATTGAATATTTTTGTGACAAAATATCATGTGTCACACAAATGATGAAGAAAGTGTGGAGACCTGTAGTTTTTGGTCACAGATGACATAACATGACTTGTGCATTCATCTTGATTCATCTTGAAATTTTCACATTTCATTCATTAAATATTGTATGACAAGACGACAATTTTGTAAGGCAATAAAGTTCTCACATTTAGAATATTCAGAGTTATTTCAATTTAATTATCATGATTTTAAATTAATCTCTTCTCTCAATGTCAGTCTTTTGACCCTACCATTTAAAAATGAGAATAGATAATGAAAAACAAAGCTGTTGTTTTTTTCTAAACATTCTCTAGTTTCAAACGAGATATTAAATTCCATAAGGTAGCACCAAGTTTTTGACTACCAGTAACTTTTATCATTAATACCAAAATTGAGTTTTTGTACCACAAATAGGAACTCCCTTCATCCTTCGAGTAAACCACTGCTACCAAACTACCTTGAGACTCTCTGCTTTTGATGTTATGTAGTGAGAGGTATCTTTCATCTAATCTTTGATGTGAAATAGTGCTTTGTAAAAAACTGTGTTGGTTGAGTGCAATACCACCTTTAGACATTGTCAAATCGAATGGAACTTGTAGATTTATGCTAGATCCTACAAGCTGACTGGATATTGAGAATAGTTAAGTAAAATTCAGTTTGGTAGCAGTAGTAGCTTGTGAGAATAATAAACTTTCTAATATCAATGGAACAAAGTGAAGCAAAAAGATTTTAAACATTGAAGACCAACAAAAACATCAACATTCTCATATTTCTTTTCAACAGATAAAATCAAATCTATGCACCATATGGTGTATATGAAAGATTCTATTCATTACAGCAAGGTTATTAATCATATATTAGTTGGTTGAACCAGCCCTGACTCATGACCTGTAACCATTGACAATACATTGAGATGAGCGTTATTTGTATACACAGTCCACCATTATGTGACTAAAAGGTCCATAAAATTGCACTTCGTGGAATACTGTGTCATGGAATATTTTTGTCATCCCTATAAAAAAATAATTGCACTTCGCAAGTTGTATTAATAAATAAAATGCATACTGCATATCATAGGATATTTTTATCAAGCCCAGTAACATTTAGGACTTGTTCCTTCAATGCTAGCTTTTATAGCTTTATTTATTTTGATTTTTTGATCTCAAAGTCCTTAAAACTGAATCCAAATACTTCCACAAGGAATTGTTTCTTTTCATTTGTCAGTGTACTTCCCTCCCTTCTTGCTTCATTTGTTTCCACAGTATCCATGGATACGAACCAACAGCGTAGACCTTATGACAAGAGAGTCTATGCATGCATTACTGAGCATACAATACCATATTGGGGAAAATTACCATACTAAAATTTAGAAATTTCGCTTGTCATTTCAGACGGACTCAGAGAAAATCCAAGGAATGACATTTAGTCTACAGCTTTGTAATGTGTTATTTTATTCCCGTTTACGAAATAAAGCTATGGAAAATTATGTTCATGTTTCTGAGTTAGTTTCAGGTTCTAAGACAAGAAATTGACCTTTTTAAGCCAACAATTTGGTTAATAAGCTCAGAACCCCCGTAAATTATATATTTTCGAAAAGCCTAGATATAGGGAAACATTTTGGTTACCATAGTGTGACCATTGTTTACATAACTGTCACGTGACAGGTAATTTGCATAACCTTTCAAAAATCAGTTTTCCCTATGTTCTGTTTCAATGCTATGAGATATTTGGCTGAAATTTGTGTGAGTGCAAGCTGTCATAAGGATCTTCCAAAAGTGTGTCTCAGAATTTTTTTAAATCTTCTTAAACAATTTTTATGCCAGAAAAACTTCCAGAGCGGTGAATTTAACCCCAGTTGATTTCTTTAAAATTGTGCTCCAATAAAAACTAAGCAAGATATAAAAAATCTGAGACACACTTTTGAAGAGCGTTGTGACAGCTTGCATTCCAGCAAGTTTGAGTAAGATATTTTGAAGTATTGAGACAAAACATAGGGAAAACCGATTTTTGAAAGGTTATGCAAATTACCTGTCACGTGATAGTTATGTAAACAATGGTGACACTGTGATTACCAAAATGTTCCCCTATATCTAGGCTTTTAGAAAATGTATAATGTACGGGGGTTCTGAGCTTATTAACCACCAGAGAATTGTTAGAAAAAAGAGGTCCATTTCTTGTCTTGGAACCTTAATACACTTACCTCATCTGTGATATACTCTCATTGACAAAATAGTGTTCATCTACAACACTGCTGAGATGGCTCCCACTGCACAGCAAATACTTTTGCCTGGTGATTACATCATCGGGAACATTTGTGCCAGAGAGTGGCTGGTGCATGAACTTTAGTAAGAGTGCAATTCTTGACAGTCCCACAATGGCAGAAAGATGAAGGGCCTCAAGAGATGGCACCAAGTGACCAAACCTAGCAATATTGATTAAATAAGGGAGTTACTGGAGCAAATCCATTCAGACTTCATCCTTTCACCATCATGCTTTGACCCAATTCTATTGTTATCCATGGTCAGTGTGGACCTGCTTACAGGGAATGAGGGGTGATCAGATGAAACTGAATGACAGATACTTCACTTATTGATACATAAAAAATCAACCAACCAACCAATAAAATAAAAACAGTATTCTCCAGCTCATGTTTTCCATGCAGCCTTTAATTTCTTATTTTTATCATATCTGTGGCGTATCAGCATCTCTAGATGTTAAATTATGAATTCTCAATCACCACTTGCCTTTTGTGAGATCTTCCATATGCAAAGCTTTTGCTCAATTTATTTTTAAATTTTCTGCCTGGACTGACCCATAAGATCTGCTACTAGAGCAGCTTCTTCTGCTTTAAAGGCAAACCACAGTTCCTCTACTGTGGGCAAACTGATTTAGTGATAGATGTTACAGTGTACACTTAGACACCCTAAACATTATAGAAAGATCTTTTGAAGCCAAAAAGCTTCTACTTATCAGCCATTAAATATTACCATCACTGATCTATAAGAGTTCTTGCACTTGCACAGAATTGTTCAATGTTCTCACTTATAAGACTGCGCATTTTAACTATCCAAAATGCATGTAATATTGAGGTATATTGAAGATTTGAACCTGCTTCTGACTGTATTGTGTATCCATCTATCTATCTATCTATCTGCATGCAAGCATGTATGTATGTATATAATAAATGCATGTATGCATGTATGTATGTATGTATGTATGTATGTATGTAATAAATGCATGTATGGATGGATGGATGGATGCATGTATGCATGTATGTTTATACATATACACACGCAAAAAAGATATATCAGATATAAAGATATAGATGTATAATATATAGATACATGCACACACATATAGCAAATGAATGTGAACTTTTATTTCTGAAAACACTGAGGATAAAACCAATGGTTCAAACACAGCAGAGACAGCAAGTCATTTCTCTTGTAGCAATACTCATCATGTACATTATCCCATGTTTTATCAAGATATTACTGGCCAGCTGTATTTACATATATATTAGATAAATTATGAATGATGAGAAAATGTGCTAACTGTGGTAATTTTGATAAATTTGGACAGGGATAATGGCACTAAAAATCTGCTATGTGCAATTTTTTAAAATTATTTTATACCTTGATCAATAGACGATTAATCCTTGCATCCAAGCAGTGAACATACACCTTATAAATGGATAATGTGTAAATCTGACAGAATTCTTTTTACACCACCACACAAAGTGGGTATGTCAATTACGCACTATGATTTGTTTCCGGGAAGGAGAAGCAAACAGCAGGACATGAATATGTATTAATGTAGTGCTGCGCTTTAAGTCTACTTACCAATACTGATTCCAAATGCTGTCATCCACTTCAAATAAGCCTTCTGTAATCGGATCAATCAACACAACATCAGAAACGTCACTGAAATAGATAACACAGATTTTGACCAAATATTAGGTCATATTAATTTTTGCTGTGGCTTTTTCATTATGAACCACCAGCTGGTCGATGCAAACAATTACAAACTTGAAAGATATAAACCTTGATGGCCAAATTAAAATAATCAAGCAGGAAATCAAACAACAGTACTTTTATTTCTTATTAATACCCAAATGTTTCCTGAAGCATACATATGCATCAAACAGGCTTCTTGATAAAGGATGTAAATGAATTATGCATGTAAACTCTTCAGATTTGATGATATTTCCTTGGTTTCAGACACAGAATGTATTTTGAGTTTCTCCATCAATATCTCAATGCTGCAATGACTGCATTAAGAATTCATAAAAAAATTTACTCAAAAATAACTCCACTTTGGAATTGCCAGGGAGATCCAATGCGTGTTCATGGTATGTTTGGTATATCCAGTGCTACTTTACTACATTTGTGATGATTGTCAAGGGGTTCAAATTAATCTTGTTATCTCCCAACATGACTATTGTCATTTATCGGAATCATGACTACCGTAAATGACTCGAGGTAACATATGCCTATTACGTCAGCTATAGCTGTAAAATAACTGCCTTATCAATATGTGGATCCATTTAATAATGATCCTAATATTGACACAGTCAGAAAATCACTCATATGTTGGGTAATTGACCCTAAAATGGGTATTGTAATGCGGAATCAATATTCCGGAATATATATATATATATAATATATATATGTATCTATATATATATATATATATATATATATATATATATATATATATATATATATATATATATATGTGTGTGTGTGTCTGTATATATGTCTAGAGAGGTTGCGTTCTACCATTATTCCTATATAAACCCTTTTAAAACTCCATTGACCCTAGCAGGGTCAGTCAAACATAAATCACCTTTGCATGTACATATTTGGTAGGATACCAGACAGATTACCTGTTGCTAATTTTTGTCTGGCTGTTCATTCAATATATCACTTACGTAAGGGAGCTATGAGTGAACATTTTTCCACTTCACTGGCGGCTTATGAATAACACTTTACTCCTGTGACAGCTGTAAAAGCAATACAAGTTCTACACATACAACATTGAGTAGGATGGTCTACTGTATAATATCAAACATGTCAAAAATCTAAGAAAGCACATAATTACCTGAAATGCCAGAAAAAATTGTCATGGAACATTTAGTCAAGCATAATGAATTTGTCATTAGAAATACAGATCTTGAAATTAGATTAAGAGATACAACTATGCCAGCAGTACTTACCTTTCATACAGCTGTGTATAGAATCTGACGTTCAGCGCCCCAAGTTCAGAACCAACAAGAATATACGGAGGTCGTAATTTTGCTTCCCCATGTGATAACAGTCTTCTTAGATCATCCACCATTCTGAGAAATAAAGATGAAATATAAGTGCTAAATCACAAATAAGTGATAATAAATCAATACAGAATGCTATGCAATCACAATGATTTTTGTCTCTCCTGAAAACTTTCCTGTATTTCACAACTTTGCATATTCACAGATGATGGCCAACACTGTTGCTTTATAAAATTTTGGTAGCAATTTGCATTACTGTAGGTAAGCGGACGAGTAGGAGGCGGTTTACGGAATTTAACGGTACAGTTTGCCAGTAAAACTCTGAGGCCCGCAGGGCCGAGGAGTTTTATGGCAAACTGTACCGTTAAATTCCGTAAGCCGCTGACTACGAGTTTGCTTACCGTGTTATACTACGAATTTGCCGAGTTTTAGAGCCTTGTTTGCACGCCGAAAGTTTTTATTTGTAATTTTAGTGCAGTGCACGTTGAAACTTTGGCAGGAAAACATTGACGCGTTTTGACATCTTGTTGAACGAAAGTATAAAAAAACAACCCATGATTGGATAAAACAAAGTTGACATGTGTTGCTATTGTAGTGTGATGACGTGGTTGAGCACCTGGTTTTATTTGAATTGTATGAATTTGCTTGATTGGTTGGTTGAATGAAGTGAAAAGGTGTTTGCAGATCGACGTTAGAGTCACGCTTTGCTCATTTGGGTCGAAAACTTTGAGCAGCATACACGCAATTGCCGAGTCGCTCTACGTATTTCGATATGGCGGATGAAGTACAAATGAAAGCTGTATCCGGTGCACTTCAACTACCAAAGCCAAAGATGGAAAAGAAAAGTCCCCCTGTCACGCCAGTGCTAACGACCACAATCGGAAGACCAAGCTACACAGCCACGTCAGAGAAAGGCGCAACAGAAACTGCAAGTACAAAAACACAATATGTCTAGATCCACAATGACTGTGGTACTGCGCGTGTGTTTGCCTGTAGCTAGATTTAACTTTACCAAAGGCGACTGAAATCTCCACATTCAGTTTTTGACAACTGACTTTGAAGTCTTAAATTTCTGCTTCGATTGATCATGATAACAATAACCCTAACACAGAAGTGATATTTGCAATCAATACCCGTTATTTCATGGTGACCTGTAATTGATTTTGAGATGTACAGTCATGCAAAATTAATTCAGACCGGTGATTCTTTTAAAGTGTCTTTACTCTGTACTTAATGATGAAATAAATTCCTTCTGGTTAATGTCTCGCATTTGTTTTTTTTTTACTCGTCACCACGTGATTTTCTTTTGTTTAAAAAGTGTCCATTTTACAAGTTCTTTTGTTTAAAAGTGTCCGATTTACTAGTAAATCGGACAGTTTTTAACAAAAGAACTGTCCGATTTACTAGTAAATCGGACACTTTTAAACAAAAGAACTTGTAAATCGGACACTTTTTAAACAAAAGAAAGCCAGGTGGTAATAATAAAATATTCGGTTATGGAAATTAGAAAGCACGGTTAGAATAATGGGCACGAGGCGGAGAGTGGTATAACATGTATTATATACCAGTTGATGGAATCTATGAAGTTTCATACATTGTACAGTAACTTTCAGTGTGGATGCAGAATTCAATAACAGCGATGTAAAATCAAATAACCTTGGATATATTGTATGCTGTTTGACCTTTCATCACACAGCTTGACAATGTGACTTTAAAAGGTGAACAATAGTCAACATTATTCCAAAAGTACTAGGATTTCTGATGTACTTGACATAATGTACACTGTCTTCTTGCTCAGTACACCCATTATATGTTGTAATCAGACTTAACCATGGTATTTGGGCTATCATTTATAGAATAATTGATACGTGTATTACACTGTTAACATAATTTGAAACACTGAAGCTGACTATATCTGTATATATGTGCATATACTAAGGAATTTAAATTAAAGACTGGTACGCTGTGTAGTATGACACTTAAGTTACAGAAATTAGTCACAAAAAAATAAATCACATGGTTAAGTAATTTCAATTTCACTGCATGAAATAAGTTGTGTACCTGTATAAACATCACATGTAAATACGAAATAAAAGATGAGATGTACTGCAAGTATGTTTTGTCAGTGCTTTTGAATGCATATATCAATGATACCGGTATAGCTTTTCAAAGACATGCTAATGTATAGGACATCTTTTAACCACATCAACTGTATTACTCTACCTTTCTGCTGTAAAACTTTGCCATCTACTCTGCATGTATGAAATCTCTTTTTCTTCAGAAATGCCATCACCAGACGAGTCTGACAAATTGGGATACTGGAAAAATATAATTGAGTGATAGAACAAGGTGAATAAGATAAACACTGAAAGTCTTGCAATGAGATGATTGTTTATCTACTTCTTGACTTTGTGGCCACAGTGAACAGAAAAAATATAAAGTATCATGAAAAATAGAAAAGAGCACTCAGGATGAGAGAAAGGCTACGGAAAACTTTACAATGAAGATGGAAATTTCTGACCAGTGAACGATAGTGCCTTTCCATTTCTTGTTCCTTTTATTGCCCATAATTGGCTTGATGCTAATTTTCTGTTTAAAAAGGAGGGGATCACATATTGATTTGTTATTTGTTTGCTTTTGCTGACTTGTAGGTGAGAAACTCTTCTCTGAGAAAGTACTGTGGACTAATTTATTTTCACTGGAATTTATTTTAGCTGAAAACAGATTTTCAATGTTTCACTGTGATCTTATTTTCACATGCAAAGTATACGGTAGAAAATAAAAAATGTCACTTGGATTTTATTTTAGTGGCAAAAAGGGTACAGCAAATATAGCGAAAACAAATTCCAAGTGAACATAAAGTATGTATTACACAGTATATGATGGATTCGTACTATAAGTCATCATTATGTGTTTCATGTACACTCCTGATTGTACAAAGAATGGTCAAAGATAGGGAAAATGCATCATATTGCTTTTTTCATACTGGCTCAAAGTGGCTGTTCACACACAATTTAACACTGTCAACATTGCTTTTATTATGAGGGAGTTGAATTTCCCTTTTACATAATTACCTTAGAGGGCACTTCACTGAATCCAAGACCAGCTCTGTCGTAGACACAAACCTATACAGAACAGTTAGGATACAGTGAATATCAGTTACTGCATTGAAGATACATGTGTGTGTTCTGTATCAGATTGAACTTCCATCATATTAAGACACTTGTCACTTTAAATGGAAAACAAAATACAGTAACACCTCAGTGATCCTGTTTCATTTCATGAAAACACCTCACTCCCTGAGATCAAAACATTACATGTCTTTATAAGGAGCCTACACCTTCAAAATTTGAATGAGTTTCAAAGACACTGAAACATGAATTAAGATGAATTTATTTTTTCTTTCCATCCATTTTCATTTCAGAAAATGAGCAGTTACACTTTTGTGAGAATTTAGCTGTATTCTATGATTGAAATTAAGGTAACATTTTTGCAAATTTGAAAATACATTAAATAAAACTACTGTGGTTACCAGTATTTATCATATCTTACTTGTTGCCAGGACAACAGTCTCATTAGATTTAAATGAACTGGTCAGAGGAGAAAGGTCGTTTAATTTTATACACTGCCCAGAAGCAGACTATACAGCACTTTGCATATAGAGTATAAATTTGTCTACAGTAAATTTATTGAAGTTGAATAATAAATATATTTGCCTCATATTCTGATTTTTTCAACTGACTAAAATTCATTTGTGAACAGTTAAACAATGCATATCAAGCA
Organism: Ptychodera flava; assembly: GCF_041260155.1. Lineage (NCBI taxonomy): Eukaryota > Metazoa > Hemichordata > Enteropneusta > Ptychoderidae > Ptychodera > Ptychodera flava. Next base: position 5,310,838 of record NC_091944.1, on the reverse strand, counting down.
AACAATGGTACAGCTTGTTCTATTAGCAGGGTTGATAATTTTGATTTCAACACACATTCCTTACCAGAACAGAATTATGAAAACATTACAAAAGAGGTAAATGGTTCAAGCATATTTGGTCCTCACCTTTGTAAGTCTTGCCAGTTGTTCTTGTACAAGAATCCACACATCAGAGGTCATACCAGTGGGAGCATCCATTATGACTGAGAGGGGTAGATGACAAACAGATATGATACTTGTTATTGCTGATGGGTGGGAGCATCCATTCTTATTGAGAGGGGTAGATGGCGAACAAATATGAATGAAATTATTTCTGCTTGTAAATTTCTTGTGGTCATAAAATGATTGTTTCCTACAAAAAGTCCACTAAACTTACTCTGCATATCACTATCAGTACTACCACCATACCAGGAAACTACTTCTCAGCAGATTTTCTGTTGTATACATAACTTATACCATAAAATAAGAGAGAAATGACTTTTGCCACATTTCATCCATCAGCAGTCAGAAAGCCTTGATACAAGATTTACTTTAAATAGCTGGTATAGGGCTGTTCACAATTGACATCATGGTTGTCTCATTAATATGCAAAAATAAATATTTGTCCACATTTAGGACCATTCAAGAGACTTCGCCAACTTGGCTATTGCCAGGCATGTAGCAATAGACACTCCGTTTTAATTATTTGGCACATTTTGTCAACTCTTTATATGGGACATTTGGTCATAGGTATCTATACAAGTGTCGTAAATGTAGTACAATTTTAAAGTGATTACCATTATGATCGCATGTTCAAACCATGAGCATAATTCTCATTGTGTCAGCATTTTGTTTGAAATAGATACTTGAGCATAACGTTTCATCTTGTGGTGAGTCCCTGATCCAAAATGTTGTGAAATTTACCAATTCTTTCATTGGAATAAAACTCACCTGTTGGGTCTCCTTTCCCGACACAATTCATGTAAAGTTTCTGTCCGCCTATGTCATACAGCTTCCCTGTTGAAATTAGGTACCAAGTACCAGTGTTAAATAATATGTCAACAGTAGACTTTCACAGTATGCCCTTCCTTTGCCAAGCTTTTTCCAATCTGTTTCAACCAAATAAGGTGTGTTTGACAAATATCTCTGTACTTTAATTGTAACATTTTATTGAATCAACCTCATACTACCAGTTGGCCAATTAAGCCACCTGAGATCTTTCATGGCTATCAGCAACATTCAAGCCACATATAAGTTAGCATATCATACAGTACCTGCTGTACACAAAACACAGAACCCCTCTCCGGATCGATTCTTGGTGGTACTTCCATACCATGTACCACATCTTGTTGCAAGGTTGCTTTTTGAGTATTACAATGGCATATGCCATATCATCTGTGCACACCAACTTATTCATATTGTCTGTCAGAAATGGCAAATTCTACAGAAACCCCAATAATAGAAGCAATTAAATCTGACATGTATGTTTAGTGACAGCACATGATTCTGTACCTGGAGGCCTGAGTACTTCTGCTTCTTTGTATAATGATGCTTGGTTCAGGAAAGCTGGAAGAACCATTATCAAAACCACATACTTGCCAACACTGATGCATCTTGAACAAAAGCCGGATTTCTGTGACACCTACAGAGAATAATGTAGCAGACAATGTAGTTTTCGTAAATTTTCTCGCTTCTCCCACCACATAGCCGGTAACACACAGCCCTGCCATGCAGAGCTAACCTCGTAGTAGGTCCATGGTCTACGGGTGCACTCTTGTCCAAAGTACGGATGATCACTAATGATAGGGGTAGCGAGATCGTCCCCCCGACCCCCTCCGGTTTTTGAAGAGGTCATTTCGGTTAACTTACGCATCAACACTAAAACATCGACCGAAGTGTCATTTGGAAAGTTGAACATATTTTGGGGTCCATTATACTAGTTCTCGAAGAAAGGAATAAAAAGAGATCGCGATGTTTTCACCTGAGTTCTTGATGCCCCAACATTCTCAGTCCCGTTCAATCTACGTGTTGTTCCTTGGCTGGGCGAGCTGGTACTAGATCTTGATAACTGTTCCTGACCGGCACTCGAACTATTTCTATCTTGCGATCGTTTGTTTCGTCTCATTGTACATCTGTCGGGTTCGTCGAGCATAAACGTTGACAACGGAGCCTGAAACGCTGCCTTGGAAACAACAAATATGTACAAAAGCCACGCGATTCTGTATTGGATGTAGTCGTGGCGAGGATCCCCCTCACTAGTACGCATGCTCACGCCTCGATATGACCAAACTATAGAGGGCTTCCCCACATTGATGACGTATTGGGTCAGGACGAAACCACTTCCCAAACCCTCATACAGCTACAGGGGTAGCAAACTATTGACTCTGTTCGGGTAAAATTCTGTGCACATCTTTCACTTTCCCTCCAAAATTTCGATTTCTTCAAAACATCTTAGTACAATGTACTGTATTGTAATGTAAAAGCAGTCCCAGTATCCCCCTTCCAATAAATCCATTCCGAGAAAAAAGAAATAAAGACGGCGATTTGCTTTCATCATGGATGTAAAAAATATTTTTACATCCATGCTTTCATAAGCAAGGATGATACGAAAATTTGAAATCTCACCTGGTGTTGAATCACGGTCCCTCATGCAACCCATGATATAGTACACTGCAACGGATGAACCAGAATAACAAATAATTGTTTCGATATAGCCAATATGTGCATAGGTTTGTTCAAAACACTTACTTCGAGCTTTTCTAGACCATCGGATAAGTCTAAAATTAACGTGAATTTATATCAAAATATGACAAGTAATCGTATAATCGTATGTTTATTTCCATCAATAATGATGAGAAGTAAAACTCTATTTTAAAATCATTGCAAATGACCAATAATATATATATATATATATATAATATATATATATATATATATATATATATATATAATATATATATATATATATATATATATATATATAACAGAATGTACGTTCTAAATGCAAAGGATTCCCTTCCGCTGTACGCATGCTCCAGCCTCGATTTGACCCGACAGAGGGCTTCCCCGAAAATTAACATATGTACCTGTCAGCCACGTTGTTCTGTGCGAGTATTTTGCTAGGTGAACGTTGCTCTCAGTGTCACAAGTTTTGTTTTTAAAGCGAAACTGTAGAAAGGCAAGGCTAAACAATACGATGCAATGGCTACAGCGGCCGTCAGTGAATGCATTAATTCCGAGCAAAGAACATTGTGCGAAGAATTTGCGGCAGTAACTGGAACAGACACCAGCCTGGCGGAATACTATCTCCGTGAAAAGGCCTGGCAACTCGAGGCAAGCGTGCACCGTATTGTATTACACAATATGAATGGGATTTATACCTTTTTACAAACGATACAATTACGTAATAGTGAGCTCAGTGAATTCTTTCTCAGAATCCTGCATTTTAACGAGACATTTGATGGTCCGTTATTTTCACTGGGTGTTCAGTTGCTCGTTTTCATTTGTGCGTACATACAGCACTGCGAACGTGGGTCAAACGTATTTATAATAATATTATGTGTGTGCGCCTTTTGTATCGTATTATTTATGTACTATCAAATGCAACAGGTCAAGAGCGCGAGTGAAGGGTCTGATCTTACACTCAGGACTAAGCCGAAAACCATGTGACCCAAGGGAATGATCGGCTGTGAATCGCAGTACTAGGCAATGTGGGACAGCAAATGACCTCACTCAATGATCTTGCCAGCTGACTCATCAATAAATAATATCATGTCAGTGCGATGATACGTGCAGCAGCTCATGGTCAGATTAACAATCTTGATAGGTCGACTCTCACATTGCGACAGGAAGGCAATATATACCGGATGTGATTTATGTAATATGTTAGGCAGTAAAGGGGAAAACCCAATCAATGAGATTGAATACACACTTCAATAATAATACTTTACTGTATTGTCCAATCTAAGTGGAAAATTATCTTTGGCACCAGGCGTTAAAAAGCAAAACACTTCAACTACATAAAGAACAGTTACACAAAACGACAAACTACACATAAGCCAATCCTAAAATCCTCTGTTAAAAATGGAAGCTCTGCTTCCTGACGTTAGTTTTGACATGTTCTTATTTAAAATGGCAACAGCAGACAGGATGAACGATTTCTTAAAAACATTTTTCTTTGCTCTAGGCACCAATAACCGGCGACCGAAGGTAAATATTGGAAATGACTATGTAATGGGTGAGATTTGTCATTCAAAATCAACAAGCTTTTCCTCCGAAGAGCCTGTGTGTACATTTTTTCCAGGTCATTGAATCGTACCCCAACTAGTTTGTTGCAGATATTAACAAGTCTTGATAATCTCGTTTTATCACTGACGGAGAGATGGCCAAACCAAGAGATAATATTAAAAGTTAGCACACTCTCGATACAACAACGATAAACCGAAACTAGTATATGGGTGCTGACATTGAAATTCTTAAGTTTACGTAAAAGATACATGCGTTGCTGAGCTTTTTTGTAGATGTTATCGGTGTTTAACCTGAAACTGAGATTATCTAAGTGTGAGCCCAAATACTTGAACGATGTCACAATTTCTACATCTTGACTGTCAATACGAATGGGTGTCATTTCATTTGATTTACAATTACCAAAAACCAACTCTTTCGTCTTAGTGATATTCAATGTGAGGAAATTATCTTCAAACCAACAACATAAGTGTTCTATTTCAGAAAAGTAGGTAGACAGTGAAGCTTCATTTTTCAGTCATGCAACTAACACCATGTCGTCGGCGAATTTTATCAAAGTTAACAGGTTATTTGAAATTGTTTTACATTGTCTGCCATTGAGTCTTGAGAGCTAAAAAGATCAAAGAAATTCCAACTGGATATTGACAAAATTTCACTGTAAGTGACTTTGACCGTATATAATTTCTTGTCCTACACAGATTTGTTTAAACTTTCATATGCAATAACTTGGAGGTTTTTTAACTCCATGGTAACAGTGTGCAATGTATTCCAAAATATTGTAATCTACCCATTCCGTTTCTTTTATTTCCAACACCAGCAAATTGATGTTTTATATAAGTGTAAATCATATGTGAAACAACCTCTCCAAGCTCCATGCAGTTGTCTTATGAAAAGCGATGCCATAAACCTCCTTTTATATAATAATGTCACTTTTTATAAGACTTGTAAGTGTCCCAGTTTGTACTGTTGCGCATTCACCATGTAATCAATGTAATGTGCAGACATATTTGTGCTAATTGGCATATTTTTTCAAACATGGCCAATCTTGTTCTGTATTTACTTAGAAATAATAATTTGAACAAACTAATATTGTTTCCTTAACTAAGGCTGCTGTGAACTCCTACTTTGATGGTAGTGACCCGTCAGAGGGAAGTAACCACGGAAACACTGGTGATGATGACTTGGATAGAGCATCAATGTCACCTTCAGGGTCAGGTTCATCGAGGAGCAGTTCTCCAGATATGGTTGTCACCTATGAGTAAGTGAACAAATCTGGAGTGAATTTGCTTTTTCAGCTTGCAGTTATCACTTATTATTTTTGCAAAATGATATTTGTGTAGTCTTAAAAACATAGAAATCTAATTTTACTCAAGCCATATTTGCAGTCATAACTTTTTGAAGGATGAACATACTGTCCGTACATTTAGAACCAATGTTATTATCACCCTTTTATGCCGAACAGGTCTTAGGAAAAAATATTTTTTGCGGACTTTTCCCCCTTTAGAATTTTTGTCTCCATACTTTTTCATCTGGTCGTTGGGGCTAATATAATGTGCATCATCTTGGAAACTATTAGCCAACTGGTCAGCTGAAACTCACTTTAAAACAGCCAATCAGCGGGACTCATCACAGACTCCATATGTTGCTATAAATAATGACAATCTGCCAATCAGATATAACCTTCCAAGTCACTGCAAATAACCAACGTTTTTTTATCATGGATTTAATTTGTTCAGACCATTCAGGGAACCAGGAGCACATAAATATGAGTCAATAATAAGGTTTCAATAATCAACGTGTGAATTGATTTCTGTGGCATATGTAAGAAATAAAGTACACCCAGCAATGGTATACCAGGAGATTTTGACCAGTTCAGGAATTTTGCTCAAGCTGAGAGTTTATGCGTATGCCAGCCGTGGTATATCGCCAATATACCATGGTCCTTTTTGCATCTCGACCAATCAGATCGTTGTATTTGCACCATCAATATACTGGTATGAGATAATTCAAGATAAACCTGCATGTAATTTCATTTTCACTAACAAAATGAATGGAAATCAATAAACCTTATCTGTGCCCGAAGATGACAAATGTATTATACAATGAGTATCAGAGTATCACACCTACACTGTACAATCAATGACACTCTCTTATATTCCAATCTGAAAAAAACATTATTTAATAATTTATATTTCATAGATCAGGAGTAGCAGTTGACTATGCCCTTGTTGGCAATGGATGTTCCAGCACGGAAGTTGAAACACCGGAGATGGATCCCACAATGTTGAAGTTATTGACATGGAATGTTGATGGTCTGGATGAGAGAAACATCACAGAGAGAACAAAAGCAGTCTGTTCTACCATTAAAAGGTAAGATAGAGATTTTATTTGCTAATTCATCATTTCTTCATCATAAATTTCAGATACATTAAAATGGTACAAAATGTTGTCTGATCTCGGCAGTGCCAATGAGACTTACTTACAGTTTGATAATGAGCATTTTTTCCAATTCTATGAGGCATATTTCTGATGAGATTAAACAGAAAGCAAATTGTTTCATAGGATATACATTGAATGGTTTTCAAAGAATTGTTGCAGGACTTGAATGAGATGAGTACATAAGTAGAACACTGGGTGTTCCATGCTAAAGGATTTGCTTTTAATGCTCTGTAAGCTGTTACATGTACTTTGATGTATTTTCCAGTATATTCATTCTACGTTTAAAATACAATTTCTATTCTATTTCCAAAGTTATTTTGAAATGCCTGGAGTTCAACTTGTCAATGCAACCCTCTCAGTGAAAGTAATTTCAAATGTTATTGTTGATGACTGAATTCCAATCTGAGTAAGAATTCATGAGTGAACAGTAACATTGTATATTGAACATACTGTGCATCATGTACTGTAACATACTTTAGAGAGAAGAATAAGAAGATATTATGTTTGACAACAGAATAATGAAAGTAATTAAAATATTATTGAAAGTTATGGCTTTTGTCCCTTTAACTAAGGGAAATGTTGAAATGATGCATAAAAAGATAGAGCAGTCAATTTTATTTTCTCTTTGCTGGTATTCCTAGTCATATTAACCCTAATCTTTCGAGGCAGTATCACTTCTCCATATGTGTCAAGTCATCAAAATGCAGTATTTTTCTCAATCTGTATTGTATATTTCACCTACTTAGTATGGTATGTTGTAGCAGGTTTTGTCACTAATAATCACGTATTCGGGGGCCTTCAAATACTCTCATTTTGGTGAAAATGAAACATATGGGACCTGTTTATGCTACAATGCTACATTACCAACTTGACCTGATGGTGACATATGAACTTGGCAGGAGAGGGTTAATGGACATTGATCCTAAGTGACAACAAACTTTACTTTCCCTTTTTTTCAGTCATTTACCAGACATCATTTATCTCCAAGAAGTCATCCCTGAGACCTTTGCTTACATAGAGACCATGTGCTCACCGACGTACATCGCTATTCCTGGAAACTCGCAGGGTTATTTCACATCAGTCTTACTCAAGAAAAGTAGAGTTACCTTGTTAGACCATAGCATACAAAGATTTCCAGCGAGTCAGATGATGAGAAATCTTTTAACAGTCAAGGTAAGTCTTAATTCCATAACCCCTGGACACAGCATGCACATATTTTCTTCAATAGGATGTGTGACCTTCATCATGTACCGGTATATAAAGAGAACCAGTAATCAGGGTCGAAAGATTATCTGCTTGGACTGGAACCACAGGGAATCAACATCATTTAATGTCTTCAAATGAGGGTTCTCCATATTTTGCTCACAAACTCATTCACAAAATTGTCATCACTGGTATTTGTTGCATAGGAAGACAACTGATCCAGCTGTAGTGTTTTTGTCTAAGGCATTATCCTGGTAAATTTTGCAAGGGTTCCCCAAGTCATATTAATGGAGTTCCTCTTGGTATGTCAAAGCAGTTGTATTAGCAGATGGGAGGAATGGTACCGGGGTTCCCAAACTATTTACCCATGAACTCTAACCCTAAAGCAGAAACACTGAACAACATGTAAAATATAACTTGTACTGTTACACATACAAATTATCAAAAATTATCACAAAAATTAACAGTTTGTGGAGTTACAAAAATCTCTTGGTCTACAACGCTGAGAAAATCACATTATGCATGTTTGTTGTTACAGGCAAAGTTTTCAAACATAAATCTGGTGCTAATGACGTCCCACCTGGAAAGCACAAAAGAACATGCTGCTGAGAGGAAGCGTCAGTTCAGCAAAGTTTTGAAGGAGATGTCAGAAGCCAATGCAAGGAGTACAGTGATCTTTGGTGGTGACACAAACCTCAGAGATAAGGAGGTCAGTAGCACTACAAAACATGCACATGTTATCTATCCAAACATTTTACCCATTACCAATACATGTCTGTGTGATGAACATCTACTTGGTGTAGAAACACATCAGGGAGTTTGTGGACTTGGATTTTTTTATAATACTGGTCTGCTGCTGTGTTGACTCATTTTGAAGCCTGTTGTGTAAATCAAGTTTTCAAACTCTTATTTTACTTTCGTCTATTCATTCATGAAAATTGCCCACGTAACCATGGACGTACTAGATCTTTCCAAATACTTTGCCTTTCTGATTTTAACACCATTGAGTCCGTACACTATACAATATGGAACAGAGAAAAAGTGAACATTTTGTGGACTGTTTCAGATTACTGACACTGGTGGACTGCCTGAAGGTATCAATGATGTTTGGCAGATGTGTGGAAGCCCCACAGATGCCGTGTACACCTGGGATCTCTCCACCAATGATAACTTAGACTGGAGGTTCAAAAACAAACCCAGGTGTCGTTTTGACAGGCTTTTCCTCAGACAAGGCTGCGATCCTCCGAACCTCACTCCACTAACGTTCAAGTTGATTGGTACAGAGAGACTTGCGTCATGTAAACGTTTTCCAAGCGATCACTGGGGGATCATTTGTGATTTCAAAGTGCAATAGACTGGCTGCCAATGCCATTTTATGATCAAAGGAACCCAATTACAAGTTTCAGACCTTTGATCGCATTCACTATCATGCTGTTTGCTGTCTCAGTGAATGTTGAATTCATAGCATTTTCCAAACCTTGATCTCTGAAAAGTCGCACAACTTAAGTGAACAAAGTTGTAAATTGCGTGCATTATGGATGTTGATATTGTGTTGTAAAGCGTCTATGTGTCAACTGGTTTATGTTTTTACCAGCACAGAAAGATTTTATCTGTCATTATCTAGCACATTTGAGGATAAATTTTTCATGATATTTACCGCAAGAAAAGATATGTACAAAAAGCTTTTACCAGCAGCAACATGTATCACATGATTGATATTATTTTTGAAAAGCTAGACGTAGAAGACTTTTTTGTCCTTTGATGATAAAAGGCTGAGAGAATCATGTCCATCAAATCCTGTATGAGTGATGACCAAATTTGAATTCGTAGAGCCAAATTTTACCGGTAGTCTAGAACCTAGCTGTGTGTTACAAACCTAGCTGTGTGTTACAAACTCTGTGAACCTACAAGGGCCTCACAGAAATTGAAACACACCTCTACATAGACTTAATTAAATATGGCATTAGTTTCAAAGGATGACTTAATTTATTCAATTATAATCATCTCATCACAGAGCAAGTGAACTGTTGATCCAATGGTGCAATTTTGATGGTTGTGTGTACTAAGTCTTTACCTGGCTGCCGTTTTGTTTTCATTCTGTGCAGCCAAAGAACAGCAAAAGAGGTGGAAAATTTTAATATATCAAAGATTCATTGAGCCAAATTTTTACCAATGCCACTATTACTATTGGAATTATATTCTACAGCTCTGAATGGCTTTTTCCGTGTAGTCTTTGTGATTGTCCATGGCATGTGTGATGTTCACAGCACAGGAAAGGTGTGGAAATTGCTTCATTAGTGTAAGTAGGTCTCAAACTTGGATTTATCCAATAGCTTTAGTAGTAAGAATTTTTTTTCATTCATATGTTTCACACAAGATAGCACCCAATCTTATCGCCACTTCATTTTTACCATTGAAGCAGTAAAGCTTCACAACTGTAGGCATGTCTTCCCATAGTTTGACCACCAGTGTTTGCTTTCATTCTTAAATATCACAATATTTTCAGACAGAAGTGTCATAAACAAAAAACTTTCACTTTATATCATTTGTTGGGGTTCACCTTACCATATTACGTTTAATTTTATTTTTTACCAACCAAGCATAAATTTATTTAGAAATTTATCAAAACGCTTTTCATGCTCGGCCATGTTTTTGGTGTGAGCCTCAACATTATGTCGTTGTTCAAATGTATTCAATCATTCAATGTACACATGTAATGGAAAAGAACTTACAGTGTTTTGAAACTAATGTAATAATGTCATGCAAATGTTTTACACACTAGGGCTTTAACAAAGTCAAAAGCATTGTTTGGGATGAGGTTGTTCAAAGACATCCAGTTATGCCGTGTTGTTCTAGAGACAGAGTGGCATGATATTCAAACACATCACATATTCTGCTTAAACGCATGCTGATCATAGGTACCGATAGGTTTTTGTCCAAATGAATCGGGTGAATCTTCAATTTTATTATGAACTAATACTAGTGTACTTTGGGATTGTTGATTCAAAAATCATGAAATTGGGTAAAAGTGTTAAAATGTCATCTTAACTTGTCACCTTGACTTGTTCAGTGCTTCTAGGATATGACTGATATGTCTTCTAATTTTCTTGATTGTCTAAGAAAGTGACACAGCGACAAACATCAAGGCACCAACCAAATAATCAGTATTTTTCAGTACTTATTGGCACAAAAGAAATCCAACCACCTTGCAAATTTATTCATGCATAGTAGTATAGCTCTGTATAATGTTCTTGACTTATGAATTTTGACAAAGGGAACTGAGAAACTCTTTACCCAGTTGTCTGTCACAAGGTTTATTCCCCATATCATTAAAATGCTTCTAGTTTACAAGGTTATGAAGGGAAGTGGCTCACACATGAATTTTAACATTGTTTGCTAGCATTTAAACATTATTTGATGTTTGAATAATTCCAGCAGTACATCTATCATTTATCACATTTATCTATGACTGGATGTTGAATGTATCATTGATGCACTTGTGCCTATCAGAAAGTGTCCATGATTCCTTGGTCTTCATAAACTCTTTTTAAGTTGTTTAGTTACGAGTTGGTATGTTCATCATTTACAGTTTACCGGGGGGTAACAGGAAAAATCTTACGTCTGTAAAATGCATATTTAGCACAGGTGCCAAGCACATTTTTTGATTGAATTGAGATTATTGAATTTCGAGATAACTCTATCAGTTAATCAGTATCTCTGACAAAGTGTTGTGACCAAAAATTAGGATATGTCACACAATTCTGCCGGCATATCAGTAATACACATACCAGCTGGAGTAAGTGACTCAGCTTTTTATGAGTAACTCATCCTGGCCAGCGTAAGTATCTGGCATTGAACATAACCATGTGACTCCTGAAAACAGTGTAGTATTGGTGTCTCAGTGTTGAAAATACTCTTTATTTCACAAAGTTATCTGGAAATCAACAATTCAAATCCAGTCAAAGCCAGAAATGTGCCAAGTGCCAGTGCTCTTGTAGAGTGCGCATAGGGTTCAAGCACTGCCACTAATTAAGTGATTCATTATCCAAATCTTCTGTTCTCAACAGTCATTACACCATTTTAAAGGAGAAAAAAATAGTATTATTGTAGTCCAAGAAATTTGTTAATATGTTCTTGTGATCTCTGTGTTTCTGAATATTATCAGAATTCTGGTTTTTGTTGACAATTTGATCAGTTCATAATTTCTAAAATGATTGAACGTTCATACTGTATTGATCACACACTCCAAAGATTTGTAGTTATAGTTGGGTCATACTAAAGAATATCTGCACAAATGTTTATTTTTTTAAGGATTTGATCCAAAAGTACTAAAGGCAACACGGCTGTGTATGGATGTTGTTTACTTAGTCATTGATACCGTATGTGTACTTGATCAAATGTAAGAATTCTTCATGGTTCCTGGTCTTTTGAATGTTCAGTGTATGGGCAATTATTTGCAAGGGGCAAAAATGTTTTCTGCAAATGAGCACCAATTTCTTCCTTTCACAAACATTACACAATACGATTATCGTGTAATACACTCATGTAAAGCTTAGGCAATGTGTCGTTATGAAGATTCATTTTGCCTCTATATTGTGAAACAAGTGACCATATTTATCCTAAGGCAAACATTGCTTTAAACAATATATACATACATGCTGGTTGTAGGTCAGTTACCCCCTGGCTATGTACCACATTTACCCTGACGCTATCCCCAGCCTAAACTGGTAAATATGACATAACACAGTGTAAAAGTCCAGGGGGTGACCGTCCTGATACCCACTTTGCTGGCCGAGCACTACCTGTTTCTGCTAAACATAGCTTTGTGAAAGGTGTAAATCACCTCAAAGAAATCAGTGACTTTATCTGTAGCGACATTGTGTGCATATTTTTAAGTAGAGGTAGTTCCGATACATATAGTATTGCTCTTTGTACATGTGGTACGTTGCTTTGGTATGTTGTCTCTTGTTGTTTCAAAGTTGATTGTAAATTTGATATCTGGCTGAACGTCTCTTTCTTCTTGAGAAATTTCAAATATTTTCATTCTGGGACATTAAAAAGTCAATGACCAGGTTTAAGTGTATTTTAGTCGAAGTTGTTGGCAAGCCCAGATGAGTGTACAGTACATGTACCTGCCTTGGACTGTTTTTAAAAAAAGATAACGAAAGTGAGTGCAGTTCAAGGTGGAGGGTCTAGTCCAAATCGCCAGATTTGTGTTTTATGTAAATTTTACTGTTTTAAGCAAAGAAGTTCAAATAAAATCTTTTAAGTCTGTTTACATAATTTTGTTGCGCAGGTGTGCATTCTTCTCAATGGAGTGATGACAAAAACCTCAACAACTGAAACTTATTTGGTAGTTTCCGTTCATGATTTAAACGGGAAGTTACAGGACGACCGTGGGCGCACAATAGGGGGATTACTGATGACACAGCCATTTGCATTCACTGGGCAGGAGTTTTTGAATTCATACAGCATCAAGTTGACTGTATGATAAATTTGAATAATCATGATGGGCATTTTCATGACATACGCAAAGAGGGATTACATTTTGAAACAAACGCATTCTCCAACAAAAATGGAACATTTTTTCAGTTTATTTTTGACACAAGTTTAGTCACCTTATATTCACTGACATCATATGCAATATTCAATGGTCTGAAACATGGCAAAATTATGGGATTCAGGGACTTAACATGGCACATCCAATCAGTAGCGTGGCTTTTTTACATTTGCATAGATTTTCAATGTCCAGTTCATGTATGCATGGTAATTGATGTGTCATTTAATAGTACTGTAGTTGATGCAAATCTTGCTTCCATTCAAAAGATAGAGAAATTTTAATTTCCAATTACGTTTATTCAAGTTTGACAGCACATGTACCTTGCAGAAAGAGTTTATTGTTAACAGTTCTGATTTTTTGCTATCAGGAACCATGTCCCAATTCGATGTCACTGTTGCAGCCTGGGGTTGCAGCAGTTTGGTTTTCAGTGTTCAATCTGCTTATTGAAAGTATCAGATGTTGGTCCTTGATCAGACATATAGTGTTTCTTATTGATGTGTCATCAGCTCGGCCACTTTCATCACTTTGGAGTCAATTTCATTGGCTACCACAACCCCCATGTCATCAAGAATGTGTTCGAATGAATGCAGGGCATCAGATGTTGTACCACCACATTTTGTGCATTAGGGAAGTTTTACTGCTGAAATCTCTAGTACTAATATCTCTGGACTTGTATCATCTTGGTACAGGCAGTTATCAGGATTACTCATTGATGACAGTTGCCTTTAAAACTGCCACGTGTTTTGCTTCAAAAAGCAAGGTGCTAATAAGGACATTGCTTGTCAGTCACCCGATGCTTTTACCAACAAGCCTTTTCATTACTGTTGATATGATGCCTATAACATAATTCATGTTAGCAATGCAAGAAAACAGATTCATCACCATGTATCAGACTTCATCTTTGTATTTGTTTGTATTTCATCATCTTTCAGAATGCGCTACCTCGTTAACCTCTGTACTGTCTTGCTCCAAGTTCATGTATGCAATTTAGTAATGACACTCTCTGTATATTTTATTCTGTCCTTGGTCGTTCTTTGATAGTTAAATTAAGCTTTGTCTGAAGTTTTAGTTTGGCTGATTTTAACAGGTCAATCACTTTCTTTAGCTCATCAATGTCCCAAGACGTTGGGTCAGGAGCTAGCTGAATCTGTTCAGCCTTAAAGTTAAGTAGCAAGTCCAAGTACAGTCTTCAAACATGTTCTTCAATCTAACTATTTCTTGTTTGTCACTGGCATTAATTTCTTTCAGTTTCAAACTTATGTTGTAACATTGTTGTACAAGATTTCTCCCTTACAAAGACAGTAAGCTACTTCTAATTTTTTAAAATGACGTTCACTTCATAATTGCACATAATTGCAAGTGCTACAGTTGATGAACTATCAGATCCAAACTCAAAACTGTCAGTTGATGCAAAAATTGATTTTTCACACACAATGTGTGGTTACAAATTGGACACCAGAGATTTCAAGATACTTAGTGAAGAATATTTTTTACAACATAATATCCGGCAGTGCAGATGCACCACAGGATGAAAATGATAAGGTGAGCAGCGTTGTATTAAAGGAAATGGGTGAAGACGTGAAAGTGACAGGCCAACAGATATTCCAAAGACACTAAGGTAGAGTACGCCTTGTGGGCAGACATTGGGACTCCCAAACTTTTACAATTCGTAATGATCTACCACTTGTGGGGGTTCATTTTAAAGCTCTTGGTGTCAAAAAACTTGTCTTATTTTTTCGAAAATCGATTTTTTTCTCCATTAAGTTAACACAGAGTTGGCAGCCATTTTGAATTTCAGACGTTGATAAACTTGGGTAATTTGTTTCTGTAGTTAAGTACCAAAATTTGCACGGTGACTTCCAATTTTTACTCATGATTTTGAAAGAGGATAGTTGAAAGATTCCTTGAGGAAAATTTGAGCAAAAGTTACAGTCTTTCATTTTTGAGGCACATACTGGTACTACCTTTAAGTAAATGACAGCTGAATGAAAGATAAATTTCTTGTACATGATAGAGTTTCCATTTGTCAGACTGGTTAATAGGAGTGGTAATGATGAGTAACTTTATTTTCAAGGTTGTCATGTTTATGAAGAAGACACAACAACAAATTGGAGAATTAATTGTTGTTTTATTCACAATAAAGCTTGTTTTACAACAAATGTTTGACCTTGCATATTTTGAATATGCAATACATGGCACAATTTTTCAACACTAATACCTCTTTGCTCCTTTCAAGTGAAAGCTCTACGTACAATATACTCATCTGTGTTCATGATTATTTTTCATGTCACTGTTCCAGAGCACATAGAAATTGATTCATTGGGAAAAAAATACAAAAATACTTGACACATTTCTTTGAAATTACATTTCATAATATATACATTCTTTAATGTAATACAGTATGTAAATTATTATTAACCACAGTGATATGTATACATTACATGTACCATGCACTGTGAAATTATCATTCATTTATTTACTCATTTATTCATATATACGAGCAAAGTTTCCCTTTCGAGGTACTTTTTCTTTTCAAGAAAATTTTCATCATTCTTTTTATAGTTTCTTCATTGTATAAGCTAATTTCATTTTTGAGATGTTTCTCACAGAAACATTCAATCGATGATTTAAAATTTTGAGGATATGTCATGATGTGTCTCTTTGAAACTTATGACCTAGCTATGACCGATGGTTATATTTGAGAACATGGAATGTTGATTCTCTTTAGATGCCTTGCAAGAACAATTCAGAGTTGTTCAAATCTTGAGCTACTAGTTGAATCTAAAATCTTGGACAGGTTTATGAAATATTTGTGTTTCTAGTAACACCATTATCATATTCTTCCCAACAATAATTTTCAAACTTTTCAAATCACGTAAATGATTTCTGGAGGGTGGATTTGAAGCCCTTTATTGCTGATTTATTGCTGAACAAAGTCAGTCACAAAGCCAGCCATGACAAAGTGTTTGAATCATCTTCTGATATTCTACAACTTGGCATCAACAGGACTAGCCGTCAGCAATGGCTTTAGATATTCATGGTACGAATGGTGTACCTGTATATCATGAAACAAAACAAAAAGTAAAGACACAAATTAATATTATGCCGTAAAGTAAAATAACATAATCCTATCTGCAGTCTTGTCGTAGGGTGGCTTAACAAATAAACAGACAACAGACAGACAGACAGACAGACAGACAAAATAATACACTAACAAATAAATATGTTCAATTTTGTTGTCTTTACTTTAAATTTTATTTTAGTAATACCTATCTTTGGCTACCATTTTATTTTCCGCTGTAGGTTGAATTCATATTGATGAATACCATAATAATATATAACCCAGACAAGGGAAGGTGCCCAAGGATAGGTGACCATTTGCTCAACTCAAATTATGCAAATGGTCTTCTGCCTCCGAGGGTACATACGTTCCTTTCTTTGGGGCTATGTTTTTATTTCTTGTGCCTCTCATACATAGATTTTACTCGGAAAGTTTTGGTTTATTTGCAATTGACAATCATATATGCTATTAATATTTTTATCTTAGATGAAAATCCATTCCAAAATAGAATAATTTTCATCGTGGAATTGGCACATTGATATATTTAAAAACTCAATGTTATGCAGGATATTGATTTTCTTGCACGATTTTCTAAAAACTGGATGCTCTATGTAAAACGTGTAATTTGAAAAAATGTTTTAATCCAAAAATTATCAAGGAAGAAGGTAAAAATAGTTCCCTTGCCATCAAATGATGACTACTGTATGTGGCCAATGACATCATCAGCTAGTTACCATTGAATCCAATAGAGCATGGGACGGTCAATATACGGGGCATGCACGTTTGGTTTTACTGATCTATGAAAGTATTCACATGGAAAAGCAATGTATTGACCATCAAGAAACAGGTCACTTAATCTCTCACCTCAGTCTGATTGAGTGGTGACTCCTTGGCCCATTTATACAAGTTCTCATAGACATTCCCATCATATCTACCAAGTATGGATCCTAACATCTCATCCGGAATATCAAAGGCATCTACCAAGGCAACAGCATTGGGACGAATCACTGCAAGCAATGCCACCACTTGGTTTGTTACCATGGAAATCTGCTCTCCAGACATGTACCCGTCCTATGGTTAAATGGGAAACAGGAGTGTGTGTCAATACAGGAGAGGCAATCGCATGTTTTCTAAACAAAATTCTGGTTAATTACTTCAATCGTTGCCCTATGTAACCAAATGAGTGCGAGATACCTTCAGGTTTGATTGCAGAGGAACAGTGAAGCTGGTGACAATCACATCTTGATTGATTTTCTATTAACTGCAAGCAAGTTATATGATCCCAGATGGTGTGATGAGCATGCCAAGATTGGCTGCTCAATGTTGTCTTTAAGGCAGAAACACTGGTCAAAAGTTCTTAAGTATACATGCAATGCCCTTGACCATGATTTGAGGCTTCTCAAAGCCACTGTCTTGTTCCAAATGAAATTACTCCAACAACAACCAAGCACGGTGATATTATAATATTTTGATCACCTTAGTCTATGATAAACTATGCAAATTACTACATCATGATGTAAACAGCACAGTGATTTACCACAGCTATTTGCACTAGCCTTGAATGGAGACAGATTTTATTTGAAATCTTAGTACCCATTTTTTTCTCTACACTGCATGCAAAGCAACATAATATGATAAATACCTGTAACAGGTCACCAGCATTGCTTTCAATACCATATAAGGCATAGAGCTGACACAGACTGGTCAATACATCTCTCAGAGGCTGTGACATTTCTGTTGATTGCAGATACTGTACAAAATTCATCACAGTGTAGTAATGACAGTGTGCCTGCAATACAGAAATGGAAAATATTCTTTCACTTGCCCAGAAATTTAAAAAATCTTCCAGGAAATTTACAGAATTGTTTTTGTGATCTCACCAGGCACATAGCCTTAGCTAATTTTTTGAATTTTAGAAATCTTGAAGTCAGATGAATTGCTTCATGCTTTCACTCCTAAAATTACCATTACCTTGTAACCTCGCGTATAGAGATGCGCTGGAACTCTCTTGACAATTCTTTTTCATAATTTACTTTGTTTATTCTTGTTATCACTATGGAAAGTTTATGTTTTTGTACATAAAGAGAATTATCATATCTGGTTCATAATTAATACAAAAATTTAAGTATGGAAATGGCAAACATCTGTGAAATTGATCAAACTCCTATTAAACAGCAGAAAGAAAATATTTTGAAGACAAAGAACGTAAAGGCTGATATAGTGCTACTACTGGTTCATTTCTTTAATCTGTGATTTATCTCTTATAGGATGAACTTTGCACCGAAAAGATGAAGAAATTTCCAATTTCGAATGCTAAAACAGAATTAGATAATAAGGTTTTGAATAAGTCTGTAAAATTAGTTAGGGTATGCACACCTGAGAAGCTATATTTCTACAGCGTAAGACCAATGGTGTCAGGGTGAATATTGTTTACATGAAAAATTAGAAAAATAGCGCTGAAAAATTGCACATTATGCAAAATCAACATAAAGCTGAATGAGGTCATCCCTACAACTGAAGATTTGATCATAACCTCAATTTAAGAGATAAACAAACATTGAAGAAAATAGAACAAAAAGAGTAAAAATACTGAAATATTTAGATATGTAAACTTTTAATATGAATATACTAGAGAAAGATCTTATAGTAAACTTTAAAACTTTCAGGTTTGAGATACATACTAGCTAAGTACAGACTGAAAGGAGAATATAGAGCAAAATACATTTCATTGGTACATTAGTTGATGCTCATTACAAGCAGTGTCTTGACATTTTGTTGCTATGCTGCAAACTTTTTGACTCTATTATAACTTGTTCGAAATCAATTTTTCAAAAAACTGAAACTTACATCAGCTGCCTTGATGAGGTATACATGGGAATCATTCCAAGCTTCATGCTGTGGCTTTCCAGCCTGTATGCCTTGTGTAAGCTGTCTGGCTGCTTCATTGACAAGTCTGTGAGAGCATATGGAAAGTATAAGTACACTAAAATTAACTATTGTACTGATGTTCAGGTATAAGAAGGTTACTTTCTAGCAAACGGGAAAAAATTTCGAAAATACTGTATTTTTTTTCTAGCTATTTCTGCAAAGTTTCTATAGAAAATTATTTAAACAACACAACAAAATTATGCCTACCTTCAAATGTCTGCAATGTCACAAATAAAAATTCTACTGTTTGTGACTACTGTATGAATCTTTTCTCCCTACTAAAATTGATCTAGCAGCCATTTTGAATGCGGGATGTTGATTGAAAAATCACTCAATAAAAACTAATAAGTTGGCATTGCTTTGAATTCCTTCCATTGTTTTGGTGAGACCATAGAAGTTTATGTCCATACTGACTAATTTTAGAGATCAACAACATTATCATAGGGAGTCAAACTGCTTCAACTCAAATGAGGACTAGCCCCTAACTTAATTAATTATTGAGATTAGACAAATTTTAGTGTTCTTAACATGTGCAATTTAATTGGGTTTTTTTCGGTTGAAATAGTAAATGTTTCAAGTAGAAGTAAGTATCCTCATATAAAATATGATAATGTGCTCCAATGTTCCTCGCATACATGTACATGTATTAAACAAAGTGGTTGAGACTGGGTAGAAATTAAAGGATTGGGGGTCACTAACTTAATTATGAGACATATCAATACAATGCATGTACTTTGTCAATAAAGCTTATACAGAGAAACTGTCAGGTTGAAAATTACAAATATTTTTGTTGAATCAATTTAGATCTCAATGTAATATTACTTGCACTGTTGATATGACAATGCCAAGGAACTACATTAATGAAGTCTTAGAGTAATAGCTGCAGTGTCAGCGTGACTTGTTAGAATATTTGCAAATAGCTAGAACACAGTGTGGAATATTGCCTTCACCTGTAAGCCCTGTGTTTGTAGGCATTCACCAGGGTCTCCAGATCCAGTATATCATTTTCAGATTTTGCCGGACACTTGGATTCTGGTTTGGTTGTCAGGTAGGCAATAGAATGTGGTAATTTCTCACCAGATGCAGCCTTGGCAACACACTTTACAAGATACCTAGGGATGAAGAAATTTGTAAAACAAGAATCACTTCAGGGTAAAAGTTGAAATTTCCTTCAATAATTTCTCATCTTTCATGATTTACCTACAAAGTGTAGCTATTAAAATTACACATTAAAAAAGTTTACCAATAAGCACTGTTTTAATATGCGGGGAACCTATGAGTTGTTATCAATAGAAAATATTCCACGCCCTAAAGTCAGAAATTACACCACTGTAGAAATATCATCATAATTGTAGCAATGTAAAATAATATACCAACAAGAACAATTATCATATTGGTCACTCAGTTGCCGTATAAGTCATCTTGCAAAAGCCAAAGACATCATTATGTCAATTAAGACAGCTATATCTTGCCAATGTACATTTATAACTGCAGCGCTGTTGCTGAAACTTGTAGTGACGGTATGTAATGACTTCAACTTGTATACTGTATGTAATATGTTAATTTGTGTATTTGCATGGTTATACCATTGCATCTGGTAATGGCACTGCACCTGTATATTGTATATATAGCGGCAATGAATGAATAAGTCAGTCAGTGTTTAGTCATCCTGGTGGCAACTCCTGTTATTGTATGTATGGATGTACATACATGCTTCTTCCCTCTGACCATTCTGGATACTATGCCTGTAACTGTTGATATATTGCGTTAACCCTTTCCTTGCTAGCCAGTATCATGTACCCATCTGTCAAGTAAGTCAGTATTGAACCAAAACCATATGCATTAATTTCACCCACTCGACTTAATCTATTAACAGCTTTAGTCGGTAAAAATCATGTTTACAGTATCTCTGCATGCTTTCAGGGGTCTTCAAATGCTAAATTTTTTGTTATTATGTACAATATAGGACAGCTTGTGCTTCACTAGACTTAAGCAACTTGACTTGATGGTGAAATATGAATGTGTTAATACTGTATGTAGAATGCACCTCAGGGAAGGATATTTTGACTCTCTAACTTTCACTGTACAATTCTTTTCTGATCTACCATTTGTGGAGGCTCATTTAAAATTATGAAAGCTCTTGGTGTAAGAAAACTTTTCGCTGTTTTAGTTTTTCGAAAATTGAAAATTTTATTTTTTGCCATACAGTTAATAAAGAGGTGGTGGCCAGTTTGGAATTTCAAATATCGGTAAATTTTGGGTAATTTGTTTCTCTAGTACCAAAATTTGCATGGTGACCCCGATTGGTATTTTCCTGATTTGAAAGAGAATGGTTAAAAGATTCCTTGAGAAAAGTTTGAGCAAAAGTTTAAGCCTTTCATTTTCGAGGTGTGAACTACCCGTAGCCTTACTTTGAAAAGGCCAATAGAACCATGCACTTACAATTAGAATATTACAAGTGGGTACATAACTACACACTTAACAGCAATTATGTGAATCGTAATACCTTGCAGTTTGCAGCATAAGTACACTGTATTCTCCATCAGCAGTCACTGTTCCGGTAACAACGCCATATATTGCAGGAAAACCACTGGCCTGGGAGTAACCATGGCCACCACATGACAAACGCAACACTTCTAAACCCAAGTTGGCAGACAAACATATGAATGATTTCATGCCAGCAGATAGGCCATGCAACTTTGGGAGGAAAAAAAGGAAGGTTTCATAAAAAGCTGGCAGAATTATTTCAATGCCGGGTGGTTACTTTGATGTTTCTCAAAATATGGTTGTAATTTGCATATTACAAGAAACATTATGTTTTGTATTCAGTATTAATTACAATAGACCGAGTGGATAATGTCAATGATGCAATATCAAAAATACTGCCATCGATGGTAACTACTTCTAGCTATAGTTGATCAACTTGTATTAACATACCACAAAACATTGAGAAATACAGAAATTTTCACATTTCATGTCATTTAAAAATTTTGCCACACCCAAGAGCCATCATTTCTGAGAAAATTAACTCAGTAGATAGACAGACTGACATCCTAAATATGAATGTTCATACATATTACATATACATGCATCATAACTATTACATGCATACAAACATACAGACAGACATATACAGACAAGATATATACGAAACATGCTGGACAGTTATCACCCATATACTAATAGCTTCTTTTTCAATATTTATACAATGGAGCTAGAAGCTAAAAAGACATACACTACACATAATGGAAGGACAAATATATTCTGAAAGGATACGCAGCTCTTGTAATTGTACCAAAACTTTATTCCTTATAGTTCTCATTGATACAAGTTTTGAAAATGTTTCAAATACCTAATAAAAAAAATTAATACAGGCCCTTGAGATGATTGTATAATACAGCTTATAGAAACTTCATGGATACACGTAGAGATCACCTGACAGCAGACATGTAGGACCTGGCAGCTATAAAGTGCGATTGGTGTAAATGTGTAGTGTGGGGTTGCTATGGATATAACCTTTTTTTTTCCTGAAATTATCCTGATTCTGTTTTGCATATATGGTACCCTTGAAATTCTGTCAAGTACAACACTGCAGTTATATTCACCCTCAGAATGTTTGTTGTGCCAAAAGGATGCTTGGGATGAATTTGAAAACACACATGAATTAATTCATATATTAATTATAATGTGATTATCAAAATGACACTCACAAAAATGTTCATCCTTTCACTCACCTCCTGCAAGCTGGAAATATCACCAGACTTAATATCAGCTTGAATCTGATCACATCGTGTGCGAATATCGTGAACAGCAAATCTGAATGCATATGCTGCTGCCAATTGTGGAAACAGTTTCAACTGCTGGGACTGGTAGTCAATAATCTGTGGTTCCTCACCCCTGTGTGAAGAAGTTGCAGAATTATAGCCATACTTGCCAAAGATAAGGTGAAAATTTGGTGTTATGCTGAATTGAGTAAATAATTGACTTTTCCCAATTATTATGATTTGATTGGAAAATGTCAAACACTATTGCCTCCTTTTCATGTGTTAGTTATCAAAACCAAAAGGTCTTTAGAAAACATGCGTGCATGAACTTTTACATGTCACAGTTCAATCCTGAACTTTGTTAGCAAAAACTTTGCATATATACACATGTTTCGGACATCAAGGGCATACGTTTATCACTTCATGATCCATTCATTCAAGCTGATGATTCACATTTCAAGTCATTCAGTTTTTGTCAGCAATAATTTGGGCTCCAGCGTTTGGCCAAATTGTCCACCATTATGTGAGACAGCCATCACAGGTATAAAATATGGCATATGGCAGCAAAGTCACTCCTTGATCCCCTTTCACAGTACAGTAAGTGAATTAACAGTCCGGGTTATGTCCATATAGAGGATAGTTGGGAAAAGCCAATGGCGTACCGTATATGTAATGAGGTTAAGGCAAGAACCAATCACATACTGTATATGTAATGACGGTTAAAGGTTAAGTGGGTTCACTTTGAAATGTTATGCTGAGATCGCAATCTGACCTGACAGATCCACCGTGACCGATCGAGTGAAAATGTTGGCTACCTGGAGGTGTCGAGTCAATTTGCGACGTTCTACCGTGTTAAAAATTGTAAGATTTTCTTCAGGAATAGTTTTCTGAGTTTCTTTACCGTAGACCATGTTCGACAAAGAGTTATTGGACGTTTTCCGTACTCTTTACCAGCTTCTGGTTAACTTCTCGGCGATTGATTCTGCGCGCGTTTTTCTGAGCGGAGGGTCAATCGTACCGGGAAATGCATGGTGATTGAAAAAATCGTGCTCCATCGTGCTCCGATCATTGACAAGGACAGTTGACCCATCGTTGCAAAGCTTGAAACATTCTTCATGCTACAGATGGAAAGGTTAAATTAAATTCGACCAAAAATAGGCGATATTTGGCGACAAATAACTTGCTGTAAATTTACAAGGGTCAAATCCTGATTTCTAGGAGCGGTACCTGGCCAGGAAAATCATCCAAAGAAGTAATATTCGATGTAATAACCACCAGTGTCAGTCGCCATCTCGACCGTACCGAACATTGTGCATAACGTCTACATCTAAAAACTACCTAGTGCTAAAAATATAGAGTAAAATCTGGCCGAAAGTTCCGAACTCATTACAATCTGCGAGCCAAGGATTGCATGGTTAATTATTCATGACGTTGGCGGCGGCAGGTTCGCTGATTGGTCAATCGTAATATTGGACATAACCCGGACTGATTAAGGGCCACAAGATTGCAGAGGTTAACTTTCTGTATCAAAATGTTGTCTTGATTTGTTGTGATTGCAACGTTTGCAACAATAGAAGTGGTTTTTAGTGGCAAAAGTTCTACTTCTAAAGAGGAAAATAGTGGCGAAAGGGTTTACTGACCCTGGTGTCAACTCTGTTTGTCTTCTAACGGCACTGTATCTTGTTGAAATGGTACAGCCAACGTCTAGCATCTGCGCAGACAATGCCAACAGTGCTATTCTTGACAAAACCATCCCTGTATAGACCATCTTGTCATTGTTTGGCGGATGATATGTTCCATCTGGATCAATCTGCAACAAAAAATAAATTATTGAACATGCATAGTGTGATAGTACCAAATTTAAGACTAAGTATAGAAATGTTATTTTTCGGACTTAGGAATTCCGAAATAAGTTCAGATTCTGTTTAATGTTAACCATCAACCGTAAAGTTACCTTTGAGTATTTTGACAGGAGATTTTCTCTTGGAATCCTCACGTTGTCAAATCTACAGAAACCATTATCATTGCTGCCTATACCCAGTTTAGGTCCAATGTCACCGGTCTTTACACCTGGATAAGCAAAGAAATTAATCACATATTTGTTTACATATATCTACTACCATATATGCCAGACTTTTCATGAAACTCAGTGCACCACATGTACATAGCTACATTGGATTGACGTTATTGCACTAAGATATTTAGCAGTACACTGGAATTAACAGATTATGGGTAACGATGATATACCTGTGAAAATTCTTTATGGAAAAAGAGGTGTTGTTATGCTATTGTCACTCTGATGTGTAAAATGATTGGGAAGACAATCAGTGATAGGTTGTAAGTGTGCAAGCTGTAACTTAGAGAAAAGATGTGAGGAATTCTGTGCAACATGTCAAAATGTACATGTTCAATTTACAGCTAACAAGGCCATTTCTGAATCATTAAAACCTTGCCATCCTGTTTTAGGGTAAATCTTCATCAAGACATTTGTCGTAGTTGTAGTTTAAAGAGTTTATACTTTGCCTGACATACTGAACACAATAACTAAAGCAGCTTGGGGGGTTACGTTTGTGATCTATAATACACATACCTGGTAAAAGTTCATGATCGTCAAATCTTCTCAGCGGTACAATAAATGCATGAAGACCATATTTCTTCCCTTGCGAACACAACTGGGCCATCAATATACAACAGTTTGCTGACTTACCCGCTGAAAGGAATCATACATGTGTAAAAGTTTCTATGTTTTTGTAACATCATTAAACATTTAAATTATTATCAGTACAAAATCAATATTTAACTGTGTGCTGATTGCACAAAAGCAATAAAGAGCTCATGAAGGTATACGGTATTTTTCGAAAGAAGTGACACTTCTTTGAAAAATACCGTATACCTTCATGCACTGTGCTATTTGAAGGCCAGTCTGGGATTGCAGTCTTTTAAACTGTGCAAGACAGTAAGGGAGACATTTTGAAACTATGAAAATACACAATGTAAGGCCTTATTGACATGCACAGTGCATACATGTACGGTACACATTGATTCTTGGCCTGACTATCAGTGTAAGTTAGATTAATACAAAATCTTCCATGGCATGAGAAATCAACAGTCCTTCCTTAAACTTTACCTTTCTAGGCATGTATGCAAGTTGAATAATTCCTGATATGGGAAATTTATCAAATATGCAGATCTGTTTGTTGGCTTATATAAAAGAGTTAAACAAAATTGATTGGTGGTATACCACAGTGTCTTCTATGTGCACAGAAAGTTTCATCAACTTTGGTTCTGTCAATCAAAATGTTTATCCCAAGTAATACGGAAAGTTTGTTAAATATGTAAATTAGTAATTAGATCATGTAAAAATGCAAAATGACGTTCATTACTGTTATATCATAGCATTTTCAATGTATGTAGGAGTTTTATCAATTTTGGTTACGTCAATCCAGATATATCCCTAAATCAGAAAGTTTGTTAAATATGCAATGCAGTAATGGAAATTAATGCACGATAACATTCATTATTGTTATATCATACCCATAGCAACGGTGTCTTGAAAATACATTTAGTCACTTTTAAAGTCAAGTCAACTGAAATACATACCAGTATATCCCTAAATAAGGAAAGTTCAAACATGCAAAGGAGCAGTGCCATCAGCATTAAACTTCTACGTCACCTTGATATCTGTCATATCATTAATTAACATATATTAGAAGATTCATAATCTAAGACACTGTGATTCTGAGAATATGATTTCTGAAAACAAATGCAAATTGTATACGATAATTTCAGCCACGCCCACCAAAAACTGAACGGATTGAATGTGTCTGATCATAGACTTTAAAAACGGAAAGTCTATGGTCTGATCTGATAAGTTGTTTTTGAAATATCGTTTCAACAGATAGACAGACAGACACACACACACACAGACATGATCACCAGCCAATAAATTAAACAGGTATTATTTTCATCTGTTTTCCTAACAAATAAGATGGCTGATTATACTTACAATATCCTGGCCACCATTTTGTGGAAGTCAGTGTTGGTGAGTTGATGATGAATTCTTGGTTGCTAGGGTCATAGGTCGCGGTTGTCTCCAAGCCTCTAACAAAAGTTCCTGTTTGGGAGATGTAACTAAATGGATAATATTTTTTCAGAGAGAGGAGTTTGGAGAACACAAGAGATCAATTGTGGGGTAAGGCTGTGTTCACAAAATGTGGTGAGGGGCTGGAGGAATTCAGGGGGATTTAGAAATTCTTTGGGGGTAGTGGAGGGGGCTTGAAAGTTTTGCTCTGCCTATATGGGGGGGGGTTGGGTCCAACATGTTGATGACATCTAATGGTTCTAATGTTAGTAATAATCAAACAAAATCTAGAGCCATTTTGTCACATTTTATGACTTTTATCTCAGAATGCCATTAAATTTTCATAAAAACAATAATTTGGCCTTGCATGGGGGAAAAGCTGCAACTGTTGATAATTTTTTTAATTTCTTGCTGTCTCTCTACAGCATGCTGAAACACAGAATACTCAGTTTGTCAACAAAGCCTGTATATATAAATATTGGTGATAATTGAATCAGAGTCCAGACTGAAAGTCATTTGTCAATTATACAAATGCATGATACATGTACACAGGCTGTGTTGGCAGGTTGAATTCTGGACAACTCAACATGCTGTACATATAGGAAAACAGCTCGGTTGTATAAACTGAATAAAAATAGTCAAAATCATCGAATTTAATACAGTTACTGTCCTGCTTCGCTACTGCCTATGGGCAGTGTCACTGTCACTGCATACTAGTATAGTGACAGAAATACCTCTGACTAAGCTTTTAAAGTAATAGAAGAAAAGTTTGGGTCAAATGACACTCATGACAGTGAAATTTATGTACATGTACACAAGATCAGACCAGAGAGAAACACATGGAGGACCAGGAAACTTAACAGTTACCATGGATTTTCGAATTCTTGCATATGATAATCAAATGTTAGAGAAAAAAGATGTGGTCACCATGCTTGATTTTCTACAAATGGCACAATTTTTCACGGAAATCACTAATAAAATCTATATATAAAACCATGCAGTAAATGAAATTTTTACGTGTCATTGTAAAACTTTGAAAAGTAAAAACTCTTGATGAAAAAATGTGTGACTAAATGGAATTTATTTATTTTTGCCAAATTTGTCATTATTACAAAGAAAATTTCTGAGATTAAAATGTTTATTTGATGGAATATTAGAACTTCCCAGTTATGTCAATTTTGTATAACATTTACCGTATAAGTAGCATCTAAGTTGTATATGTCTTCTACTTTTGAAAAAAAAAATTTTTTTGGTAGATCACTGTGCTCAGTTTTTCACAATTTGGCAAAATGCAGCCAGGAATTCAAAACATTTGCATACTTTCTCATTATTGTCATTTTGTGTGCTCTTCAGCAAATGCCATTGACCTGGCCAGAGTTGGATAAATTGAAGTCAGCTTAGACTGATAAATCCAAAAAGTCCATTGATGCATTTAAAAATGAATCAATTTAAGAACTTGCCTTAGGAATATGGCTCTACAAACTGCTGATGTAGTGTCGAACATCTGCAAGAATTATGCAATAAATGTTTACTTTTTTCTGTGTATGCATTCCTAATAAATATGCTACTACCGGTATATGATAATTTTGGGGGACTTGCAAACTTTTGATCATATAGATGGGGGGCTTTGAAAAGGTTTTTTTTGGGGGGGAGGGGATCTGAAAAAAAATAACATTTCAAAATGATATTCCTCCCACCCTGGGCCCCCCCCTTCCCCTTCACCATTTTTTGTGAATGGAGCCTAAGCAAGGAAACAAGTTTTACAGCCATATTATAGATCTTAAGGAAGAATACACCTGTAGCCTGTAGGAAAACATGAAACCATTATTACAGAATTTGCAGGGGTTGATTTCAATATTGTGTGGCTATACTATACTACTCAATAAAAATATTGATGATGTACCCTGTAAACCCATGTTAGTCACAATTCAAACTTACCATGTCCAAGTTCAGTCTGTACATATGAACAAATGATTTCATAATTCAATGCCTTTGGCAGCCATTTCCTTTTCTGAGTTTCGTCAGCTTGTGTCTGTAGCATTGGTATGACCATTGAATCATGTACAGTAAATATGCTGTTCTTCATGCGTAGAGCAGCCCTACCGGTAGATAGAAGAAAGCAAATTATCCATCAACTCACCAAAACTAGGCAGATGCTGTGACTGCAGACAGGATTTCCATGTTTTAGTTCAGAAAAAGTGATATAAACTAGTCATCAATACTGTACGGATTTGTTCAAAATTTGAAAACAATAGCAACGGACTGATGGTCTAGGAATCCCTTATAAAGTGAACAAAATTTCAGGGCAATTGTTTTCGAGAAACAAATTTTTTTACCAAAACTGCTGCAAAGTGAGCAGGAAGACATATATGCATGCACAATGTGCACTATACGGCAATGCAAGGTGCCATTGTCTGAATGCACATTTTGCAATTATATGATTGCTAGATTTTTGTAATAACCTTACTGGTTATATATCTTTCATTAGTGGTGGTCCCTGAAAATTCACTGTGACAAAACAATTTTCAGATTTTCCAGCAGTCACAACAATTTTTCTTATGATTCAAGCACCAGTACTAATCGCAAAGGAAGGCATAATGAATCTTAGGGGCCACACCATGCAATAAGTGTGAAACAAATCCTGATAATTGTTGAGTTAGTGCGTCCCCTTGAAATCAGCTGAGCTGAGAGAGCAGTGGCATCGGCAAATGCTACTGGAAACAGTGAAAGGTATGTATCGAACACGTATTGATCAGTATAAACTGTTCAGAAGAAAAATCTATTATTCTTAATGGCAGATGAATAGTGGCAGAACCTTATGTCAAGAGAGTGCCAGTGCTGCACTATGGTTTGTATGAGGGTTTAATTGCCATCCCTGTCCCTGCACTCTTTATAGACATTCATGGAGGGACATGTAGAGCAGGTAAAATTTCAGCATGCACTCATGCAAATACCCTGAGTACACTTGCACTCTCGCCTTGGAGTTGTGTCATTTGTTACAAAGAAAATACAAAAAAGTGATAGCCAGTATAACTCTCATTTTCGGAGTCTAAAGTTTAGCAGAATGATATGTATCAAGTTCCTACTTTTGTAATTCTAAGGTTTGAAGTCATTAACTTTTTATTGGCTAATTATGCCACGCACCCATGCAAAACATTTTACATAAATTTACAGGGTCTTTAAAATGCAAAATTCTTATGAAATAAGTATCAAAGCATAAGCAACAGAGATAGAATTATGATTTCATGAATCAGCCTGAGTCTATCATAGCTGGCCCTGACGTGATCATCAAGGAAAGAAAGATCTTGGAAGACACAGGGGTCTAAAATATACCCAAACTTTCAGAAATGTCATCTTTTAAATTTCCTCACTTTGACACAAATATAAGCTTTATCGCAGTGCTTTTGAAATCTCCCATGCTCGAGTATTGTTTCTCTAGGTGTATAGCTTGCAGATAACCATTTTCACACTGTTTATAAACACTACTTGTTTACTAGACTCTCCACAGTCGCTGTGCCTTGTTTTGTGCGCGCCCACGATGGGCCTGCATTCGAAGGCTACGCTGTGCAGCTGTGAGCATGCACTGCCAGACACAGAGACTGTTGGTTTTTGCAAGTATATGAATATTCATAAGGGTAGTGACATCAAAAGAAACACCTATCTAACTGGACAGAGAGAATATACACTAGTAGCTGGTAGACCTACCGCGGTATGTTTTTATTTTTCATTTTAAACTTTATTTGGCTATGGTACTACTTGTCATTTTTTTTTGATGAACGGATGTGTGGAGTTCTATAAAGTACCCGGATTAGGCAGAAATCCGACTGGTCGCTTGCAAGAACGTCCAGACCCTGGGATTCGCGTCGCGTCTCTGAAGGGCGCGCACGTGTTCCAACAGGGAAGAACGAGAATCGCAGGGTCTCTGCCAGATTACTTGTTTACTAATAATAAAAGCTGCCCTGGTAAACAAGTGCTTATAAGGTTACATGGACTAATTTTTTCGGTACTTGCTCTGCACTGCAAATACTGGTACATGCGTTCAGACACACGTAATCAAGCAGTAAGGTGTAAGAAAAAAATTGTTTCCGTTTACAAGCCCTCAGGAAATAGAGTATGACGGTCTGAAATATTTTTTAACTTTTAATTTTATTTCAGTGTGACCAATCAAATACAATAAATTATCTGTGATTTTTGAAAATGGGTAAAATAGATTTGGGCTGGTGGGTTTTAAATAGGGTAGGTCGGGTTACCAGAAAGTTTTTTTTTAATCTGGCCTTGTTAGTTACTATATGAGTCATGATCTAAAGTTCTTCTTTGTTTTTTACAATGACACAATGACGCAGTTGCTTACTGTCTGTAGATATCCTGATCAGACATATCTGTCAAATTCAGCTCTTTTAATTTCTTCACAAGGAGGGTGGATCTTCTCACAATACTTGTGTACTGTTCATCACGGCTTAGGAAGGCAGGATCCTTTTCCTGAAAGTCTGTGTCATTGAGAGCCAGAGTTTCTGAAAAACATCAAAACAAGCCCGATGTGGAAGGGTCACGTATCCCCATTGCAAAATACCTTACTGTTAACAATTTAGCTGAAGGCTTCTTTCAGAGAAACATTTGTAGTGCTACTGCTATACCTTTCTTACAGGCATAAACTGTGGTCAATGATAATGACCCATATAGAGTTTAAGAGGTGCTCCCTATAATATTACATCCCTATAATATTACATGTATTTTTTCAAATTCTTGTTGTTTATTCAGTACACTGGGCCTCTGGCCTTTGAAAATAATGTGAAAATCAAAGCTGTGTACAGATGCATATGTGAGGGTATTGCAGAAATAGCTGGCAACTCAAGTAATACATGATAGTAAAATTCAGAGTCTGCTTTTTTAAATTCATATTTCCTCCGTAAGTTGATGGTTTAGAAAAAGTTTTGACAGATTCAGTAAAGTGCAGGAGCTTACAACTTTTAAAATGCAGTGAATTTCATTGGTGTGAATTCATTACAGTAGGATGGAAAAAATCTTCTTTAGATTATAGTACAAAAGGCATACAATACAGAAAGATGAAAATGAAATTCGCTTTCAACTTATTACATAATCATTGAAATTGAGCAAAATTCCAGGAGGCACCGCCATTACTGAACAACACACAGCCCTGCCATGTAGAGCAAGGGTTACAAATGACAATATGGGACAAAAGTTACAAAAGTTTGTTGTTCTTACAATAGGGTCGACTCTAAAGTTTAGTATGAAGTCGGTCAATTTGAAAAAAGTTTAAAGGTTGCCTTGACAAGTGGTGGTCTGCACACACTTACATACTTTATATTAAGCTGTGTACACAATTAAATAAATAAATATATAATAAAAATACCCCTTTACTAGGGGGTAGACCATTTGATATCGGGGGAGGGGGGTGGAAGATTTTCAAAATAAAAAGATTCCCAGCAAATGTCAATAAAAAATCAGCCAGAGGAGGCTGGACCCAAAAAACTATGAGAGTGGAAAAACCGAACAAACAATTGATCAGGTGAAAATAATAATGCTACCTCATCGATCTTCCATATCGCCCCCCCCCCCCCCCCCGGATATTATAATGGTCCACCTGTAAACTCGGACTTCGGACAGTGGGTGGAGGGACGCTAACTTTACGTTAGCTGCCAAATTGTAGCTCACCACCTCACCGTAGAGCTACAATTTGGCAGCTAGAGTTTACGTATACATTTGCTGTATTTTACTTCAATTTTAACTTTTACGTTACATGCATGAAAACCAAGAACTATTAAGCTTGAGTCTAGCCCGCAGTTATCGCCTCTCTGCATGCCCTCCCGGAAGAGTAGCTAGGTCATTCATATAATATAGAAGACTGGTGTTCGCATGTATGAACTCACGAATACAGCGTCTTCTTCTTGTTTTTTGGGGTCCCCCGTCGACGATGTAGGTCAATTCTGTCAGGTCAAAGGATGCCTTCTCCCTTTCTATAAGCAAATCAGTGTTCACTCGATGTTTTTGACCTGCGTATGCCCACATCGTGCCATATACACTCAGATCCCTACCAAAACTGACAACAGTGATGCAGACAACCTCGCAGACGACGTGCCGACCGGGACTAACTTACGATGCTGAAGTTATTTTCGTATTCGTTTTCGTATTCGTTTTCGTATTCGTATTCGTATTCGTATTGGAGTCACTGACAAAATTTTTATTTTTAGTCCAAATTTCGTACATATTTATATATAATCCCATGGTATTTTTCTCTGTTTGACGTCATCGTATACGAGTGTTTTTCGCGGAGCCGTACAACTTCGAGCCGAAGGCGAGAAGTTGTGCGGCTCCGCGAAAAACACGAGTATACGATGACGTTAAACAGAGAAAAATACCATGGGATTATATATTTATCACATGAACAGTCTTCTTATTTTTCTTTTGATGTGAATGGATCAAAATTATCGTAACAAATTGCATGAATTTCGTCGCTATTTGTGTTTTACTTACGCGGATTACTTTCATTTAAAGAGTAAAGCGGCCCGTCACCCAGGAGATACTTTCATTCATAAATCCCATCAAGCTGAAATTTGCTACATGAAATGGAATCTCCACCAACCAGACATACGGATTCTGTCACGTGAACCTGTCAATCATTGTCTCGCGCTATACCGATGCGGCCATCGGTACGGTGCGCGGTGGACATAACTTTCATCGTGCTAGCGACGGATAGCCATAGTATTCAAGTTATTCAGAATATTTACAAATAGATTTATGAAGTAAATGCAACGACACGATTGAAACAGTAATTCTCATTCTCAGAGATTCCGTGGCTTTTCAAAATATCACACAAGTTTACGACCGTGGCGAGCGCGAAATATTCCGTTCGATGACACACAGAGTGTACCTCATTGCATGTTTATGCCCACAACGCTGCCGTCACCGGTCTCTGCCATGCCGGTGTCATCTGGTTAATCCCGATCTCGGTCGTCAATGTTTTCGTCTTAAGGACTTTGACGTTTGCAGTGACATATATCTCACCCGTAGATACATCCTAATTTTACTTGACGGAAACTCTGTTTTGAGTGTTGTCTGAGTCAACTTTCGAAGTACATCGGATTCCACAGCGCTGCAATGCATATAGCTGATGTCTTCGCTATAGCGCTACAGCCTTACGCGCTACAGGTTTGATTCCGAGCAAGAATTTACAGAATTTGTTGTATGATGAAGGAAATTTATCGTTTTTAGTCGAATGACTTTATGCTTGTGCCTATATGTCGCTTTCCCGAAGATTATACTGTACTCATTTATTCAGTTGAACTTCCGTTGAGGTGTAGATTTCAGGTTTATCGCCAACCGGGATCGCTAGGTACGACATCCACATTGAGCCTTACGAGGCGACTCGACTGAATCGGCGGTATCCCCATTCGATTCTCGAGAACAGCTATAGTTTTAGCGACTAGAAATTTCGCTGGACATGCCTTCTATGTTTCCATGTGTGGATTTATCGGGTCACCTTTTTTGTCAGTAAAAATGTCACGAGAGCACGGCATCGATCACGACAAATCGGTCTACGTTCACGTCGCGGCCCGCATGTATGAACGGTACCATGCAAGAAAAAAGTTCCGGTTGATGACGCACAACAGGGGTAATTCGGATTTCTTATCCGTCCTGTTCTACGTCACACAGGTGGGAATTCGGGCCAGTTCATGTGATAATATATAAAAGTTCTTCTTTACAGAAGTTAAAGTGCTTTTATATGACAATATATCAATACTTCAATATTTGAGAATGTAAGTTGAAAAAGATCCAATCTTTTTAGGCCCTAGATTGAAAGATATCGTTGCTATCATTAGAGGAGAGATTTTAAAACAAACGGCCAGTACACAGGCACTCCTCAGCTGGGTAGTCTGTTGAATAGATCGATTTTCGGCTCGATCTATCGATCCCGTAGTCGATATGCGCGCCATTGTAACCAAAATACTCACTAGGTTACAGTGGCGGGCATACTGGCCACGGGATCGATAGATCGAGCCGAAAATCGATCTATTTAGCAATCTACCAAACTATTAGCGCCTGTGGGCCAGTAGTCTTTGGAGAAAGATTTTTTAAAACAACATCATTTTCGTATTCGTATTCGTATTCGTTTTCGTATTAACTTCTATCACAACAACCAACTTCAACATTCTGTTGACATCATTAGTATCGATATGGAAATTTAGCTGACCCGCCCAATTTGACGAGTTGTAAACTTAAAAGGTAATTTTCTTGTTTTAAACTGATATCTCTGAGAAAGTGATCGTCATAACGACAGTGAATGCAGGGCTCAACGTATCGCATGCCCGTAAGTCGAAATTTTAGGGGCAAACCTTGGACCTTGAAAATATCAGAGGCTTTTGTAGTGTCACGAAAACCTTAAAATTATATATATATGACATGCTATATTTAGACTGCTGTCGCAAAGGAAAACGAGATGAATAAAATGGCATCATAGGCCTATGTCCCGATCGGTACATTTGTTTCCCTAATAAAGATTAAATTAATGTGTGAGCTGTTGTCAGAGTCTTTACTTGAGTACGGCCCATCTCTTTTTCTTTCCTTGCGTTTGCGTCAACTGTCATTGCCAGAACATGTTAATCAACTTGCGTTATGATAAGATACACCAGAATGCATGGAAATTAATTTGTATCGCGAAATATCGAGAAACACCTGTATTCTATGATAAATAGGCTTCAGCTAGTCTAGTAGCTGTCGCAACTGGCTCAATCGGTTTCCGTCATTTGTTACTGTGCGATCCAGTTTTTAGTGTTACGCAGTTTGCCCCACTCTACAACTCCGTTCTGCAGGTCACTCCAAAAACTTTCAGCAGTACTATTTTGGGGGACCAATTAAGCCGCTAGCCATAGATAGCTACTTTTTTCAACAAAAACTCTGAATAGAAATGCAGCAGCTATCAACTTTCGATAGATATTTTGTAGGCAAGAGAACAAAACTCAAACGTATATGCGCATTGAATTCTAGCTGTGATATCGCAGCGGTACTTGTGGCGTGTATCGAACTCGCTCGGGTCATTGAGGTCATCGCCACAGTCCCATCCATGGTCTGTTCATGGAAGTTTTTACATCCATGGTCTGTTCTACATAATTGCAGTCGCTACCAGGCAGATTTGCCATGATATTTCAACAAAGTTGCTTGCTATTTAGATCTAGCTGAAAACAAGAACCTTTATGAAACATGCTAATCTAGTCCAAGCTTGATGAAATCGATGCTTTCATCTGCTTTCCAAAGGACGATTTCCTGCCCAGATCACATGCCACTAACGCAAATATTCATTACGCACGTGAACGCATGAAACATGTTGCAGTTACTGGTTGCTTGTTTTCCATTGTCAGCTATATTTTGATGACATTTTATGCTGGGATTATGATTGGTTCAGTTGAAATGATGTGACAGCACTAAAACTGCTTCTGATACTTGATTGGATTGGGATATTTTGACAGATCATTCAAGACACATTGGCAGCGCTGTGCAGTGGAGAGAACGCCCTCAAACCTTTGAGTAACTCCGCTCAACGGCTATGCTTATTCAATGCGTATTTTGGGGTCGCGGCCTTTCGGGACAATGCTCCGTGAACACTGAGCGAATACAATTTGATCACGTATACGGTATGGAGAAATGTCTTGAAAAAAATTCAGTCGCAATCTCATAAAATTTGGTCGCCTATGCGACTGAAAATGGTCGCTACTTTGAGCCCTGATTGAATGGAATACATGAATTATCGGTCGGTCCGTTTTATGTTATTATTGCTCACATCTTTACTCTGAAAGTTAAACTACCTATTGTGATTGATTTCTGTTACTTTCTACCCTGTAGCAGCACGTACAACTTTGTCGTAACTTGCAATTTTGTAATTTTTGCCTTACCGCACTCACTGAGTTTTGTAAAGTATTGTATTGTATTGTATTGTTATTATAAATTTATTTCAGGTCTACGTAGAGCCATGTCAAAATGAAGTAAAATACTTGAAATACAAATTGTAAATGGATATTAGTATTCTAAAGTGAGTCCCAAAAGGATGACCGGATATAACAGTTTTCACATTTTTTATTTAGATGGTTGTCCTGGACAAGTCCCCCGTTCATCATAGCTTTCAACAGTCACCCGTTTTGCAGCGCCTCACAAAAATCTGCCCTCCCCGCAAAACAATGGTACAGTCCAGGGCAGCTCCTTTGCATCCGCTCTCACGAGTCCCATTACTTGGCACTGACCACCTGATTTCGGGGTGCATCCAGCTGCCCGGTCAAGAGACATGGCAAGCGAAGATGCTGCCTTACCAGATCCCAACCGATTTTAAGTATGTTTTTTTCAAATAAAATGAGGTGAACAAAATTCTTTAAAATCTACAAATGCAAATTTATGTAAATTTAACCAATTTGGCAGATGAAATTACGAATCAAATTATCACAATATTTAAACCTCAGTAAATATCGTATATTGCACGTTTCATACCTGAAACCTGGACTAAAAATAACATTTTCTGTCAGTGACTCCATACGAATACGAATACGAATACGAAAACGAATACGAAAACGAATACGAAAATAACTCAGCATCGTAACCAACTTTAAAGTTGAACGAGGTGGATATATTTTACTCCCTAAGTGCAGAGGAATGAGGATACCTACCTCACTCACCTCGTTCGCGGAGCTTATGTTTGACGCAGTACAAGAGAAGATTTGTCTTCACAAAATCACTCTCGTGTGACATAATTTAATGACTGTAACTTTTGGCATTATTTTCATGATTTTATATTTAGATTAAAATTATTTCATAGAAATGTTCTTACTCAGAGATGTTTACTCAAGGATAATTATCTACTGAGAGGACTGCATGGGGGTTCTGTGAGTAAAATTTGACTGCCCTTTCCCTCACAGTTATTCATGGCTTCTGTTTCATATTTTAGTACACTTTGAGGACGATTTGTAACACAGATTGAAACCATCAAAATATATACAACCATAAGCAATTTCTCGCTGAACTCAATTGCTTGTAATAAAATAATCAGGAAAAACTTCATTTTTGATATTCTGTACGCA